>NC_133169.1:63878840-64199332 GCF_040802235.1 Manis javanica | reverse complement strand
AGATGAATGGATAAAGAAGATGTGGTACATATACACAATGGAGTATTATTCAGCCATAAAAAGAAAACAAATCCTACCATTTGCAACAACATGGATGGAGCTCGAGGGTATTATACTCAGTGAAATAAGCCAGGTGGAGAAAGACAAGTACCAAATGACGTTACTCATCTGTGGAGTATAACAACAAAGTGAAAACTGAAGGAACAAAACAGCAGCAGACTCACAGAACCCAAGAATGGACTAACAGTTACCAAAGGTAGAAGGAATGGGAGGATGGGTAGGAAGGGAGGGATGAAGGGATTGAGGGGCATTATGATTAGTACACACAATGTAGGGGGAAGGCAGTATAGCACAGAGAAGACAAGTAGCAAATCTATAGCATCTTACTATGATGGATAGTGACTGTAAAGGGGTATGTGTTGGGGACTTGATAATTGGGGGAATGTAGTAACCACAATGTGGCTCATGTGATTGTATATCAATGATACCATAAAAAATGTACCCTAAAAACTACAACACAGTGTGGAAAGAAATTAAAGATAGATATAAACAAGAAAATTGTAGTAATTTAGATTCTTGAGCTGTGTTTTTTACAACACCATCATAAGTTCATAAAAAAGACGAAGTCATATGATTTACTTTGTGTTAATTATTCATATTGTTACATTTTGATATAAAGCAAAAACCTACAACACATTATCCACAAATCAAGAGATAAGATAAAATATCAATAGTAATGAACATTACCCTGAAGTTAGATACAATACAAACATTCTGTAATATATTTCTTATAAATATATCTAATTCATAAATAAGGAACAATAGGTTTTACTTTATATATGAAAATTTTTAAAGGATGTGGAGAAAGGGCAACCCTCCTACCCTGTTGTTGGAAATGTAAATTGGTGCAGCCACTGTGGAAAGCAGTAGAGAGGTTCATCAAATTCTAAAGTAGAAATACCACATGACCCAGTAAGTTCTCTTCTAGGAATTTACCCAAGAAAAAAAATAAATCTCTTATTTGAAATGCTATAGGCACCCCTATGTTTATTGCTGCATTATTTACAAGAGTTATTCATCAGTAACTTATAACCACTTTTGGTCTAGTGCCCCAAGGACACCCAAGTTAACACTTGAAAATTAAAAAAAAATAATAGATGAATGGATGAGGTGGAAGTGGGACATATGTAATGTAAAAGTATTCAGCCATAAAAAAGAAAGAAATGTTGCCATTTGCGACAACATGGATAGATCTAGATGGCATTATGCACAGTGAAAAAAGTTATACAGCAAAAGACAAATGCTTTCTGACTTCACTTATAAGAGGAAAACTAAATATAAAACAAAACAATATGAACAGAACTTCAGTAGTTATAGACATTGAGAAGGGGCTGGAGAATGGGTAATGGGTTGGGATAGATAGATAAAACTTGTGCTGTGGATAAACAGGAACAAAATATCAATCATAATATCAATTAATCACGGGGATAAAAGTAAAGTATAGTGAATATAGTCAATAATCCTGTAACAAGTTCAAATGTTGACAGATAGTAACTACACTATTGGGATGAGCACCTCATAATCTAGACAGTGGTTGAATAACTAATGTTGAATGCTTGAAAACAATATATTGTATGTCAACTATACATCAATAAAAATAAATGAATAAATAAATACTCCTCACTAAAAAAAAATTTGTTTCACCAAAAATCCTTGGTGAAAGTAATAAAGAAATAGGCAAGTTATTACTGCTGTAAAGTTTCAAAGAAGGCTTCTACTCTGTAGTAGATACATTTTGTTCTTCTTCATCTATGGTCAATATAAGGGTATCTTTATTTCATGAAATTCAGTTGATACATTTTTATGGGATAATATATAAAGAAGACATCATTAGAAATGTTATGCCAAAAATATAATGTATTGGAAAAATAAGACACTGTTCCAAAACACAACTTTAAGAAAATTGGCATAAGAAATTAATGGAAAAAAGAATCTTAGTAAATCTATTAACAAAACTAACTTTTCAATTAAAAACAACCTAAATGAAAAATTCAAGATGAACTGATTGGATTCTAACAAACATTTAAAGGAATTATTAATTCTGCTAATGGTATCAAAAATAATAAATTCACTGGTGTCACCTAATTTAAAAAAATCTTACCAACATAGGGAGCCAGGGCCATCTATATTCTTAGGAACAATAACTATAATAAATACCAAACTGTATGTAAATATGAAATGTTTGTTTCTGTTCTAAATTTGAGAAAAAGAAAGTGATGGTATAATCTAAACTTGCTCTGAGTTTTATGAACAATGAAATAAAATATGTATATATGGCAAATACTAGAAAAAATAACAAGTGCATTTATTCTATATACAGGGATGTTCATCAGAAATAGTCTGTCTTTAAGATGTAGGAATATATGTCCTTTCTGACAAAATTCATAAATCTGGAGGATATTATATAAGTGAAATAAGCTAGAAACTGAAATCCAAACATGGTATGATCTCACTTTTATATGTAAACTAAAATAATTAAACTCATAGAAGAGGGTAAAATGAAGGTAATTAAGAGCTAGAAAGAGGGAAAAATGGGCAGGTGATGGTCAAAAGGTGCTAACCCTTAGTTATGCAAGATGAATCTTTCTGTAGATTAACCTTACAGCACAGTGGCTAGACCTAAAAATACTTTATTACACACTGAAGTTTGCTCAGGGGGAGTGAGGAAACTTCCAGAGGTGATGGATGTGTCTGTGGCCTCGTGGTGATGAAGGTTTCATGGGTTATTCTGATCCCCAAGGTCATCGAGTTGTATATATCAAACATTATGTCCATCATACCTCAGTAAAGTGATTTCTTAAAATTTGGTAAAACAAACTATAAGAATTAATATAATTCCAATTACAGAAATTATTATGGTATGAAAAGAAATTACCATTAGGAAATGATGTTTAAACATAATTTACATGACCAAAAATAAACCCTTTTAAATTCTCTACTGAAAATTCACGGGTCTTTACCCAAAAGCTGTACTACAAAAATTAAACACCTACTTAACTGAAGCATATACTTTTTCCTGGACTCAAAACTTGAATTCAAGTATAGTCATTCAAGAAGATTTCATGCTTATCCTAAAGTTTACACTGAAAGTGAACATGTGAGGCATAAAGAAGTCTTAAATTCAAAGGGTTGAGATTACTTAAAGATGCTGAGTAATAAAAAAAGCTGGGATACTTATATAATCCATTATCAAGACTTCTTATTGCATGTAAGTAATTACTGGATCAGAGACACACATAGATCAGATGAAGAAACAGAATTGAAAAACTGTCCCACTCAGATACAGACAGTAGGTATAACAAATGTGCTACTACAGAGACATGGGGGAATAGACCATCCTCTTAATAAATAATGGTGAATCAATCTGATAATACTTTGGAAGTAATTATTCTTGACCTCTATCTCCAGTCATGCTTAAAAGGAAGACAATAGTAAAAGAATATAGAAATGTAAATAACAAAACAATAAACCATCTAGAAAATAACAGAAATATATCTTCATGACCTTATGGTTAGGAGTTTTTTGACACTAAAAAAGAACCAGCTGTCATAATATTAGTAATGATAAATTGATATATATTAAATTTGATTAATTTTGAAAGATACCACAAAAGTATAGAAAAATAAGAAGCCACTCAACGACAACCTACAAGGAGCTGTATAAATGAACTGGATTAAATACTTCCCTGTAGCTCTATGGGCATAATGAACTAACATACATTTGGGTATTTTCTCTAAACATCTCTTTTCCTTCATGACTAGAAGCTCAATGAATTAGAACAACACACACAGACACACATACACATGTATATACACTTAGAGATTTACATAATCAATCCACCAATACTTCAGAATCTTTCAGACGTTGTGAGACCAACCTTTTATTTCTCATGCTTAGAATGTCCAGAAATCAAGGAGACAAATATTCATTAAAGCAAATATGTTATGTGCATGCAATTTCTCTACCTGAAACCACTAGCTTAGTATTAAAAAGACAAATCAAATGACTTGTGCATGGATTTTTGATATGTTGTCTCTAGAGCCCCTACAACTTCATGAACTTTACAACCTCACATTTATGAAAGCTAATCATGCATTATGAAAGACAAAAATAAGCTACCTGCATTATTTTGCTGAAGGAAAGCAATTGTAAATTCTCCTGATATTTGTAAATTCCACTTCAGCCCCCTAAGTCCATATTATATTTCCCAACTCTCTTCTTGTAAGCCATTCTCCTGGGAATAATGATATTTCGTCTCCTTCACCAGTACTGTGGGAACTTAATAAAATATTCAAGTTCCTTGTTTTACAGCATTGTAATTTAAATTGCATATTACTTGTTTTAATAAAAAATATTTACGCTTAGGTATCCATTTATGAAACATGTATTATCTATTCCTAGTTCCCTCATACATGTCTTTTTTAAATAATTGCATCACCAGTTATCAGGATGTTTTAACCTGCAAGTTATATGCTAGTAAGTAGGCAAAAACATTTAGAAACCCTACATTATCCTTTCCAGATTATCAGCATTTGCAGGTTATACTTTCTAAGGATTTATCAAGTGTCCTTAGGATATAACAATATGCAGCAACCAAGAGAAACCAGGATCCTACTTTATTTGAAATTTAATACATCTACTGTTGCATTCATCTCTTATTTTAGAAAATGTACTTCAGCTTTTTTTTTTTAGCTATGGAAATATTGCTTTGTACAATATTCATTCCTGGAGACAGTCTAAGACTGTACCTTATAAAGAGCCAGAACTCAAACTCTTGGTACACACATGTACAACAAATCTTCTCCTACACACAGAGCAAATCACCCTTAGGAAGAAATGATGCCAGAGCAGACACCTTCTATAAAATGTGGGATAAATGAAGAAATAAAAGACTACAAATCAGACCTTCAGTATGGAGGCATATCACTGAGGGACTGTAATACAGACCAGCCTGTCCTGGGTTAGAAAAAAACTCAGTTTAGAGGGTTTAAAAGGCTGACCCATTATTAGTGAAGTTAATAGGTTTTTCACTTGTAGCACTGGCCAAATGGTGGGGGAGTCTCTAGAACTCTCTTCCAGACCAGAGGCTCTGGTGAGTGCTAATGTTTATATCACCCCACACACATTATTGGTTCTGTCTCCAATGCTCCCCTGGCATTTTCTCCTAAACCCACTCTGACCAGTCAATGTCCCCAATACTGCACCATATGCCTCTCATCAAGGCAGTTAATGACCTTCAAATTGTAAATTCTAGTAGTTGATTTTCAGTCCACATCTTACCTGGTCAATCACCATGAGAATATCAGCACGCCAGTTACTCCTATCACATTGAAATAGCTTCTGAAATTGTCTCCCAGAATAACACACATTCCTGATTTGTCAGATCTGGAAACATTCAGAGCACCTGCCCTTTAATGTTTGCAACTCAGGAATGGACAAATGACCAAATAAATGTGGAAAAGGATTGGAAAACTCATCTCACAATATATATGAGCAAAGCCCAATAAGCACATGACAATAATCCCCCCAAAACTATAATCATACTATCAAAAATAAGATTAAAAATGTTGAATTTGGCAAGGATGTGCTACAACAAGAACTCTCATTTCCCTTTGGTGGCATTGTGAGAAGATTCGACAATATCTCTTTAAATTAATAGCTGTTACTTAAGAAATAAACATACATGCAGAACAATGCCCTAGGTATTGACCAATGCAAATAACCCCATTTAAATATAAGGCTTCTAAAAGAATATTCATAAAATACTGCTTGTAATAGCCCCAAACTGTAACTTCCCCTGTATCTGGCAGAAGAATAATCAACAAATTCTTGTACATTCCCTCAGTGTCTTACTACCTAGCCACAGTATAAAAAAAGAAAACTCTATAGATGTCAGAAACAAACATGAAAATGTTATTTGGACTGGAAAAATCATATAGTAAACTCCACATATATGAAGATCTGGCCAGACTATTCTGGAAAAGAATCACTAATAGTTGTTGCTTATGAAGGGAAGATAGAGAGGGTGGCTGAGTTAGAGCATCAGGAATGTTTTGTAAAACAATTCCCTGATAACAGATCGGCACTGAACATGCGTATGTATTTTTAAAAACCCATCAAATGATAAACTTCTAATGTACCAATAATAAAGGTAATACAAAATGGTCATATGCCAAAATGTAAACCACAAACTATAAGTCTCCTGGAGAGTGTTTCCAGATGACAGTATAGGAAGTCCTTAAAT
Source organism: Manis javanica (assembly GCF_040802235.1). Lineage (NCBI taxonomy): Eukaryota > Metazoa > Chordata > Mammalia > Pholidota > Manidae > Manis > Manis javanica. The sequence goes on along the minus strand of NC_133169.1, from coordinate 64,193,028 downwards.
TTGCCTCTTCCCATGAACATAGTAAATTCACACCTTCAAATGAAATAATTAACCACCGATAAAGACCTCAGAACTGTATGAACCTCACTTCCACAGCAACAGTGAGAAGAGATACATCAAGGTTAGGAAAGGCACAGATAAAGGCTTTCATGGAACCCCACCCAGATGCACTGACCCTGCACACAAGAGGGATCCGCACATATGGCACTTTCACTTGAAGGGTTTGGGTTCCATATTATACATGCTGACCCAGGGATTGCACAAGAAAGACAAGCCCCTCATATGTCTGGTTCAAAAATCAACGTGGATTGAGACCAGGAAAATCATAGAACTATAGGTAACAAAGATTCTACCCTTGAAGGACTTGTGAGCAGACCCTTTCACCCTGAGCTGCACTGCAAAAGCAACAGAGTGAAAATTGTTGAGACAAAATGCAAGGGAGACCCACTTACTCATTTTGAAGGCACTTCCAGAGAGGCAGGAAACTGCAGGGTCTTCATCCAGGGATGGAAGCTCTGGTAAACTGTACATACTCACTGTCATCCTACCACTCCATGGATGGAGCTGACAGCCACCAATTTTGTTACCTTTCCTCTGTCAACTAACACCAGGGGTGCTCTTTCCACCACCAGCTAGAACTGGGCTGGGTAAGTGCCCTGCCCATCCCATGTGAGCAGCCACTGAGTGTCAGATGGGTGCCCCACATCCCATCCATCCACGCAGAGACAGAGCCACATGAATGATGGAGGAGTGACACAAGCTCTGTCCTCCAGGCTCAATAATGAAGATGCTTGACCCATGAAACAAGTGTTGGACAAGGTAAACACCATTAAAATTAAAATCTTCATCTCTGTGAGGGATACTGTGAGGAACCTGGGATAGTAAGCCACTGCCTGGGGGAAAAAATGCAAAAAAACATCTGCTTGAAGACCATACCTGAAAATATTCTTAAAACTACACAAAGAAAACTATCTCGTTAAAAATTGTGCCAAAAACCTGATCAATCACCTTACCAAAAATCATATAAACTTAAATAAGCATATAAATAAATGCTCTGTATTATCTGTCATCACAGAAATGCAAATTAAAACAATAAGACACCCCTGCACACACATTACAAAGGCCCAAATCCAGAAAACTGACAACACCAAATGCTGTCAAGGATGATGAGCAACAGGAACTGACACACATCACTGGTGGGAATACACAATGGGAGAATCATATTGGAAGGGTGTTCCTTATAAAACTAAAGGCACACTTACCATATGATCCAGCAACTGCACTCAGTATTGTCTGAAGGGACATAAAAATTATCCACAGAAAAATCTGGACAAGGATACTAGGACCATCTTTATTCTTAATTCCCCAAATTGAAAGCAACCATGATATCCTTCATTAAGTGAAAGGACAGATAAACTCTACAACATCCAACAACAGAAATCTGCCATCACTAAAAATAAATGAATGACTCCATTTCTCTCTAATAGAAGTCGACCCTTCAATGCTGGGAGTGCCATCTGTTGAATGTCCTGGATAGAAATTAAAACAGAGAGCAAAGCAAAGTGATCAGAGAGGAACATGTTCCAAACAAAACACAGATAAAACATCAGAAAATAATCATCAGTGAAATGGAGATGAGTGATTTACCTGAACAAAGGCTTGTATAATAATTGTGATAAAATGCTCACACAACTCAAAGAAGAATGGATAAACAGACTTAAGACTTCCACAATGTGATGGATAATATAAGAAAGCACCGAGGAAACATCACAGATATGAAGAATACAATAACTACACTGAATAATACACTAGAGGGGGTCAACAGAAAAGTAGATGAAAGGATCAGGGAAACTGAAGATAGTGTAGGAGAAATCAGCCAAGAAGAGCATCAAGGGAAAATAATAAAAAAGTGAACATAGGTTGAAGGACTTAGGGGACAAAACAAGTGGGCCAACATTTTCATGCCTAGGGTCTCAGAAAAAGAAGAGAGAGAAAAAGGAGTAGAAAACTTCTTTCAAAAAGTGGATGAAAATTTCCATAACCTGGGGAAGGAAACATACTTTGTTATCAGGGAAGGGTAGTGAATTCTAAACAAAATAAACCCAGAGACATACAAGGAAGTACATTAAATTAAATTGTCAATAGTTCTAAACAGAAAGGAGATGTTTTTACCAGAAATGTTGCAGGCTGGAGGAGAGTGTCACGCTATATCCAAATTAGAGAAAGCATTAAAATCTTCAGACCTAGAATAATATACCTGGCAAAGTGATCCTTAAGAATTGAAGATTAGATAAAGATTTAACAAAACAAGTTAAAGGTACAGGAATTTGCAGGTGATCCAAGAGCTTGGTGTAGGAAGACCATAATCCACTGCCTTCCGTGGACCCACCACACTTGCACACACACATAGAGCAATTCCTCCGGAAGAATAACTGATGGCTGATTGGCAGTTTTTGTGCAACAAAAGTAAAGGAACCACAGAGAGGAGAACAGGAGAGACAGAACCATTCTTTTTTTACATTCTCCTTCCTTCTTGATAATGTTGGCAGGAGCAGCTGCTGTAGCTGTCCTGCTAGTGTCATGTTAGCATGCTCCTTGCTCCTGGCCCTCAGCAGCTCCAGCGATCCCCCAAACATGGACAGAGCACAACATGCCCTGAGTCCTTCTATATATGCCTACCCTGGCCCTAGACCTTCCAACTGGGGGGGATATGGCACATTCCAAAAACCCAAAAGCCTAAAAAAGGCCCTGCTGTTCCAACATATCACCCCCATTTTGACATTCCCTGAGATCCCACATATTTGATAGATTCAGCAATAGCCATTCCATCGTGGTGGCCCTCGCATGGAGCCTCCTGGGACTCCCGGTTCCACTACTTCTCCAGCTACATTGGTCTTCAAAGGCAGATTGGAGCAGGATACCAAGAATGTCCTGCACAGAGCAGAGCAACACCAACTCCAGGTGAATCATCAGCGTTACCCAAGATAAGCGAAATCTCAAAAGATGCAGAAAATATGTTTTACAAAATCAAGATCAATTTATGAAAAAAACATTCAATAAAGTGGGTGTTGAAAATACTTTGGTGTAGAAGGGGATTACCATAATATTTGTCAATGTCATAAGCTTTTCTGATTGTGTGATGAGAATTATGTACACACCCTTCTGTATATCTTAAGTAAAATCTCTTATTGGATATATTATTGCAAATACTGTCTAAGTATCTGTGGTTTGTTTTGTGATATGTTGTTTATTTTTTCTTTTGGTATCAAGGCAAAACTTGTTTTGACAAAACAAAATCGAGGAGTATTTCAGTAAATTACAAATTATGTATTACGCCTAATAGCAAAGGTTTCAATAATGACAAAACAAGAAACAAATGGTTGAAATTTGTTTAACTTCTTGAAATTGATTAACTTAATGAAAATGTTATGAAGTATGAAGAGGGAAGAGACTCATAGACATTATCTTTTAACTGTGACTGCTCAGGTATCAGTTTCTGGGAAAGCCAAGTCAAACCTGGAGGGGACTCCAGATCCCTGAGCTCTGAAAACATGATTCTGCTCTTTACCTGGGGGCCTCAAGGCCCAGAGCATTCTCTGATAATCCTGGAATCCATGAGCTGTACCTGTAAAAGTGGGAACAAAAGGGCCCCATGAGAAAGGCTGGAACTTGAACTTGAGGTTACCGAGTATATCTCTGATGATTTCTTTTCTCAGCTCCTTGGCTGCCCCTCAGAGGACAGAGCTGCCAAACAACTTGACGATTTCCCACAGAAGAGAATCTCCTTTTGATAGAAAGAAGGGCTTCTCTCTAATTCTTTGTCCATGATTTCAGCCTTCTTGTAAATGTTACATATCTGAAATGTTCATCTCACACTTCTACACACTTTGGGAAGCTACCTCTAGATTTCTAAGCAGTGTATTCCCTTCTCAGAATTTTTCTCTCAGGTTGAATTTTATGTTCTTGATGTGATTCAGGCAGGATTTTAGGTACTTCCTACTCATTACATGTTTGTAATTATTACCCTGGTTTTCATCATTTTAAACAAACAACAGAGAATAGATAAGGATGAGAATAAGTACATCTATTTCAGCAGGAAGAAATAATAAACCATGAAATTGATAATCCCTACAGAAAATGTTATTTCTTCTAGATTTTGAAATCACTTCTTTTAACTTGCAATAGACCCTAAATTTAAAATATTAAAACCTGTCACTGAAATATAAATAAAACTTTTAAAGCCCTAGCTAACATAATTTTTAATATAAAACCAAATAAACATACACAATGAAGGCAGAAATTAGGTGGAATGTTTTCTTTAGTATATTTCACATATGAATATTCAGTTAAGAATATGTCTGTGTAAGATGTAGAGACACTGTAAAGACCTAATATTTAACTTTTACTTATAAAAATTCTTGTTCTAGACAACAGCTTTTTATTGGTGTCGTTAACATACCAGCACATGAGCAACATCGTGATTACCAGATATGCCTCATTGTCAAGTCCCCATCACATACCCTAATACAGTCACTGTCCATCAGCATAGTAAGATGCTACAGAATCACTACTTGTCTTCTCTGTGTCATACTGCCTTCCCTGTGCTCCCTGCCCCATATTATGCATGCTAGTAGTAATGACCCTTTTTCCCCCTTATCCCTTCCTTCCCACCCACACTCCCAGTTCCTTTCCCTTTGGCAACTGTTAGTTTGTTCTTGGGTTCTGAGTCTACTGCTACTTTGTTTCTTCAGTTTTTGCTTTGTTCTTATGCTCCACAGATGAGGGAAATCATTTGCTACTTGTCTTTCTCTGCCTGGCTTATTTCACTGAGCATAATTCCCTCTAGGTTCCATCCATGTTGTTGCAAATAGTAGGATTTGTTTTCTTCTTATGGCTGAGTAATATTCCATTGTGTATATATGTACCACCTCTTCTTTAGCCATTGATCTACTGATGGACACTTAGGTTGCTTCTATTTCTTGGCTATTGTAAATAGTGCTGTGATAAACATAGGGGTGCATATGTCTTTTTGAAACTGGGCTCCTGCATTCTTAGGATTAGTTCCTAGGAGTGAAATTCCTGGGTCAAATGGTATTTGTATTTTTAGTTTTTGGATTAACCTCCATACTGCTTTCCACAATGGATGAACTAGTTCACATTCCCACCAGTAACGTAGGAAATTTCCCCTTCTCCACATCCTCACCAACATTTGCTGTTCTAGTATTTTATATGTTGGCCATCCTAGCTGATGTGAGGTGATATCTCATTATGGTTTTAATTTCCATTTCCTTGATAATTAGCTATGTGGAGCATCTTTTCATGTGCCTGTTGGCCATCTGAATTTCTTCCTTGAAGAAATGTCTGTTCATATCTACTTCCCATTTTTAATATGGTTATTTGCTTTTTGTGTGTAAAGATGTGTGAGTTCTTTATATATTTTGGCTGTTAACCCCTTACACATACAGTTTTTTCATAATGGCTCATAGGAAAGATTTTGCTTCTAGGTACTGAAAAAATTGATTTGGTAGATGAGCATCAGGGATTTTAATTCTCTCGCAGATTTCCTAGCTTAATGTTGAGCTTTATTGTTAAGCCTGTCCTTTTCCACCCAACCAGCATCACAAACAGAATGCTTTTGCCTGAAGCAGACCTGTGGGTTTATTCTCTGGTCTGATTCCCCAGGTCCCTGACTGGCAGCTGCCCCTCCTGGTCTGCTCCCCCCTCCTCCTCTCCTGGGAGTTCTTGGAAGGACTCAGGGGAGACCCCAGAGCCTCAGAGCTGCAACCATGAGCCTTTTCTTAGGGAGCCATGAAATGGTCTTTGGTCAGTTAGAGGATAAGTGAGTTCCCTCAGTTCCAGGTGGGTTGGAGCCCTAATACTACTTCCCATTACAATAGGTTAGAACAAATCTTCCTGGATGAAGAGATTCTATGAAGACTGGAGAGTTCGTCACATGTAAAATTGCTGTATTAAGGAAACAATCTCTTTTATAGCAAAGTTTTTCAGAGATTAAAGCATGACCAAAGTGTAAGTAAACTTTATTTAGCACTTTCGATAGGAAAAAATACTCCTTGCCTATAGAAAGAATTATTTTTCTAACATATGATCCAACTGAATGGTTGGGTGTGATCCTTTCATCTGAAATGTAGATATGAAGACCTGGATTCAAAAGTTATATTTACTCTAAAATGATTATGAGTTTCATTGAAAATTTCAATCATTCCATCTCAGATTCTATTAAAAGAGAAAAATCCCAGAGTTAAAAAAAGATGGTTGTGAGCTAAATAAAATCAGACACACATGCAGGCAAGTAAAAGCTCAGCAACAGACACTCAAATAGAGAAGTATAACTAGGAATCAGTATGGATAAAGTCATTTGTCAAAACATACAGAAATAGAGTAAGTAGTATATTTTCCTGTTCAAAAAGTTCCCAAATATACAAAGTTACAGAGTAAAGTTAAAAATCAAAACACCTTTTATATACTTCAAGAACCTGTACTTTTGGTACCTTTGCCCTTGTATTCTTAAGATCATCTTCCAATTTCATTTTTGATAATAAATTTTGTCAATCTTTTGTATTTAATTTATGAGATAGATAGTGAACATTTTAAATTGTTATATACTGAAAACATATTCTGATAAGTGTGCTTTTATTTACAAATAAATTAACCCTACATGCATATCATTCTACAAGCCAAAAAGGACAATGACACATGAGCTCTTGCCAATCAAGACTAAACAATGATTAGAAACATTTATCAAGATTGTAATACAGGAAAAAGATTTCTCTGTGATTATTTATTTTTCTAAGTATCTCTTAAAAATAGCTTTGGAGAGAAATATCTCCCTGTTATAGAATTCTATTATAAAAGAGTTTATCTGACAAATGTATCCATATCTTAGAGTTTTTCATATATGTGTTTTAAAGCACCATCGTCCTTAGCAGAATATGCTTTATCCTCATCAGAGAATGAGCTGTTCTGAGTATTTCAGCTCTGAAATTAGCTGTATGTGTAGAATTGCAGTGTGGCCACTCAAACCCAGTGCTTTTATGTAGAGGTGCCTCAGTATTTCTTCTGCTACCAAGAGAAGTGGTCCAGGAACCACAAAAAGAACACCAGCATTTTTCTGTCTCAGCGCTCAGATGCTCTGGATCAGGGAGCTTCCAACCCCAGGAGACCACAGAGCCTGGGAGAGGCTCGACCTGGGTATGAGCTTGCTCATGATCTTTGACAAATTCTGCATCACTGGACAGTCATGATCCGGACTCCAGACACAGTACGGTTTTCTAAGCCAGAGCAATACTTGATGCTCACATATCCTAGGAGACTGAGTTATATTTGCTGATTCATATACACATGCAGTCCAGGTTCTGGTCAGATTTGGAAATCTATAAATATATACAGATATTTACAAGTTCATTGTCAGAATTTAATATTTAACTTAATATAAGTAAACATATACATTTTATAAATATGCTTATATACACATTGTGAAATAATCAACACAGTTTAGATAATATATTGACACAATTCAATACCATTTTCCTTTATTTCTGTGATTTTAGTTACAGAAAACAGCTCATTCTTGGGGACCACACCACTGGATGAGATGACCAACAATACAGGGGTCACTGAGTTCCTCCTCCTGGGATTATCGGAGGACCAGAAGATGCAAACCCTACACGGTGTCCTGTTCCTCATGGTCTACCTGGCAGCCCTGTTAGGAAATGGGCTCATCATCATGCTCATCGCTTGGGATCCTCAGCTTCACACACCCATGTACTTCTTCCTGAAGAACCTGTCACTCATAGATCTCTGCTTCATTTCTGATACTGTACCTAAATTTGCTCTTAACTCCCTGGTAAATAGGAACAAAATATCCTTCCTTGGATGCCTCTTCCAGGTGCTGTTTTTTGTGACTTTTGGTACTGCTGAAATAGTCATCCTCACAGTGATGTCCTATGATCGCTATGTGGCCATCTGCCATCCGCTGCACTATGAGACCATCATGAACAAGGAGGCCTGTGGGCGTATGGTGGTGGCTTCATACATCAGTGAGGGGGTCTCTGGAACCATGCACACAGCAGCAACATTTTGTACAACTTTTAGTTCCAATAAGATCCATCATTTTTTCTGTGATATCCCTCAGATTATTTTGATCTCAGACTCCAAAATGAATATAAATGAAGCATCAGTGACTGCATTCAGTGCAAGTACTGCACTGGTTTGTTTCCTCTCTATTTTATCTTCCTATGTGCACATCTTCTCTGCTGTCTCAAGGATCTCCTCCCTGGAGGGCAGGTCCAAAGCCCTCTCCACCTGCCTTCCTCACCTGGCTATTGTGACTTTGTTTCTTTCAACAGCTGCCGTGGCCTACCTGAAGCCAGCCTCTGAAGTGAGGTCAGACCTAGACATCACTCTGTCTGTGTTTTACACAGTGGTGCCTCCATCATTGAATCCCATCATTTACAGCCTTAGAAACAAGGACATAAAATTGACTTTAGGGAAAGTGCTTGAAATTGTAGCATTTAAGTCAAGTTAATTATATCCAGGTTGTATAGAAAGAAGTTTCTCTTTAGTCCCATGTTATTTTCTTTTAAAATTTTACAATTTATGCGGTGGGGATGTATCTTAAAATTAACATATTACTTTAGCCACTTGGGATTAGGGATAGAGCTGACTTTGAAGAATGTTCTTCAGACAAATGCAGAAAGCACAGATATCAGTGGAACATGATTATGGTGGTATATTTTTGGCAGTGGCTAATAAAGTCTATTTAGCAATATTAATAAAAAGATTACAAAGAAATCTGACTTCCCAGTTGAAATGCCAACATAAGTATATTAATATTTTCAAAAATTATTGCATCAGCTGTGTTCTTTACAAACAAAATCCAATGAAATTGGAACAACATGGGCCTCCACAAAACATAAAGATTCTATAATTTAGAAAATAAAATTTCCCTATATATTTCCTAGATTTGGGGTGATCTTACTGCTGTATCATTTCCTGCCCAATGAAGCATGTCCATCTGTTCCCAGAATCTCAGTGTGCACAGAGGGCCCCATGTATGAACCCCTGGCTCTTGGTATTATGACTTGTAGACTGAGATATTCCATTTTATCTTCATCATATAAAAATGAAGTTTTTCTCCCCTTACAGGCTCATGTGTAATTAGAAACAGCAGGGCTGGGAGGGTGAAGGAAAGGCTCCTTCCTCCTGTAATATTGCTTGTTTCCTCCTAACAAGAGCCTGGGTCCCAAGCAGGACCCTACACATGATGATGAGGCTGAAGGCCACTGTGTGCTATGCCCACTTACTGCTCCACATGCTGCTGACACTGCACGTTCTGATCAGCCTCACATGCCAGTTTGCTGTGATTCCCTGTCCTGTTTATGATACAAAAAGCCTCCATTGCACCTCCTTGTGAACATGTAGTTAAGTTCTGGGCAACGTCTGAGGGGAAGTGACATGAACCTTAAGGGACATGTGCTCATGTGCAGGAGCCCCTTCCTTCTTCCCCCTCTGATTTTCATGGAAATGTAGCTGTCATGTGGGGCCCTGGGAAACAAGCCCATGAGTCTGGCAACCTGGATATTCACTTAACCAGTGACTGAACCATTCCAGATATTTCCAACAGGACCCTGATGCTATAACCTACTTGTGCTCAGGATTTCCTCGTCAATGCAATGAAACATATAATATAATTTTAGTATAATAAACACTGGGCAGGAATAAACAAATGTTCCCTAATTTTTTGTGCATATTATGTTATGAAAAATTCTTTTCTACATATGAAATACAGGAAAACATGCCAGTTGCAACAACATAGATATTCCTGGAAGTCACTTTATTAAGTGAAAGAAGCCAGACATAGAAAGACAAATGTGTGATCTGAATTCTGTGTCAAATCTAAAATAGTTGAATGCACAGAGGCAGATAGTAAAATGGTGGTTGCCAGAGATTGAGAAGAGAAGACTATGGGAAGGTTATTTTCAAAATGGGCAAACATTCAGTCATCCAAATGAGTAATTCTGGAGATCCATTATAAAGAAATCTGTATGTAGCTAACAATACTGTACACTTAAATGTTGCTAAAAGGAATACTGAAAGGAGCAAGAGGAAACTGACAGCTGATGGTTATGGCTCTGGCCTCGGTGATGGTGACAGTGTCATGGCGATGCAACTTCCCTCATACTAATTTTATTTCCCAAATGTGAACATTTTGCTTAATGTGAACATTTAGGGAAATGAATTAAAAATAATTCCATTCAGGCTTTGTCAGGCTTTAAATATCAGCTTGCAGTGGTCAAATATTAATAATATATTATTAAATCCTTTGAAACATCTTGTCAAGTTGCATCTAGGGCACATATTAAATGATTCTGACAGTATGTAACAACCCGATGAACTCAAGAGGCTCATTAAAGAGAATGTGAAAGATGCTACCTTCCCACAACCCAGAGCCATTCTCAAAAGCAGCCAAACATAATCAACAACCTGCATGTCTTAAACAGGCAGAAAGCCAAAGTCAGTCCTATGATGTAAAATAAGACAAGTAAGAAGGCAATAACTATCACTGGGAGAAAAATGGTGAATAACTGTGTGTAAAATTGTAATATCGCCTGGATTTAGTGCATCTGCATATCAACAAGCATTCCTCAGAGGTGGAGAGCCGTTCATCTCCATTTCAATGGGTAATTATCTGGACAATGGAGGGCATATATGAACCTGAGAGGTCAGGGGTGGTCTTGTTTGCTTCTGCCCAAGAAGGAAGAGATAGCAGTGGACTGCACTTTGTAAGCAATAAACAGATTTTAAACTTTATTTCTCCCTTTGAGTGTTTTAGGTTTTGGAGGTATTTTGCCCTAGGATTTCCTCTCCCCATAGTTACATCTGGCACTACTCAGCAGAATCTCTGAACCAAAATCTGTAAAAATCCGTGCTACCTATGAGAGAGCTGCCCCTAGAGATGGTGGGGAGACCCAAGTGGATGCATAGGGAGCAGCTTCATGTGTTATTATCACCTCAGCTGTGGGGATTCTGATTTGGGAGCCCCTAGTGGGGAATTGGTCTAGGGTAAAGTACCTCTAGAGGTGTGGGGTCTTTCCAACAACTGGGGAAGGGTGGAAACACCAGAAGCTGCAGAATTGGTCCTCCATGAGTTGGAAGACTGCTTGGAGACTCTAGGGTGCCGTGTAGCAGCTGGCATTGTAGGGTCTCTTTCCATGGAGATAGTGGAAAATGTTATAAGGAGATAAAGAGGATTATCAAGAATTTTAGCAAGGAAAGAGAGGGACTAAGGAAGGAGAGAGAAACACTTCAGCATTGCCTGGAGGAGCTGGGCAATAACCAATGGGATGCAGTTAAAGAAGAGAGACAGTTCCTGAAAAGGCAGGTCATGTTCTTAGTAGGATTCCTTAGCAGCTGTTATGAGGGGGAAGCAGCAGGAAAAGCCGTGTTGGAGGAGGTCATGGGGGAGAGGGAGGAAAGAGTGGTGCCTTCAGGTCCAGAGATGGAAGAGGAGCTAGGGGAGAAGATGAGGAGGTGGAGATATGGGCTGATCTGCTACTGAGGCCATCGCTGGATGTAACATCCTTTCCTGTTTTAAAGGCCCACCTGGCTGTAATTAAGGGAATAAAAATTATACAACCTTTGGCTCCTCAGGGGGAGGGGCTGACCCTCCCTATTGTGGAGCTCTCCATGCTCCCCCCCCATACCCAGGATGAGGTTGTGAACATGACCATCCAGTATAGGCAGAAGCCACTGGAATCTCTGCCTACAAGGCTTTTACATGTGGGCGTAAAACACTGTTATGTCCTGTACTGAGAGGAGTAGAATGGCTTCCCTGATAACTCACTCTTCGCTCCAGCAGCAGTTGAAATATGCCCATCGTGCCTCAGAGAATCAGGCAGTCCTAGAAAGGCTGAGAGCTGCCATCAGGTTAGTTTGGCCTAATCAGGGTGATTTACCATATTCACCCACTAGAAGGAAAATGTATGCAGAGCTCCAACAGGTAAAGTGGGAATTTTGGGTATGAAAAATATCATCTATATTATGGACCCCCAGGGCCCGGATGAGGATGTGTTCACTATAGGAATGAGAAACCTGGTGCTGCCTATAGCACCCACATCTCTCTTTGGGACCCCAGTGAATAATCTTGCCCCTCCCCCCCACCTAGGTAGACCCGTAAGTGAGGCTACTAGTACTTTAGAAGATCTGGGGAGGTTAAAACAACAAGGGCATGGAGGGAAGTATGGGCCACAGCTGAAAGGAGAGGTGCAAAGGGCCCCGTGAAGGTCTCGAGGACCCAGATGTGGGTTGGTTTGATAAATGCTGGGGCAGTGAAAGAAAAACTTGGAGGCAGCCCAACAGAATCTTGTTAGAACTGTGGCACCAATTAAAGGTAGATCAGCAGTTCTAGCCGCTGAGTTCCAGGACACGGAAACTGGAGTCAAGGCCTCATGCCCAGCCTGTGTCCCTGCAAAACTTCATGGGAGACAGTACTCAGGATTCAACTGAGCCCTCACCTCCACAGGAGGATTTTTGGGCATCATGGTATGACTGGGGGAAGTCAAGTTTCCCACCTTGGGGGACACGGTGTGGAACGGAGGCCACATGTAGAATTAGCAATTCACTGGTCTCCTCTAAATGGACAACATGTCCTGGTGCTGGTGGACACAGGAGCTGAATGTTCTCCAATCTATGGCTGCCCTGAGTGTTTTCCCAGGACCCCTGCTTTTATAGATGGTTAAGGGGGTAAGGCAACTGGAGTGAAGACAGCCTAAATCCTATTGCAGATAGGATGTTTACCCACAAAGGAAGATACAGTGTACATTTCTCCCATCCCTGAATATATTTCGGGGGTAGATAGACTGCAAAGTCTGTGGTTACAGACCACTGCAAGTGAGTTCCAACTGAGGGCATGCTATGTAAAGGCAGTTCTGAGGGGACATGCTAAGCACCCACCTGTACCTTTGCCTGTACCTCAGTGGGTGACAGATACTAAGCAGTATAAATTGCCTGTAGGCACAAGGAAATTGGAGAAACTCTGTAGGAGTTGGAGGAGGTGGGCATCATAAAGCCCACTCATAGTCCCTTTAATTCCCAAGTGTAGCCAGTGAAAAATCCAGACAGCTCCTGGCATATGACTGTGGACTACAGGGAATTGAATAAAGTTACACTCCGATTGCATCCTGCTGTCCCCTCTATAGCAGATATTCTGGAAACCCTCAACCATGAGCTGGGAATGTATCATTATGTTGTAGACCTTGCTGATAGTCTCTTCTCTATTGACATAGCACAGGAAAGCCAGGAACAGTTTGCCTTCATGTTGGAAGGCCAGCAAAAGATGGACATTCACTGTCATTCCACAGGGATACCTCCACAGTCCCACCATCTGTCACAGACTTGTAGCCCATGACTTGGCCATATCAAATAATTGGAAAGGAAATAAGGACTGGAAAAAATGAACTGGAAAAGGAAATAAGGAAACATTAGTTCTCTTTTCCCCAAATTATTTTTATTAAACTGGATTTTTTGTGGGTACATATATATTATGCAGTATAAATCTGAGAAGGAAGAAAAAATCAAGACTCAATAAATCTGATTTCACACTAAATGATAAAGGTATATATTTGAAACTGTATAGTTTCATCAAAAAACAGACACAAAGACCAACGGAATAGGAATGCGAAATGAGAAAGAAACTTGATACTTATTCAACAAGTATTTGACAAGCAAACAAGAATACATTTTGCAGAAATTCTTTTTTCTTAGTGGTGCTGGGAAAACGTGAAATACACATGTAAAGAAGAAAATGCAACCCTACGTTACACCACTCACAAATGCTACCTCCATAAGTATTAAGCCTGGAGAAACATAAAGTTCTAGAAGAAAACAAAAATATCTCCTCGATATGCATCTCAGCATATAGTATTGGGTATGACACAGAAAAGAGAAGAATAACAATACACAACTTGGGCTTTCTCAATTAAAAACCTTCTGTAGAACAAAGGAAAATTATCAACAAAATGAAAAGACAAAGTATTAAAGGGAAAAAATCTCCAGGTCACATCCATCTGGCCTGACAAATCTGCCAGGCCCATGTGGTCTAAATAGCGGAATCTCCTACACAAGGCTATTCTTTGAGATTGAGATAGAGAACTTCTGTGCTTAGTTCTTAGAAAAAAACACTTTAAGTCTTACAACAGAAGAATGAGAGGACAGAGAATATGTTCTAAACGGTGAAACAAGGTAAAACGAAAGCAACTCTACTAATGAAATAGACATAAGTAATGTGCCTGAAAAGGAAGTTCAAAATAATTTTCAAAATGTTGGTAACCAATCATGGGGAAGAATTGGAGGGGCACAGTGAGAACAACAAAAAGTTAAAGTATAAGAAAGAACCAATCAAAGGTGAGGGATAAAATAAATGAAGAATACAGAAGGTGGGATCAAGACAGATCAGAGGATTCAGGTCGATGGATCCGTGATCTGGAAGACAGAAAAGTGAAAGTCATGCAGTCAGAACAGCTCTAAGTAAACAAATTTTTTAAAAATAAACATAATGTATAGTACTTGTGGGACAAAATTAAGCATAGGAGTATTCGTATTATAAGTGCCCCAGAAGAATAAGAAGGAGGGAAAAGGGAAGAACACTGGTTTGAAGAAATAATGCCTAAAAAATTCTGTAAGCTCAGTTAAGAAACAGACATCCAGGCGGAGCCAACATGGCGGCTTGAGTAGGACAGTGGGAATCTCCTCCCAAAAACATATATTTTTGAAAATACAACAAATACAACTAATCCTAAAAGAGAGACCAGAAGACACAGCCAGACTACATCCACTCATGCAAGAGCCCAGCGCACAGTGAAAGGGGTAAAATACAAGCCCCGGCCCCACAGGAATCGAGCACACCTCCCACCAGCTCCCGGTGGGAGGGAGAGGGAGCCCAGGACTGCTAAACACCCAGCCCCAGCCACCCGCACTGGAGCACAGACACAGTGCATGCATGGAGGGCTGGAAACTAGGGAAATAGGGCAGCAAGACCTCTGAGTGTGTTTCAAAGCTGATGCCCCTGTGACAAAGAAAAGTGAGTGCTTTTTGAAAGTCTTAAAGGGACAGGGACATAACAACTGGACAGAAAAAACAAAGGTCACAGTCCAGTGGCTGGAAATTACAGGGAAAACCGGGCACACTAACCCCCAGGGCAACAGCTCTGAGACCCCACACGGAGGTAAAGAGCCAAACAACCTCCCTATCCATTACCCCTCTGGATGCTGCGAAAGCAGAGAAGCAGCCTGAGGATGGCCACACCCTCAGAAAGGGAGTTTTCTCCATATCAGCCGGGCAAGACACAAAGATCCAGTCTACATGCAATTACCCAACACAAGCCACTAGGGGTCGCAGTTGTCCCAGTAAAGAAAGGCCAGTAGCAAGTGAAAAGTTTGGCCCTCCCAGCTGACAGTCAATAGCACCTGTCAACATGAAAAGGCAAAAAAATATGATCCAGACAAGACTAACCCAGAGAACTTCAGCATCTGCTAAATCTTCCCCTGAGAAGGAACCTGGGGAGATAGATTTAGCCAGTCTTCCTGAATAAGAATTCAAAACAAAAGTCATAACCGTGGTGATGGACTTGCAGAGAAATGTGCAAGAATTAAGGAAGGAGAATATAGAAATAAAACAAGCTCTGGAGGGACTTCAAAACAGAATGGATGAGATGCAAGAGACCATTAATGGACTAGAAAACAGAGAACAGGAACGCAAAGAAGCTGATGCAGAGAGAGATTAAAGGATCTCCAGGAATGAAAGAATTGTAAGAGAGCTGAGTGACTAATCGAGAAGGAACAATATTCACATTATAGGGGTACCAGAAGAAGAAGAAGAGAGAAAAAGGGATAGAAAGTGTCTTTGAAGAAATAATTGCCAAAAACTTCCCAAAACTACGGGAAGAAATGGCCTCTCAGACCACAGAGGTACACAGAACTCCCATGACAAGGGATCCAAGGAGGGCAACACCAAGACACATAATAATTAAAAAGGCAAAGATCAAAGACAAGGACAAAGTACGAAAAGCAGCCAGAGAGAAAAAAAAGGTTACGTACAAAGGAAAACCCATCAGGCTATCATCAGACTTCTCAATAGAATCCGTACAGGCCAGAAGAGAATGGCATGATATACTTAATGCAATGAAACAGAAGGGTCTCGAACCAAGACAAATGTTTCCAGCACGAATATCATTTAAATATGAAGGAGGGATTAAACAATTCCCTGTCAAGCAAAAGTTGAGGGAATTTGCCTCCCACAAACCACCTCTACAGGGCATCCTACAGGGACTGCTCTAGATGGGCGCACTCCTAAAAAGAGCACAGAACAGAACACCCAACATATGAAGAAGGGAGGAGGAGGAATAAAAAGGGAGAGAAATAAAGAATTATCAGACCGCGTTTATAATAGCTCAACAAGCGAGTTAAGATAGACAGTAAGATAGTAAAGAAGCTAAAACTGAACCTTTGGTAACCACAAACTTAAAACCTGCAAAGGCAATAAGTACATACCTTTCAATAATCACCCCAAATTTAAATGGACTAAATGCACCAATCAAAAGACACAGAGTAATAGAATGGATAAAAAAGCAAGACCCATCCATATGCTGCTTACAAGAAACTCACCCCAAACCCAAACACATGCACAGACTTAAAATCAAGGGATGGAAATAGATATTTCATGCAAACAACAGAGATAAGAAAGCCGGCGTTGCAATTCTGGTATCAGAAAAAACAGACTTCAAAATAAAGAAAGTAACAAAAGACAAAGAAGGACGTTACATAAGGATAAAGGGCTCAGTCCAACAAGAGGATATAACCATTATAAATATATATGCACCCAATACAGGAGCACCAACATACCTGAAACAAATACTAACAGATCTAAGGAGAAAATAGAAGGCAATGCATTCATTCTAGGAGACTTCAGCACACCACTCACTCCAAAGGACACATCCACCAGACAGAAAATAAGTAAGGACACAGAGGGACTGAACAACACAGTAGAACAGATGGACGTAACAGAAATCTACAGAACTCTACATCTAAAAGCAACAGGATGCACATTCTTCTCATGTGCACATGGAACATTCTCTAGAAAAGACCACATACTAGGCCAAAAAAAGAGCCTCAGTCAATTCCAAAAGACTGAAATCCTACCAACCAACTTTTCAGACCACAAAGCCATAAAACTAGAAATAAACTGTACAAAGAAAGCAAAAAGGCTCACAAACACATGGAGGCTTAACAACATGCTCCTAAGTAATAAATGGATCAATGATCAAATCAAAATGGACATCCAGCAATATATGGAAACAAACGACAACAACAACACTAAGCCCCAACTACTGTGGGACACAGCAAAAGCAGTCTTAAGAGGAAAGTATACAGCAATCCAGGCATATTTAAAAAAGGAGGAACAATCCCAAATAAATGGTCTAATGTCACAATTATTGAAATTGGAAAAAGAAGAACAAATGAGGCCTAAGGTCAGAAGAAGGAGTGACATAATAAAGATCAGAGAAGAAATAAATAAAATTGAGAAGAATATAACAATAGCAAAAATCAATGAAACCAAGATCTGGTTTTTTGAGAAAATAAACAAAATAGATAAGCCTCTGGCCAGACTTATTAAGAGGAAAAGAGAGTCAACACAAATCAACAGTATCAGAAACGAGAAAGGAAAAATCACGACGGACCCACAGAAATACAAAGAATTATTAGTGAGTACTATGAAAACCTATATGCTAACAAGCTTGGAAACCTAGGAGAAATGGACAATTACCTAGAAAAATACAACCTTCCAACATTGACCCGGAAAGAAGCAGAAAATCTAAACAGACCAATTACCAGCAACGACATTAAAGCAGTAATGAAAAAACTACCAAAGAACCAAACCCACGGGCCAGATGGATTCACCTCAGAATTTTATCAGACATACAGGGAAGACATAATACCCATTCTCCTTAAAGTTTTCCAAAGAATAAAAGAGGAGGGAATACTCACAAACTCATTATATGAAGCTAACATCACCCTAATAGCAAAACCAGGCAAAGACCCCAGCCAAAAAGAAAACTACAGACCAATATCCCTGATGAAAATAGATGCCAAAAATTATCAACAAAATATTAGCAAACCGAATTCAAAAATTCATCAAAAGGATCGTACACCATGAACAAGTGGGATTCATCCCAGGGATGCAAGGATGTTACAACATTCGAAAGTCCATCAACATCATCCACCACATCAACAAAAAGAAAGACAAAAACCACATACATGATCATCTCCATAGATGCTGAGAAATCATTTGACAAAGTTCAACATCCATTCATGATAAAAATTCTCAGCAAAATGGGAATAGAGGGCAAGTACCTCAAATTAATAAAGACCATCTATGATAAACCCACAGCCAACATTATATTGAATGGCGAGAAGCTGAAAGCCTTTCCTCTGAGATAGGGAACTACACAGGGATGCCCACTCTCCCCAATGTTGTTTAACATAGTACTGTAAGTCCTATCCACGGCAATTAACAAAACAAAGAAATACAAGGAATCCAGATTGGTAAAGAATAAGTAAAACTGTCACTATTTGCAGATGATACAATACTATACATAAAAAACCCTAAGGACTCCACCCCAAAAGTACTAGAAGAGATATTGGAATACAACAAAGTTGCAGGAAACAAAATCAACACCCAGAAATCTGTGGCTTTCCTATACACTAACAATGAGTCAACAGAAAGAGAAATCAGGAAAACAACTCCATTCACAATTGCATCAAAAAAAAAATAAAATTCCTAGGAATAAACCTAACCAAAGAAGTGAAAGACTTACACTCTAAAAACTACAAGTCACTCTTAAGACAAATTAAAGGGGACACTAAAAGATGGAAACTCATCCCATTCTCATGGCTAGGAAGAATTAATATCGTCAAAATGGCCATCCTGCCCAAAGCAATATACAGATTTGATGCAATCCTTATGAAACTACCAGTAACATTCTTTAATGAATTGGAACAAATAATTCAAAAATTCATATGGAAACACCAATGACCCCGAATAGCCAAAGCAATCCTGAAAAAGAAGAATAAAGTAGGGGGGATCTCACTCCCCTACTTCAAGCTCTACTACAAAGCCATAGTAATTAAGACAATTTGATACTGGCACAAGAATAGAGCCACAGACCAGTGGAACAGATTAGAGACTCCAGAAATTAACCCAAACATATATGGTCAATTAATATTTGATAAAGGAGCCATGGACATACAATGGCAAAATGACAGTCTCTTCAACCGATGGTGCTGGCAAAACTGGACAGTTACATGTAGGAGAATGAAACTGGACCATTGTCTAACCCCATATACAAAGGTAAACTCAAAATGGATCAAAGATCTGAATGTAAGTATTGAAACCATTAAACTCGTGGAAAAACCATAGGCAAAAATCTCTTAGACATAAACATGACTGACATCTTCTTGAACATATCTCCCCAGGTAAGGAAAACAACAGGAAAAATGAACAAGTGGGACTATATTAGACTGAAAAGCTTCTGTACAGCAATAGACACCATCAATCGAACAAAAAGGAACCCTACAGTATGGGAGAATATGTTTGAAAATGAAAGATCCGATAAAGGCTTGACGTCCAGAATATATAAAGAGCTCACACGCCTCAACAAACAAAAAACAAATAACCCAATTAAAAAATGGGCAGAGGAACTGAACAGACAGTTCTCCAAAGAAGAAATTCAGATGACCAACAGACACATGAAAAGATGCTCCACATCGCTAATTATCAGCGAAATGCAAATATAAACTACAATGAGGTATCACCTCACACCAGTAAGGATGGCTGCCATCCAAGAGACAAACAACAGCAAATGTTGGCGAGGCTGTGGAGAAAGGGATACCCTCCTACACTGCTGATGGGAATGTAAATTAGTCCAACCATGTGGAAAGCAGTATGGAGGCACACCAAAATGCTCAAAACAGACTTACTATTTGACCCAGGAATTCCATTACTAGGAACTTACCCTAAGAATGCAGCAATCACGTTTGGGAAAGACAGATGCACCCCTATGTTTATCGCAGCACTATTTACAATAGCCAAGAATTGGATGCAACCTAAATGTCCATCGGTAGATAAATGGATAAAGATGTGGTACATATACACAATGGAATACCACTCAGCCATAAGAAGAGGGCAAATCCTACCGTTTGCAGCAGCATGGATGGAGCTGGAGGGTATTATGCTCAGTGACATAAGCCTAGTGGAGAAAGAGAAATACCAAATGATTTCACTCATCTGAGGAGTATAAGAACAAAGGAAAAACTGAAAGAACAAAATAGCAGCAGAATCACAGAACTCAAGAATGGACTAACAGGTACCAAACGGAAAGGGACTGGGGAGGATGGATGGCTAGGGAGGGACAAGGGGGGGAGAAGATGGGGGGTATTAAGATTAGCATGCATGGGGGGTGGGAGAAAGGGGAGGGCTGTACAAGACAGAGAAGACAAGTAGTGACTCTACAACATTTTGCTCTGCTGATGGACAGTGACTGTAAAGGGGTTTATAGGGGGGACCTGGTATAGGGGAGGCCTAGTAAACATAATATTAATCATGTCAGTGTAGATTCATGATAACAAAAATAAAAGCTGTTCCTGTGTGGTGACCTCTAATGAGTTCTACACAATGGTATAAAGGTCATATAAAAGGGTAGGCAAAGGATTTGTTTGTACTTATACAGAGGCTCAAAGCCTAATTTGGCTACCCTGAAAACGAACTAAGTTACGATATGAAAAAGAACTTCCAACATCAGCACTCTCTGGAAGACTCATGCGAGAAGATGATCATCAAAAAACCCCAACAAGATCCACACGCTGCTTCAGGTGTAGATGCACTCATCCCACCGGTTCCTGGACTTGCCATGGGAATGAAGAAGGAGATATTTAAGCTGGCCAGTGCATACAGTAAAACAACAAATTTCACTGGATCTACGCTGTTGGAACTCAACCAAGAATTAGGAGAAGTGCAAATTGTAGTGCTCCAAAATCTTACAACTACAGACTATTTACTGTTAAAAGAACATATGGGATGTGAACAGTCCACAGGAATGGGTTGTTTCAAATTGATTTCTCTCAGACTGTTCAAGTTCCATTAGACAATATTCACCATATCATAGATAAGTTTTCTCAAATGCCCAAGTTGCCTAAATGGTTTCCTTGGTTTCACTGGAGATGGCTGGTAATTATAGGTATGCTTTAGTTATGTAACTGTATTCCTATTATGTAAATGTGTGTGTGCAATTTAATTAGTAGTTTAAAACCTATACATGCTGAAGTTACCCTACAAGAAGTTATGTCATGTCAACGAAATAATCAATCTTCCCATGTTTTCTTCTGCCTGCAACTTCTATAGCTTTTCTTCTTCCTTTCTAATTACAACCCCTAAATAGAATTCGTGCCTCATTTCGAATTTACCATGTATCACAATTCTTCCAAGTGGTAAAGATACCTCAAGACAAATGCTGGGCATAGAAGCCACAGGGCATAAATATGCAAAGAAGTAAAAAACTAACCCTTTCACACAATAAGGCTTCTCTCTCACTTACCAACTTAACATTTCCATGTATGGCCCGGAAGATGACTGGTTAGCCAGAGACGGGTAAGATTCCTCAAGGGAGGAACAACCTAAGACAGGCACAGTCGCAGGGGGGCCATCAGGTGAGAAAATGGGGATCAACAGAGGTGAGGCTTAGAACCTCCCCCCCCCATTCTGAGAGAAATCTTCTGCATGTGTGGATGTTTTATTGCGCTTGTCTGGCTTGGATTAACACACAGTATACAGGCACACACCTGATCATCTACATTTGCTCTCTTACAACACTAAACTGTGTTTTCTACCTTTATCTTGTATCTACCTACCACTTCAGCATTTTATTTAAAATAATAATAATAAAGAGAGAAATGTGGTATCCACATATAAATCAAGCATAAAAATCAAATGAATATTCATATTTGAACTGACTGTTTATAGTTCATAATGCATGATCAAAACCAAAAGCTTCTGTGATGACTGCCCTTGTACTGTTCACCATGTAACTTATTCACTATGTAAGAATTTGTTCTCCATGGAAGAACTTGTTTGTTATGCTTCAGAAGATTGGAGACTGATGAAAATTAGGCTTGGGGTGGATTAATGATTATACATTGAGCATTGATTCCCCTATACAGAATTTTATTGTTGTTAACAACCATTTGATCAATGAATTGGAGAGATGCCCTCCCAAAAAAAAAAATGCACACACTTCCAATTGTAAAACAAATAAGTAACTGGGATGTGAAGTATTGCATAAAGAATATAGTCAAAATATTGTAACAACTTTGTATGGTGATAGCTGGTACCTAGAATTATCATGTATATAAATGTTCAATCACTGTGTTTTATACCTGAAACTAATGTAATACTATGTGTCAACTACCCTTCAATAAAAAATAATTGTCTAAAAAAAAAGCCTGTATTTTCTCTAAAACTAATTTATTTAAATTTAATTTTATTTAAAATTTCAAGTATTTAGTCTAATATAAGTTTATGAGAAAAATTCTGGTCTTAAAAACAGTGTGAACATAAGGGAAAACACAGACTCACACATATGCAAGCACATCCACATACACACATATGCACACAAATAGAAAAGTTTAATTAGGATGTGGTATAAAGTTGTTTAATCAAATTATAATCAACTGATTGAAGTATAATAAGCAATTGCAATTTTTTTCTGACAAATACTAAAAATTTTATAGTAAATTAAAATCAAAATATATTCTCTTATATCCTACAGCAACTTGTAGCATTTGGTACTTGTGCCCACATACACACTCTTAAAAATCATCTTCCAAATTAGTGGTTACAAATAAATTCTGATGACATACTGAATTTAAATTCTGAGAATGTTAGTATGTATTAGACATTAGTGTTACAATTGAAAATATAATAAAGTTTCTTATTTATGCAATAATTAAAACTGCAGATCATTCTGCAAGGAAAGAGGTGCAATGATTCACAAGTTCTTGCCAATCATCACAGAACAAATGTCAGAAGCAGTGGTTATCAAAATTATAAGACAGAAAGGATGAATTTCTCTTTCATTATCCATTTGTCTTTGAGGATTTGGAGAGGCAAACTCACTCTTCCAGGATTCCCTTATAAAATTAATTATCTGCCAAATGCATTCACATCAAGTTTTTAAATCTGTGTTTTACATTATTATCCTCATTAGAGAACTATGCCTTTCCTTGTGAGGTCACTACACTGCAATTAACTTCATGTGTAGAATTGCAATGTGGAAACTAAAACACAGTTCTTTTATGTAGAGATGCCTCAGCATATCAATCTATCGCCAAGACAAATAGGATCCAGGGTCCTCAAACATGACAACACACTTTTTATTTCTCAACCCCCAGGTGCCCTGGATTAGAGGGTGTCACACAGCAGTAGACTGGACAAAGTGGGAGTGGCCTGACCTGAGAATAGCCCACCTGTTGTCTTTGGCAAATTCTGCATCAACAGCTGAGTGTTCATCAAGCCTTCAGATGTAGTACAGGGGTTTTATGGCACAATAGTTACAACGACATGTCTTACTGGGAAACTGAGTGACATTTTCTAATTTGTACAAACATGAAATCCAGGTTTTGTCGGATTTGGAAATCTACAAATATAGTCAGGGTGAACCAGACATGTTTCCAGCCCTAATTACATGGAGTCTATTTCACAGAATGAGTTCCTGAGTATTTGGAGTTCATTAAACAATTTACAGGTGAGAAAGAATTTCCTGTATTATACATCTGAGAATTAATGCACAGAAACTAAACAAAGCAAGGAACTGTGTCTTTTCATGTTTGATGGTATTTAGGCAATGATGAGAGAAAAAAGTGTACATTTTGTTGACTCCTGGAATTTTGAGTCAGAATTCCCACAGGTTAGGAAACAGCTGAAACTATAGGTGGTGGGTCATTGCCATTTAAATCCAGGCTGAAGTAAGCAAATGAACAAGGAAGAAATTATTCTGAAAATGTATAAACACTGTGTAATTGATAATAAATGCTTAAAAATTTTAGACAAGTGGCTGAGACAATATCGTTTTTCCCACTCACTCATCAATGTTTAAGTGCACAAGCTGCACACATATAACCACACCCTTTCCTTCCAGTGAGAATGTCAGGAACTACTAAGATGAAGCTGTTAGGAGCAATAAAATGGCCTGGTTTTATTTTCCAATTAATTATAATTAATTTTGGCTTAAAAAATCCTAACATTTTTATTGTTTCCTAAGTTACCTTCATTCCCTACTTCTGATCAGGAACTCTCTATGCAGGGTGTCTTTGCAGAAAACAGGCAGGCATGAAGTCAAATAAATGACTGCCCTGTCATATCTATATCTTTTACTGCTTATGCTCCTTGACCCTGAAGTGGGACAAGGCTGCTGTCAACCTCTCTGTGTCTTAATTATTGAGGTGTGAGATTACAATAGTCTTGGAACTTTACTCACTTGCTTGTTATGCTGATTATAATTATTAGTAAATAATAACTTCAATTTCTTCACAACCTATGATATGATGATAACATGGATGCATCTTCCAGGTGCTGTTCTTTGTGAGTTTTTGTTCTACTGAAATAGCCATCCTCACAGTGATGTCCTATGACCGCTACATGGCCATCTGCCATCTGCTGCACTATGAGACCATCATGAATAAGGGGGCCTGTGGGCGGATGGTGGCAGCTTCATACATCACTGTGGGAATCTATGCAGCCATACACACAGCACTGACATTTTCCACAACTTTACTTCCAATAAAATCCATCATTTCTTCTGTGATATCTCTCAGATTATGTTGATCTCAGACTCCAAAATGAACAAAAATGAAGCATCACTGACAGCATTTCGTTCAAGTATCTCACTTCTTTGTTTACTTTCTATATCATATTCCTACATGCACATCTTTTCTGCTGTCTTCAGGATCTCCTTCCTGGAGGCCAGGTCCAAAGCCCTCTCCACCTGCCTCCCTCACCTGGTTGTTGTGACCTTGTTTCTTTCAAAAGCTGCCTTGGCCTACCTGAAGCCTGCCTCTGATTCAAAGTCAATTGTAGACCTGGTTTTGTCTGTATTTTACACAGTGGTTCCTCCATCAGTGAACCACATCAGAAATAGCCTTAGAAACGAGGACATAAAGGTAGCTGTGGGAAAACTCCTTGCAGTTGTAATAATTAAGTCAAATTAAATACATTTGGGTAGTTAAGAGTTTTCTCCTCTCTTTGTACCCACATCACTATCAAATTTTACTATCTATATAAAGGGGATGCATAATATTAATGTTCTCTCTTAGTAATTTGGGAACAGCCATAGATCTCTCGGTGTAGAATGTTCTTCTGAAAAATGGAAGAAAACAAAGATATAATTGGAACTCAATTACTGTGGTATATTTTGGGCAGTAGCTAGCAAAATTTATTTATCAATATAAATACATGTTTGATTCTTTTTTAGGTTCACTAATTTTTTTTTGAGAGGGCATCTCTCATATTTATTGATCAAATGGTTGTTATCAACAATAAAATTCTGTATAGGGGAGTCAATGCTCAATGCACAATCATTAATCCATCTCAAGCCTAATTCTCATCAGTCTCCAATCTTCTGAAGCATAACGAACAAGTTCTTACATGGTGAACGAATTCTTACATAGTGAATAAATTCTTACATGCTGAACAGTACAAGAGCATTCATCACAGAAACTTTCGGTTTTGATCACGCATTATGAACTATAAACAATCAGGTCAAATATGAATATTCGTTTGATTTTTATACTTGATTTATATGTTGATCCCACATTTCTCCCTTTATTATAATTATTATTTTTATTATTAATAAAATGCTGAAGTGGTAGGTAGATGCAAGATAAAGGTAGAAAATAAAGTTTAGTGCTGTAAGAGGGCAAATGTAGATGATCAGGTGTGTGCCTATGGACTAAGTATTAATCCAGGCTAGACAAGGGCACAAAACATCCACAGATGCAGAAGATTTCTCTCAAAGCAGGGGGGGTGAGGTTCTGAGCCTCACCTCTGTTGATCCCCAAATTCTCACCTGATGGCCCCCCTGCGACTGTGCCTGTCTTAGGTTGTTCCTCCCTTGAGGAATCTTACCCGTCTCTGGCTAACCAGTCATCTTCCGGGGCCATACAAGGAATTGTAAAGTTAGTAAGTGAGAGAGAAGCCATATTGTTTGAAAAGGTTACCTTTTTACTTCTTTGCAGATTTATGCCCTGTGGCTTCTATGCCCAGCACTTGTCTCGAGGTATCTTTACCACCTGGAGGAATTATGATACTCAGTCAATTTGATATGAGGCAAGAATTCTATTTAAGGGTTGTAATTAGGAAGGAAGAAGAAAAGCTATAGAGGTAGCATATGGAAGAAAACATGGGAGGATTGGTTATTTCTTTGACATATCTTCTTGTAGAGTACATTAAACATGTATAGTTTTTAAACTACCAACTAATTTGCGCTCACATATTAACATAATAGAAATATGGTGACATAAACAAACCAAATCTATAATTACCATCCATCTCCGATGAAGCCAAGAAAACCATTTAGGCACCCTAGGCATTCGTGAAAATTTGTCTATGATATGATTGATATTGTCCACCTGTACTTGAACAGTCTGAGAGAAATCACACAAATTAAAGCAGCCCATTTCTGGGATCTGTTCACATCCCATATGTTCTTTTAACCATAGATAGTCTATAGTCATAAGATTTTGGAGTGCTACAACTTATACCCCTCCCAACTCCTGGTTGGGTTCCAACAGTACAGATCCGGTCAAATTCGTTGTCTCACTGTATGCACATGCCAGCCTAAACATCTCCCTCCTCATTCCAATTGCAAATCCAGGAAACGGTGGGGTGGACGCAGCCACAACCGCAGAAACGCCCAGATCCCTGTGGAGGCTATTTGATGATCATCCCCCCAGCACAAGTCCTCCAGAGAGTGCTGATGCCGGAAGCTCCTCCTCATATCATATCTTAGTTCATTTTCTGGGTATCCAAGCTAGGCCTTGATCTTCTGCATAGAAACAAACAGACACTTTGCCCACACTTTGACATGCCCTCTATACCACTCTGCAGAACTCATTGGAGGTCAGCACACAGGAACTGCTTTTTTTAAATTTTTATTAAGAGAAAGGAATATTATCAGAAAAGAGTACCTCCATAGCTGATCATCTGACACACTTTAAGTGATCAACATTAAGGATATTTAAAGCATGCATTGATCTTTGATTTACCAAAAGTTTTATCCTATCAAGGAGTAATCCCCCTTTTCTTTCTTTCTTTCTTTTTTTTTTAATCTTTAATCTACACTTACATGAAGAATATTATGTTTACTATGCTCTCCCCTATATCAGGTCCCCCCTAACAACCACATTACGGTTACTGTCCATCAGCATAGCAAAATGTTGTAGAATCACTACTTGTCCTCTCTGTGTTGTACAGCCCAGCCTCCCCTTTGACCCTCCCTCCCCAAGCATGCTAATCTTAATAACCCCTTCTTCTTCCCCACCCCTTATCCCTCTCTGCCCACCCATCCTCCCCAGTTCCTTTCCCTTTGGTACCTGTTAGTTCATTTTTGGGTTCTGTAATTCCACTGCTGTTTTGTTCCTTCAGATTTTCCTTTGTTCTTATACTCCTCAGATGAGTGAAATCATTTGGTATTTCTCTTTCTCCGCTTGGTTTATTTCACTGAGCATAATACTCTCCAGCTCCATCCATGTTGCTGCAAATGGTTGGATTTTTTCACTTCATATGGCTGAGTAGTATTCCATTGTGTATATGTTCCACATCTTCTTTATCCACTCATCTACTGATGGACATTTAGGTTGCTTCCAATTCTTGGCTAATGTAAATAGTGCTGCGATAAACATAGGGGTGCATCTGTCTTTCTCAAACTTGACTGCTGCATTCTTAGGGTAAATTCCTAGGAGTGGAATATCTGGGTCAAATGGGAGGTCTGTTTTGAGCATTTTGATGAACCTCCACACTGCTTTACACAATGGTTGAACTAATTTACATTCCCACCAGCAGTGTAGGAGGGTTCCCCTTTCCCCACAGCCTCGGCAGCATTTGTTGTTGTTTGTCCTTTGGATGGCAGCTATCCTTACTGGTCTGAGGTGATACCCCATTGTAGTTTTAACTTGCATTTCTCTGATAATTAGCGATGTGGAGCATCTTTTCATATGTCTGCTGGCCATCTGAATTTCTTATTTGAAGAACTGTTTGTTCAGTTCTTCTGCCCATTTTTTAATTGGGTTATTTGTTTTTTGTTTGTTGAGGCGAATGAGCTCTTTATATATTCTGGACGTCAAGCCTTTATTGAATCTGTCATTTTCAAATATATTCTCCCATACTGTAGGGATCCTTTTTTGTTCTATTGATGGTGTCTTTCACAGTACAGAAGCTTTTTCATCTTAATGTAGTCCCACTTGCTTATATTTGCTGTCGTTTTCCTTGCCCGGGGGGATATGTTCAAGAAGAGGTCACTCATGTTTATGTCTAAGAGGTTGTTGCCTAAGTTTTTTTCCAAGAGTTTAATGGTTTCATGACTTACATTCAGGTCTTTGATCCATTTTGAGCTTACCTTTGTATATGGAGTTAGACAATGGTCCAGTTTCATTCTCCTACATGTAGCTGTCCAGTTTTGCCAGCACCATCTGTTGAAGAGACTGTCATTTTGCCATTGTATGTCCATGGCTCCTTTATCAAATATTAATTGACCACATATGTTTGGGTTAATTTCTGGGGTCTTTAATCTGTTCCACTGGTCTGTGGCTCTGTTCTTGTGCCAGAACCAAATTGTCTTGATTACTATGGCTTTGTAGTAGAGCTTGAAGTAGGGAAGTGAGATCCCCCCTACTTTATTCTTCTTTTTCAGGATTGCTTTGGCTATTCGGGGTCTTTGGTGTTTCCATATGAATTTTTGAATTATTTGTTCCAATTCATTGAAGAATGTTGCTGGTAATTTGAGTGGGATTGCATCAAATCTGTATATTGCTTTGGGCAGGATGGCCATTTTGACGATATTAATTCTTCCTAGCCATGAGCATGGGATGAGTTTCCATTTATTAGTGTCCCGTTTAATTTCTCTTAAGAGTGAGTTGTAGTTTTCAGAGTATAAGTCTTTCACTTCTTTGGTTAGGTTTATTCCTACATATAGTGTTCTATAGATGTCTATTAGTTCCATCTTTTCTTGTGTGTTGTTCAGTGCCTGTGTGTCCTTACTTATTTTCTGCCCGGTCGATCTATCCTTTGGGGTGAGTGGTGTGTTGAAGTCTCCTAAAATAAATGCATTGCAGTCTATTTCCCTCTTTAGTTCTGTTAGTATTTGCTTCACATATGCTGGTGCTCCTGTATTGGGTGCATATATATTTAGAATGGTTATATCCTCTGATGGGCTGAGCCCTTTATCATTATGTAGTATCCTTCTTTATCTCTTGTTACTTTCTTTGTTTTGAAGTCTATTTTTTCTGATATTAGTACTGCAACACCTGCTTTCTTCTCACTGTTGTTTGCCTGAAATATGTTTTTCCATCCCTTGACTTTTAGTCTGTGCTTGTCTTTGAGTTTAAGGTGAGTTTCTTGTAAGCAGCATATAGATGGGTCTTGCTTTTTTACCCATTCTATTACTCTGTGTCTTTTGATTGTTGCATTAAGTCAACTTACATTTAGGGTGACTATTGAGAGATATGTACTTATTGCCATTGCAGGCTTTAGATTCGTGGTTACCAAAGGTTCAAGGTTAGCTTCTTTAGTATCTTACTGCCTAACTTAGCTCGCTTTTTGAGCTGTTATGTACACTGTCTGGAGATTCTTTTCTTCTCTCCCTTCTTATTCCTCCTCCTCCATTCTTCATATGTTGTGTGTTCTGTGCTCTTTTTAGGGGTGCTCCCATCTAGAGGAGTCCCTGTAAGATGCCCTGTAGAGGTGGTTTGTGGGAAGCAAATTCCCTCAGCTTTTGCTTGTCTGGGAATTGTTTAATCCCGCCATCATATTTAAATGATAGCCATGCTGGATACAGTATCCTTGGTTCAAGGCCCTTCTGTTTCATTGCATTAAGTATGTCATGCCATTCTCTTCTGGCCTGTAGGGTTTCTATCGAGAAGTCTGATGTTAGCCTGATGGGTTTTCCTTTATAGGTGACCTTTTTCTCTCTAGCTGCCTTTAAAACTCTTTCCTTGTCCTTGATCCTTGCCATTTTAATTACTATGTGTCTTGGTGTTGTCCTCCTTGGATCCTTCTGTTGGGGGTTCTGTGTATTTCTGTGGTCTGTTCAATTATTTCCTCCCCCAGTTTGGGGAAGTTTTCAGCAATTATTTCTTCAAAGAGACTTTCTATCCCTTTTCCTCTTTCTTCTTCCTCTGATACACCTATAATACGAATATTATTCCTTTTGTATTGGTCACATAGTTCTCTTAGTGTTGTTTCATTCCTGGAGATCCTTTTATCTCTCTCTATGTCAGCTTCTATATGTTCCTGTTCTCTGGCTTCTATTCCTTCAAAGGCCATTTGCATCTTATCCATTCTGCTTATAAATCCTTCTAGGGATTGTTTCACTTCTGTGATCTCCTTCCTGACATCTGTGATCTCCCTCCGGACTTCATCCCATTGCTCTTGCATTTTTCTCTGCATCTCATCCTCTTGCTCTTGCATTTTTCTCTGCATCTCTGTCAGCATGTACATGATTTTTATTTTGAATTGTTTTTCAGGAGGACTGGTTTGGTCTGTCTCCTCAGGTGTTGTCTCTGTGATCTTTGTCTGCCTTCAGTTTTGCCTTTTCCTGGTGTTAGAGATAGTTTGCAGAGCTTGTACGAGTGACTGCTAGAAGAGCTTTCCTTCTTGATGGTTTGTGGCCTTCCTCTCCTGTGAGAATAGCGACCTCTAGTGGCTTATGCTTGGCAGCTGTGCGCAGACAAGGCTTCTGCTACCTGCCCAGTAGCTATGTAGTTTATCTCTGCTTTTGCTGTGGGCCAGGTCTGGCTGGGTCTGCTCCTCCAAAGTGGTGGAGCCCCGTTGGAGGGGGAGTGGCCGGGCGGCTATTTATCTCCATAAGGGGTCTCTGTGCTCCCTGTTGCCCAGGGGGTTAGAGTGACCAAAGTTCCCCAGATTCCCTATTTCTGGTCTATGTGTCCTGTCCTGTCCCTTTAAGACTTCCAAAAAGCACTCTCCAAACCAAAACAACAGCAACAATGAGAGTGGGAACTGAAAAAAAATAAAATGAAAAATCACGCGATTTTTTTTCCCTCTGCTGCTGGTCCCAGGCACCCGCTCACTGGTCCTGCTGCCCTGCCTCCCTAGCACTGGTTTCCCTGTCCCTTCAAGGCTTCCAGAAAGCACCCACCCATTGGTCACACTGGGAAAAACGCGTGATATTCTTTGTTTTCAGGCATCGGTCCCAGGCACCCACTCTCCGGTCCTCTGCTCCTCCTCCCTAGCACCGAG
Organism: Manis javanica; assembly: GCF_040802235.1. Lineage (NCBI taxonomy): Eukaryota > Metazoa > Chordata > Mammalia > Pholidota > Manidae > Manis > Manis javanica. The sequence goes on along the minus strand of NC_133169.1, from coordinate 64,161,435 downwards.
GTCCCTGTCCCTTTAAGGCTTCCAAAAAGCACTCCCCAAAAAGAGAAAAAAAAAAAGGGGAATGCGTGATTTCCTCCATCCTCAGGCGCCGATCTCAGGCACCCGCCCACTGGTCCCGCAGGAAAAACGTGCGATCTTCTCTGTCCTCAGGCGCCGGACCCAGGCACCTGCTCACTGGTCCTGCTGCTCTGCCTCCCTAGCACTGGGGTCCCTGTCCCTTTAAGGCTTCCAAAAAGCACGCGCCAAAAAAAAAAAACACTCTGGTTTCTTTCTACCTGCCGGGATCCGGGGGGAGGGGCGCTCGGGTCCCGCCAGTCCGGGGCTTGTATCTTACCCCCTTTACAAGGCGCTGGGTTCTTACAGGTGTGGATGTGGTCTGGATGTTGTCCTGTGTCCTCTGTTCTCTATTTTAGGATGAGTTTTCTTTGTTATATTTTCATAGATCTATGTGTTTTTGGGAGGAGATTTCCACTGCTCTACTCACGTCGCCATCCTCTAAATACATGTTTTTAAAAATATTATCCATACTTCCTCTTTGCAAAATTCACTTAGGAGGATATGAGCAATAACATATTATGTACTCATTTTTTCAAAAAAAATTTCATTTGCAATATTCTTTATTAAACAAAATCCATTATAGTTGATACAACATGGTCTTCAAAAGAATGAACCTATAGTTAGAAAATATGTTGTTTACATTTCCTATATTTTAGTTCCCTTACTGCTGTATCATTTCATGTTAAGTGGACCCACACCCTGTTTTTATTGTGCCCAGAACCTCGGATTGGACAGCCTGGCCCAGGTATGAAACCATGGCCCTTGCTGTTCAGACTGTCAGAATGAGAGATCATTTATCCTTATAATGGAAAAGTGCAGTTTTTCTGTCTCTCTTAGGCTCACAATTAAATAGAAAATAAAGGGGTGTGTGGGTAGGGGGAAGTCTAGATTCTCCTACTGTTTTTACTTTCTTCCTCTTACCAAGAGGCTGCCCAGGTATGTCCCTCTCCAGGACAAGGAGGCGAGACCACCTGTGCACCACACTGTCCCACTGCTACAACATGTTCACAATACACATACAGTAAGTGCCTCATGTCAACAGTGCTATTTCCCCATGCTTTTCATGACACTTGGACATTACAAAAAAGCCTCCATTACAACTGTTAAAGAACATGTGATTATGTTCTGGGCAATGTCAGAGGTGAAGTGACATGAAACTTAAGGGAGATGTCCTGATGGTCAGGAGCCACCTCCTCCTTCCCCCTATGGTGCTCAAGGGAATGTGACTGTGGTGTGGGGGCACTGGGGCATGCCGTGGACATCCACTTACCCAGGACACAGCCATCTTTTGGGATTCCAGCAGAAATGCCTACCTACATTCACTGAAAGACATGTCTAGTAATTCATGTTGCACACACTGGAAACTAAGACAATGCTGAAACACAGTTAAACAGTTATATTACAATTTACCTATGGTGACAATAGAATAACAATATTTATTCAGGCAATCACAATCATAATGAAAAGGAGATTGGCAAAAGCAAACCTCATAGGATGATTCCATTAATAAAAGACATAAAGTCATGCATATCAATTCACAATTTGAGGTCACTCAATTGTTTCACCTTGAAAAGTCAGTGACTGAAAGTGGACAAAAACTATACCTCGGAATGGTAGTAATATTTATTCTTGATTTTTTAGGTTGTCTCAATCCCATCTATAAAAATTACCAAGCTGTATGCTTCATATTTTGTTAATGACTCATATTGTTACAATCTGATATACAGTAAAACCCTGCAAAACAATACGCACCAATCAATTGATAAGATAAAATATCATGATATGTAGTTCAAATGTTCTACAGCGTTTCTCATTGATATACCTAATTCATGATTAAGGAACAATAGTCTTGTTTTACTTTATATATTAAAAATTTTTAAGGATGTAGAGAGATGGCAACCCTACAACCCTGTTGGTGGGAATGTAAATTGGTGCAGGCACTGTGGAAACAAGTATGGAGGTTCCTCAAACTCTAAAGGAGAAGTACCACGCAACTCAGTAAATCCTGTTCTAGTAATTTACCCTAGGGGAAAACATCTGATTTGAAAGTTATATGCACCCTTCTGTAAGTATAGCATAGAGAATATAGTCAGTGTAACATCTTCATATGTTAACAGATAGTAACTATGCTATTTGTGATGAGTATCGCCTAATGTAGACAGCCAATGAACCACTAATGTTGTATACTTGAAAATAATATAATATTGTGTGTCAACTATACATCAATGAAAACAAATCAATAAATAAATACTCCTCAGCAAAAAAGTACAAATAAATACAAAATTTACTCCGTGGTGAACCTAATAAAGTAATAAGCAAGTTACTACCTACTGTGCAGTGCAAAGTTTTCTTCTACTCCGTACATACATTTTATTCCTCTGGTTTAGTCAATATAAGAGTATCTTTGCTTCATGAAATTGTATTGATCAATTTTATGGGATAATATATAAAGAAGACATCATTAGAAATGTTATGGGAAAAATATAAGATATTGTTCTGAGGGAAAAATGGTTTTATACCAGCGTCTATATACACCGTAACAAGAGGAGCAATTGTTTCTTTTTCTGAGTTGAAGCATGAACTAGTCTTGGTTTAAGAAGTTATAAAGTATCAGTAGTTTTGAGAGTTTCGAAAAGACTGTAAAAGCGAAAATTCTCAAAACTGCCTTTTTACTCCAAAATAAATTCCTGAACACTCCAGCCAGAAGAACACTGTTCAATTTTTCTGTTATGCACACCATTTTGTGTAGTATTTGATCCAGTTAAATGCCAACAAATTAGAAAACCTATAAGTGGGTAAAATGTTAGAGACATAAAATCATCCAAGAATGAATTATAAAGAAATAAAGAGTCTGAATAGGCTAACTCAAATAATGAAATCGAATCACTAATTTAAAAAATAAAAATAAAGCCCAGTACTGGACAGCTTTACAAGTAAATTCCACCAAACATGTAAAGGACAAACTCGTATACTTCACAAATTACTCCTAAAATATTTAAAATTAAGGAACACCTCCAAGATCATTTTATATGGCTGGCATAACACTGATTAAAAAATGAATGACACAACAAAAAATTCTAAGCTAATATACTGTGAACATAGATGTGACAATCCTCAACAAATTAGTAAACTGAAATCAGCAATACATTAAAAAGATCAGACGCCACTATCAAATAGGTATTCCAAGAATGCATGGATGGTTCAAATCTGTAGATCAATCAGTGAGGTACACACAAGAACAAAATGAAGGATAAAAATCATATGATCATCTCAGTAGATGCAGAAAAAGCATCTTTTGACAAATTCAAGCACATCAGTTTATGATAAATAACTCTCAACAAAGTGGACATTGAAGAAACATTCTCAACACTTGCAGTCATATATGAAAAACCTACTGCTAACTTCTTTGTCAATGGCAAAGAAAAGCTGAAAGATTTTCCTCTAAGATCAGGCATAAGACATGGATATCCAAACTGGCTACTTTTATTCTATATAACATTGAAAGTCCTCTCCACAGCAGTCAGACAAGAAAAGCAAATAAAACACATCCAAAGTGGAAAGGAAGAAATAAAAGTGTCACTATTTGTAGATGACATTTTACCTTATATGGGAAACCTTAAAGATTCCACCAAAATTCTATTAGAGTTAATATGAATTAAATCACAGGATACAGAATTGAGATACAGATAGCAGTTGTCTTACTATACAATCATAATTATCAGAAAGAATAATCAAAAAACAAAATCATTTACAACTCAATTAATATTATACAATTTTTGAAAAATTTTAAGCATAAGGAGAATGACCTGTGTATTAAAAACTAAAAGACATTGAGGTAACAAATTGAAAAGACACAAATAATTTTCAAGTTATTCAATGTTCATAGTTTGGAAAAATTAATATTTTTAAAATATCCATACTATACAAAGTATCTACAGATGGAATGAAATCCCGATCGAAATTCCAATGGCATATTTTGCAGAAATAGGATAAACAAAAAGTCCTTGCATTTTTATGGAACAAATGAACTGAGATTGTCATAGATATCTTGAGAAAGAACAAATCTAGATATAGCATGGTCCCTGGCTTCAAACTGTATTGTAAGCCTACAGTAACCAAAACAGTGTGGAATTTTCCGAAAAGAAAACTCATACATTTATGAAAGGAATAGAAAGCCTAGATATAAATGCACATTTATAGTTGATTAATATGTGATAAAAGAGCCAAGAATGTATACCTGGGATGTACACATGGGATTCTGAATAAATGTGGTTGGGAATACTGTACAGCCTCCAGTAAAATAATGAAACTGCATTACTATCCCACACAGTGTGCAAAATTACCTCAAAATTATGTCAGCACTTCAGTGTAAGGCCTGAAGTCATTGAACTCCTGGGAAAAATACTTATGCAGTGAGCTCCTTGATATAGGTCTGGAAGAAGATTTTTTGATTATGACACTAAAACAAAGGAAAAAAATACCTATTCCACTTGCTTTTTTGCTGTGTTATTTTAACAGGTTAATAAAAGTATGACTGACATACAATAAGCTGCATATATTTTCAGTGCACAAATTGATAATGTACATAGACAAGTGTGCATACCTTTGAATTATTTACTTCAAGTCAATATAATCACAAACATCACCCCTTATAGTTTCCTTGGGCCATGTGGTCATCCCTCCATTTGGCTTCCAGGTCTTCCAAATCCCCAAACTCTGATATGATACCTGCTTTCTCTGACTATATATGTGTTCAAATTCTCCGGTTATAAATAAATGAGTCAGGTTAATTGTTTTGTTTGGCTTCCTCACACAGCATAATAATTTTTGAGTTCATAAAATTTCATTGATTAGTTTGTGTGCATCAATAGTTTATTCATTTACTGCAAATTAGTTTTTGAATGTAGGACATACCACACTTCATTTATCCATGTCCCACCTATGTTGATGGACATTTGTATTGTTTCTACTTTCAGCCTATTAAGAATATACTACTGGAAAACATTCGTGTTGAAGTGTTTCTGGTTACCCTGCATAAATACTTAGGTGTGTAAGACTATACCATATTATTTGTCAGTGTTTTAAGTATTTTCCTGACTGTATGATGAGAATTCTGTAACCATTTTTCTGTATGTAGTAAGATCTCTTGTTGGATATATTACAAATAGTTTCTAATAATCTGTGGTTTGTTTTGTGATGTGTTTATTTGTTCCTTTTGCATCAAGGAATAATTTTTTGACTGTACAAAATTGATTAGTATTTCAGGAAATAAATAATATCTTACATAAAATAACATATTTTATAAATGACAAAACATGTAACAAAAGGTTGAAGTTCTTAATTTCCTTAATTTTCAAGGAATTTTTTATTAATCTAATGAAAATATTATGAAGTATGAAATATGAAGAGGGAAGAGACTCATAGATGTTACCTTGTAACTGTGGGTAACCAGGTTTCAGGTTCTGAGCTCTAAAAATATGACAGGGCTCTTTACCTGGGGGCCTCAAGGCCCAGAGGATTCTGTGATAATTCTGGAATCTGTGAGCTGGGCATGGAACAGTGGGAACAAAGGGACCCCATAGTGAAGGCTGGAACTTAAACTTGAAAGTAGAAAGTATTTCCCTGATGATTTCTTTTCTCAGCTCCTTGAGTTTCTTCTCAGTGGACACAGGTGCCATCCAACTTGAGAATTTCCCACAGAAGAGAATCTCCTTTAGATAGAAGGAAGGGGTTCTAATTCTTGGTCCATGATTTCAGCCTTATTTGAAATGTTACATATCTGAAATGTGCATCTCATGGTTCTGCACACTTTGGGAAGCAATTTGGGAACACATACTTCTGGATTTCTAAGAAGTGTATTTCTTCCTCCAACAATTTTCTCTGGAGATAAATTTTATGTTCTTTATGTGATTCAGGCAGTATTTTAAGCATTTCCTACTCATTATGTATTTGTAATCATTACTTTTTCCATTATTTTAAAGGAAAAATATAACAGAAGATAACATGTAAAATAAAATAAGCACATATATTTCAGGAGGAAGTAATAATTACAGTCAATATAAACATGTTTTTTCTTTCTGGATTATATAATCAGTTCCTGTAGCCAGCATTAGATCCTAATTTTAAAATATCATTATCTGTCATTGGGATATAAATAAGCACTCCTTTAAAATCCCCTACATAATATAATTTTTAATATGAAACCAAAGAAACATGCACAATGAAGGTAGAAATTAGCTCAAATAGATTTAAGTTTGTGTAAGATGTAGATACATTTTAAAGATCTAATATTTAAATTTTACTTATAAAAATTCTAGTTCTAGACAACAGCTCCTTATAATGGCTACTAGAAAAGGTTTTGCAGTTCTTGGTACTGTAAAAATTAATTTGATACATTAGCACTAGGCATGTAATTGTATATTGATACCAAAATAAATTTTTTAATAATCAGCACTAGGGATTTGAACTCTCTTGGAGATTTCCCTGATTAATGCTGAACTGCTTTGTCAAGCCTGTCCTTTTCCACCCAACCAATGTCACAAAGAAATGCTTTTCCCTGAGGCAGACCTGTGGGTTTATTCTCTGGTCTGATTCCCCAGCTCCCTGACTGGCAGCTGTCCCTCCTGGTCTGCTCCCTCCTCCTCCTCTCCTGAGAGTTCTTGGGGGGACTCAGGGGGGACCCCAGAGCCTCAGAGCTGCAACCATGAGCCTTTTCTTAGGGAGCCACAAGGTGGTCTTCCCTCAGTGAGAGGATAAGTGAGCTCCCCCTGTTCTGGGTGGGTTGGAGGCCTAATACTACTGCCCATTACAATAGATTAAAACAAATCTTCCTGGATGAAGAGAATCTTTGAAGATTTGGAGAGTTCAAGTCACATGTAAAATTGCTGTAATAAAGGAACAGTCTCTTTTATAGCAAAGTTTTTCAGAGACTAAAGCATGACCAAAATGTAAGTAACCTTTATTTAGCACTTTTGGATAGGACTAAATACTCCTTGTCTATACAAAGGTTTATTTTTCTAACATATTATTCAATTGAATTGTTAGGTGTGATCCTTTCATCTGATATGGAGATATGTAGACCCTGATCCAAAACATATCTACTCTAAAATGATCATGAGTTTCATTGAAAATTTCAATTATTTTGTCTCAGATACAATTAAAAGAGAAAAATCCCAGAGATAGAAAACAGTTGTGAGCTAAGTAAAAGCAGAGACACATGCACACACATGCAGAAAAGCTAAAGCTCAGTAATATACACATGAATAGGAAAGGATAACTAGGAATGTGGTAGGGATAAAGCCATTTGTCAAAACATATACAGAAACACAAAGTACAATTTCTTCCTGTCCCAAAGAGTTCCCAAGTAAACAAAAAGTCACAGAGTGAAGCTAAAAATCAAAACACCTCTCTTATATTCTTCAAGAACCTGTAGTTTTGGGACCTCTGCTATGTATTCTTAAGACCATCTTCCAATTTCACTTTTTAAAATAAATTCTGAAAATCTTTTGTATTTATGAGATAGATAGTGAATATTTTAAATTAATGTTATATATTGAAATACATTGTGATAAATGTGTTTTTATTTCAATATAAATTAACCCTACAGATCATTCTGTAAGCCAAAAAGGGCAATGATTGATGAGCCCTTGCCAATCAAGACTAAACAATGATTAGAAACATTTATCAACATTATACAGGAAAAAGGGTGTTCTTTTTGATTATTTATTTTTCCAAGGCTCTCTTTAAAATAGCTATGGAGAGAAATATCTCTCTGTTATAGAATTATTTTATAAAAGAATTTATCTGACAAATGTATCCACATCTTAGGGCTTTTCATATATGTGTTTTACAGCACTATCATCATTACCAAAATATGCTTTATCCTCATCAGAGAATGAGCTGTTCTGAGGATTTTAGCTCTGAAATTAGCTTTAAATGTAAAATTGCAGTGTGGCCACTCAAACCCAGTGGTTTTACATGGAGGTGCCTCAGTATTTCTTCTGCTACCAAGAGAAGTGGTGTTCAGGATCCACAAAAAGGACACCAGCATTTCCTGTCTCAGCACTTATGTACTCTGGGTCAGGGAGCTTCCAACCCCAGGAGACCACATAGACTGGGAGTGGTTCGACCTGGGAATGAGCCTGCTCACTATCTTTGACAAATTCTGCATCACTGACAGTCATGATTCGGACTCCAGACACAGTACAGTTTTCTAAGCCAGAGCAATACTTGATTCTGACATATCCTAGGAGACCGAGTTATATTTGCTGATTCATATACACATGAAATTCAGGTTCACGAGGAATTTGGAAATCTATAAATGCACTCAGGCATTATCAGAAATGTTTCCATCATTTTCTTCATTAACTCCATTTCACGAATGAATCCTTTGTTATTTGAACTTTATAAAGCCATTTAAAGATGAGGAAAGATTGTTGTATTATATCTTAGATAATTAAGACAGAGACACTGAACAAAAGACAGGAACATTGTTTTCACTAATAGGAAACAGTATTTAAGGCCATGGCCAGAGGAGAAGGAAGTGTAATTTTTGATAAGTCCTGGAATTTTGAGCAAGAAGATTTGCCATTCTTTATATTGAAATCAGAAAATTTCTTATAAATTTGAAAATGCTGATATTAGACGTGGGAATCCTGTCATCTAGATCCAGGGTGAAGTAAACAAATAAACTGGAAAGACTATATTCTGAAAGTGTAAATACAAGTAGTATGTGATGCATACTTAATTCTTATTAAAAACCAGAACTGGAAGGACTTAAACATGTCTCAACTTGACACAATTTTCTCTTTTTCCTCCCATTATGCACAAATATTTAAGTGCAGTAGCTGCACACATACTTAAACACCCTTTCCATCACTGAGAATGGGAGAATGTACTGAGATTAAGTTGTTCGGAACACTCAGATGGCCTGGTTTTTGTATTCAATACTTTAATATTCATGTTGAATTAAAATTAAACTTTTCATTGATTGTTTTCTAAACTGCATCTATTGCCTCCAGCCTGCCAAGATCTCCCTATGCTGTGTGTCTCTTCAGAGAGGAGGGACACATAGATATCAGAGAAACCACATTCCTGTCTCAACTCAAGCCATTTATTGGTTATGTCCCTTTACACTGGGATGTTGGTGGGGGAAGAGTCACCCTCTCTCTGTCTTACTATCCTCAGTTGTGAAATCATAACAGCATTGGCACCTTACACTCTGCTTACACTCTGTTCACTGTGCAGACTAAAATTATTGATAAGTAACAACTTCAACATTTTCAGCAGTTCATAGTGATGATGACCATCACCGTTTCCAAAATCATTTTACTAGTAAAGTGCTTCAAAGAATTCTAAATATAGACTTCTATAATATACAATAAATAATAAATGTCTATTATGAATGTTTAATAATAATGAAAATAAACAATAAATTCTTATTTTAACTGTCTTATTTAGTATGCCCTTGTAGGCATTGATGTTTACTATGTTCCACATGTTATACAAAAAATATGCCTGTTGCTCTTGATAAACTCCCATGGTTCTCCCCATATAATCTCTTTCTGTCATAAAACTTAGTCACCTACAATATTAATCAACTACAAGAAAACTAACCCATGACATGACAGATTCAAACTAAATACAAGAATTTTTCTAATTCCTGATCTTTCCTTTCTCCTAAGTTATATGAATCTCAGAGTCATTATAAATCTGTAAAAAAATTCCACATTTTAACAAATGAACTGGCTAAAATTCAAAAATAAATTAACTTATTTTAAGATCTTCTGCACAAAACAGGAATGTTCTAAAATGTATTTCACAAATGTTGAAAATTGGACTTTTTTGGGTTTTTTTGGCTATGACTTTAAAATATATACTACCATTTTTTATTTTTCAAATACCAACATTCACAGGGATCCTTTCTGAGTGTTAAAAATTCTGACTCCTCAATGTTGAATTATTTTTAACTGTAGCAAAATACAGGTAACACAAATTTCCCATCTAACCATGGTTAAGTGTACAGTCAAGTGGTGGTAAAAAGTCCCATCGTTGGGCAAGCATCCCACCCCCATCTCCACAATGGTCTCTTTTTGCAGAACTGAAACTCTGCATCCATTAAACAATCGCTCCAAGTTGCTACATCCCCTCAGTATTTCTCATCACAGTTTAGTCTCTGTCTACATTAATTTTTTCCAGGGACCCATATAAATGGAATTATATAGTATTTCTCATTTTGTGACTAGGTTATTTTAATGACCATATTGTAATCAAGAGTAATTTATGTTCAAAGATAACAAATAACACCAAGAAGCAATATTAAATATCCAAACACACAATGAGAATGTGTAAATAAGTTTCCAGAAAGACCTTGTTTTCTCCTATTGCTTGGATTTTCTTGTAACTGTTTTTACACTGTGAGGTAGTTTCCTGTATCAGCTGGGAGGCAACTTTGGAGCATTTCTTCCTAACTCGGTATTAGGTTAACACCCATTGTTTGTTGGTGCAGCCATAGTGGTGAAGATAATCCCACTGGACCCCACAAACATTAAAGGCTCACCTCATCCCAGCCCCTTTTAACATTTGTGCGTCCATCACTATAATAGAAAACCACTGCATCACTGCAGCTTGGAATCACTAAAATTAACTATGCTGCTAGAAGTACAACCTTAACATTTTAATTTATTTCTTCAAACCACACTCCTTATTTTAATTTTCTCATTTTTAGGTTAATTGGCCAATACAGAAATTTATATTTTTGTCAGTACTTAACATTTAACTTAATAGAAAGATACACATATACATTTTATAAACAGGCTTACACATAGTGAGATAATCAACACAGTTTAGATAATATCTTGGCACAAGTAGATACCATTTTCCTTTATTTCTGTGATTTCAATTACACAAAACAACTCACTCTTGGGGACCACATCACTGGATGAGATGATCAACAATTCAGGGGTCACTGAGTTCCTCCTACTGGGATTTTCTGAGGACCAGAAGATGCAAACCCTCCACGGTGTCCTGTTCCTCATGGTCTACCTGGCAGCCCTGTTAGGAAATGGACTCATCATCGTGCTCATTACTTGGGATCCTCAGCTTCACACACCCATGTACTTTTTCCTGAAGAACCTGTCAATCATAGATCTCTGCTACATCTCTGCCACTGTTTCTAAATTTGCTCTCAACTCCCTGATGAACAGGAACACAATATCCAACCTTGGATGCATCCTCCAGGTGCTGTTCTTTGTGAGTTTTTCTGCTGCTGATATATTCATCCTCACTGTGATGTCCTATGACCGCTATGTTGCCATCTGCCATCTGCTGCAATATGAGACAATCATGAACAAGGAGGGCTGTGGGTGGATGGTGGTGGTTTCATATGTCAGTGCAGGGATCGTTGGAGCCATGCACATGGCAGCAACATTTTTTGTAACTTTTAGTTCTAATAAGATCCATAATTTCTTCTGTGATATCCCTCATTTTATTTTGATCTCAGACCCCAAAATGAACATAAATGAAGCAGCAGTGACTGCATTTGTTATAATTATCTCACTAACTTGTTTCACCTCTATTTTATATTCCTATGTGCACATCTTCCCTGCTGTCTCTAGGATCTCCTCCCTGGAGGGCAGGTCCAATGCCCTCTCCACTTGCCTCCCTTATCTGGTTGTTTTGACTGTTTTTTTCAACAGCTGCCTTTGCCTACCTCAAGCCAGCCTCTGAGTTGAGGTCACACCTGGATAGCACTCTGTCTGTGTTTTTACACGGTTGTCCCTCCATCACTGAATGCCATCATTTATAGCCTTAGAAACAAGGACATAAAATTGACTCTGGGGAAAGTTCTTAGAATTGTAGCATTTAAGTAAAATTAAATATATTCAGGTAGGTAACAAAAGTTTCTCTTTGGGTCCAAGGTATATTGTTCTAAAATTTTACCATTTATTTGGTGGGGACGTATCTTAAAACAAACATATTATTTTAGCCACTTGGGAGCAGGTATAGATGTAACATTGCAGAATGTTCTTTAGACACATAGAGAAAACACAGGCGTCAGTGGAACATGATTATTGTGGTATGTTTTTGGCATTGGCTTCAAAGTCTATGCAGCAATATTAATAGAAAGATTACAAAGAATCTAGACTTCCTAGTTGAAATACCATCATGTGAGGGTATTAATAATATTTTTCTGTGGTGCAATGACTTCAGAAATTATTGCATCAGCAGTGTTCTTTATAAACACAATCCAATGAAATTAGAACTACCTGGGCTTCCACAATCAGAATGATTCTTCAATTTAGAAGATAAAATTTTCCTCTGTATTTCCTAGATTTGGGGTGATCTTACTGCTGTATCATCTTCTGCCCAATGAAGCATGTCCATTTGTTCCCAAAATCTCAGTGTGCACAGAGGGGCCCAGATAAGAACCCCTGCTTCTTGCTGTATAGACTGTTAGACTGAGAAATTCCATTTTATCTTCATGATATAAAAATCAAGTTTTTCTCCCCCTTGCAGTCTCTTGTGTAATTCGAAACGGCAGGGCTGGGAGGGCGGAGGGAAGGCTCCTTCCTCCTGTAACTGTGCTTGCTTCCTCCTGATGACAGCCCGGTGCCCAAGGAGGCTCCTGCACATGGTGATGAGGCTGCAGGCCACTGTGTGCTGTGCTCACTCCCTGCTCCACATGCTGCTGACACTGCACGTTCTGATATGCCTCACCTGCTAACACTGCTGGGATTCCCTGTTCTCTTCATGATGCTGTGTTTTTTCAAAACCCCCCATTGCAACTAGTTGTGAATATGTAATTGAGATTTCTGCACAATGTCTGAGGGGAAGTGACATGAACCTCAAGGGACATGTCCTCATGGTCAGGAACCCTCTCATACTGCGCTCCACGGTGCTCATTGGATGCAGCTGTGGTGTGGGACCCTGGGGAGTATGCCCATGAGCCTGGCATCCTGGGTATTAACTATAATCTACCTGTGCTCCAGTTTTCACCATCAATGCAATAAAATATATAAAATAAATTTAGGGAGGCGGAGCCACGATGGCAGCATGAGTAGAGCAGTGGAAATCTCCTCCCAAAAACACATAGAGCTGTGAAAATATAACAAAGAAAAATCTTCCTAAAATAGAGACCACAGGACACAGGACAACATCCAGACCACATCCACACCTGCAAGAACCCAGCGACTTGAGAAGGGGTTAAGATACAAGCCCCAGCCCGGCGGGACCCGAGCGCCCCTCCTCCCAGCTCGCGGCAGGTGGAAAGAAACCAGAGCGGGTTTTTTTTTGGCGAGTGCTTTTTGGAAGCCTTAAAGGGACGGGCCCCCGTTGCTAGGGAGGCAGGGTGGCGGGACCGGTGAGCAGGTGCCTGGGACCGGTGCCTGAGGACAAAGAATATCCCGCATTTCTCCCTGCGGGTCCGGCGGGCAGGTGCTTGAGACCGGCACCTGAGGACGGAGGAAATCGCGCGTTTTTCCCTTTTTTTTCTCTCTTTTTGGCGAGCGCTTTTTGGAAGCCTTAAAGGGACAGGGACCCCAGTGCTAGGGAGGCAGGGCGGCGGGAATGGTGAGCTGGTGCCTGGGACCAGCGCTAGAGGACAAAGAATATCGAGACTTTTTTCCCTGCGGGACCGGTGGGTGGGTGCTTTTTGGAAGCCTTGAAAGGACAGGGACCCTGGTGCTAGGGAGACAGGGCAGCAGGACCAGTGAGCGGGTGCCTGGGACCGGCACCTGAGGACAAAAAAAAAAAAAATTGCGTGATTTTTTCTTTTTTTTTCTTTCTGTTCCCTCTCTCATTGTTGCTGTTGTTGTTTTGGATTGGAGAGTGCTTTTTGGAAGTCTTAAAGGGGCGGGACAGGTCACTTAGACCAGAGGCAGGGAATCTGGGGATCTCTGGGCACTCTAACCCCCTTGGCAGCAGGGAGCACAGAGGCCCCTTAGAGAGATAAATAGCCTCCCGGCCGCTCCCCCTCCAACGGGGCTCCACCATTTTGGAGGAACAGCCCCAGCCAGGCCAAGCACACAGCAACAGTGGAGATAAACCCCATAGCAACTGGGCAGGAAGCAGAAGCCCTGTCTGCGTACAGCTGCCCAGTACAAGCCACTAGAGGTGGCTATTCTCCCAGGAGAAGGCCACAAACCAACAAGAAGGGAAGCTCTTCCAGCAGTCACTTGTACCAGCTCTGCAAACTATCTCTATCACCATGAAAAGGCAAAACTGAAGGCAGACAAAGATCACGGAGACAACACCTGAGAGTGAGACAGACCTAACTAGTCCTCCTGAAAAAGAATTCAAAATAAAAATCATGAACATGCTGACAGAGATGCAGAGAAAAATGCAAGAGCAATGGGATGAGATGCAGAGAAAAACGCAAGAGCAGTGGGATGAGATGCAGAGAAAAAATGCAAGAGAAGTGGGATGAAGTCCAGAAAGAGATCACAGATGTCAGGAAGGAGATCACAGATGTGAAACAATCCCTGGAAGGATTTATAAGCAGAATGGATAAGATGCAAGAGGCCATTGAAGGAATAGAAGCCAGAGAACAGGAACGTATAGAAGCTGACATAGAGAGAGATAAAATGATCTCCAGGAATGAAACAACACTATGAGAAATATGTGACCAAGCCAAAAGGAATAATATTCATATTAAAGGGATACCAGAATAAGAAGAAAGAGGAAAAGGGATAGAATGTCTCTTTGAAGAAATAACTGCTGAAAACTTCCCCAAACTGGGGGAGGAAATAATCAAACAGACCATGGAAATACACAGAACTCCCAACAGAAAGGATCCAAGGAGGACAACACCAAGACACATAGTAATTAAAATGGCAGGGATCAAGGACAAGGAAAGAGTTTAAAAGGCAGCTAGAGAGAAAAAGGTCACCTATAAAGGAAAACCCATCAGGCTAACATCAGACTTCTCGACAGAAACCCTACAGGCCAGAAGAGAATGGCATGATATACTTAATTCAATGAAACAGAAGGGCCTTGAACGAAAGATACTGTATCCAGCATGACTATCATTTAAATATGATGGCGGGATAAAACAATTCCCAGACAAGCAAAAGCTGAGGGAATTTGCTTCCCACAAACCACCTCTACAGGGCATCCTACAGGGGCTGCTCTAGACGGTAGCACTCCTAAAAAGAGCACAGAACAAAACACACAACATATGAAGAATGGAGGAGAAGGAATAAGAAGGGAGAGAAGAAAAGAATCTCCAGACAGTGTATATAACAGCTCAATAAGCGAGCTAAGTTAGGCAGTAAGATACTAAAGAAGCTAACATTGAACCTTTGGTAAACACGAATCTAAAGCCTGCAATGGCAATAAGTACATATCTCTCAATAGTCACCCTAAATGTAAATGGACTTAATGCACCAATCAAAAGACATAGAGTAATAGAATGGATAAAAAAGCAAGACCCATCTATATGCTGCTTACAAGAAACTCACCTAAAACCCAAAGATAAGCATAGACTAAAAGTCAAGGGATGGAAAAACATATTTCAGGCAAACAACAGTGAGAAGAAAGCAGCGGTTGCAGTACTAATATCAGACAAAATAGACTTCAAAACAAAGAAAGTAACAAGAGATAATGAAGGATACTACATAATTATAAAGAGCTCAGTCCAACAAGAGGATATAACCATTATAAATATATATGCACCCAATACAGGAGCACCAGCATATGTGAAGCAAATACTAACAGAACTAAAGAGGGAAATAGACTGCAATGCATTCATTGTAGGAGACTTCAACACAACACTCACCCCAAAGGATAGATCCAACGGGCAGAAAATAAGTAAAGACACACAGGCACTGAACAACACACTAGAACAGATGGACCTAATAGACATCTATAGAACTCTACATCCAAAAGCAACAGGATATACATTCTTCTCAAGTGCACATGGAACATTCTCCAGAATAGACCACATACTAGCTCACAGAAAGAGCCTCAGTAAATTCCAAAATATTGAAATTCTACCAACAAATTTTTCAGACCACAAAGGTATGAAAGTAGAAATAAATTCTACAAAGAAAACAAAAAGGCTCACAAACACATGGAGGCTTAACAACATGCTACTAAATAATCAATGGATCAATAAACAAATCAAAATAGAGATCAAGGAATATATAGAAACAAATGACAACAACAACACTAAGCCCCAACTTCTGTGGGATGCAGCGAAAGTAGTCTTAAGAGGAAAGTATATAGCAATCCAGGCACACTTGAAGAAGGAAAAACAATCCCAAATGAATAGTCTAACATCACAATTATTAAAACTGGAAAAAGAAGAACAAATTAGGCCTAAAGTCAGCAGAAGGAGGGACATAATAAAGATCAGAGAAGAAATAAACAAAATTGAGAAGAATAAAACAATAGCAAAAATCAATGAAACCAAGAGCTGGTTCCTCGAGAAAATAAAGAAAATAGATAAGCCTCTAGCCCAACTTATTAAGAGAAAAAGAGAGTCAACACAAATCAACATAATCAGAAATGAGAATGGAAAAATCACGACAGACCCCAAAGAAATACAAAGAATTATTAAAGACTACTATGAAAACCTATATGCCAACAAGGTGGAAAACCTAGAAGAAATGGAGAACTTCCTAGAAAAATACAACCTCCCAAGACTGACCAAGGAAGAAACACAAAAGTTAAACAAAGCAATTACGAGCAAAGAAATTGAAACAGTAATAAAAAAACTAACCAAGAACAAAACCTCGGGGCCGGACAGATTTACCTCGGAATTTTATCAGACACACAGAGAAGACATAATACCCATTCTCCTTAAAGTGTTCCACAAAGTAGAAGAAGAGGGAATACTTCCAAACTCATTCTATGAGGCCAACATCACCCTAATAACAAAACCAGGCAAAGACCCCAGCAAAAAAGAAAATTACAGACCAATATCCCTGATGAATGTAGATGCAAAAATACTCAATAAAATATTAGCAAACAGAATTCAACAGTATATCAAAAGGATCATACACCATGACCAAGTGGGATTCATCCCAGGGATGCAAGGATGGTACAACATTCGAAAATACATCAACATCATCCACCTCGTCAACAAAAAGAAAGACAAAAACCACATGATCATCTCCATAGATGCTGAAAAAGAATTTGACAAAATTCAGCATCCATTCATGATAAAAACTCTCAGCAAAATGGGAATAGGGGGCAAGTACCTCAACATAATAAAGGCCATATATGATAAACCCACAGCCAGCATTATACTGAACAGCGAGAAGCTGAAAGCATTTTCTCTGAGATAGGGAACCAGACAGGGATGCCCACTCTCCCCACTGTTATTTAACATAGTACTGGAGGTCCTAGCCCCAGCAATCAGACAAAACAAAGAAATACAAGGAATCCAGATTAGTAAAGAAGAAGTTAAACTGTCACTATTTGCAGATGATATGATACTGTACATAAAAAACCCTAAAGACTCCACTCCAAAGCTACTAGAACTGATATCGGAATACAGCAAAGTTGCAGAATACAAAATTAACACACAGAAATCTGTAGCTTTTCTATACACTAACAACGAATCAATAGAAAGAGAGATCAGGAAAACAATTCCATTCACCATTGCATCAAAAAGAATAAAATATGTAGGAATAAACCTAACCAAAGAAGTGAAGGACTTATACTCTGAAAACTACAAGTCACTCTTGAGAGAAATTAAAGGGGACACTAATAAATGGAAACTCATCCCATGCTCATGGCTAGGAAGAATTAATATTATCAAAATGGCCATCCTGCCCAAAGCAATATACAGATTTGATGCAATCCCTCTCAAATTACCAGCAACATTCTTCAATGAATTGGAACAAATAATTCAAAAATTCATATGGAAACACCAAAGACCCCGAATAGCCAAAGCAATCCTGAAAAAGAAGAATAAAGTAGGGGGGATCTCACTCCCCAACTTCAAGCTCTACTACAAAGACATTGTAATCAAGACAATTTGGTACTGGCACAAGAACAGAGCCACAGACCATTGGAACAGATTAGAGACCCCAGAAATTAACTCAAACATATATGGTCAATTAATATTTGATAAAAGAGCCATGGACATACAATGGCAAAATGACAGTCTCTTCAACAGATGGTGCTGGCAAAACTGGACAGCTACATGTAGGAGAATGAAACTGGACCATTGTCTAACCCCATATACAAAGGTAAACTCAAAATGGATCAAAGACCTGAATGTAAGTATTGAAACCATTAAACTCTTGGAAAAAAACATAGGCAAAAACCTCTTAGACATAAACATGAGTGACCTCTTCTTGAACATATCTCCCCGGGCAAGGAAAACAACGGCAAAAATGAGCAAGTGGGACTACATTAAGCTGAAAAGCTCCTGTAGAGCGAAAGACGCCATCAACAGAACAAAAAGGAACCCTACAGTATGGGAGAATATATTTGAAAATGACACATCCGATAAAGGCTTGACGTCCAGAATATATAAAGAGCTCACACGTGTCAACAAACAAAAAACAAATAACCCAATTAAAAAATGGGCAGAGGAACTGAACAGACAGTTCTCCAAAAAAGAAATACAGATGGCCAAGAGACACATGAAAAGATGCTCCACATCGCTAATTATCAGAGAAATGCAAATTAAAACTACAATGAGGTATCACCTCACACCAGTAAGGATAGCTGCCATCCAAAAGACAAACAACAACAAATGTTAGCGAGGCTGTGGAGAAAGGGGAACCCTCCTGCACTGCTGGTGGGAATGTAAATTAGTTCAACCATTGTGAAAAGCAGTATGGAGGTTCATCAAAATGCTCAAAACAGACCTACCATTTGACCCAGGAATTCCACTCCTAGGAATTTACCCTAAGAACGCAGCAATCAAGTTTGAGAAAGACAGATGCACCCCTATGTTTATCGCAGCACTATTTACATTAGCCAAGAATTGTAAGCAACCTAAATGTCCATCAGTAGATGAATGGATAAAGAAGATGTGGTACATATACACAATGGAATACTACTCAGCCATAAGAAGTGGAAAAATCCAACCATTTGCAGCAACATGGATGGAGCTGGAGAGTATTTTGCTCAGTGAAATAAGCCAAGCGGAGAAAGAGAAATACCAAATGATTTCACTCATCTGAGGAGTATAGGAACAAAGGAAAAACTGAAGGAACAAAACAGCTGTGGAATTACAGAACCCAAAAATGGACTAACAGGTACCAAAGGGAAAGGAACTGGGGAGGATGGGTGGGCAGGGAGGGATAGTGGGGGAAGAAAAAGGGGGGTATTAAGTTTAGCATGCATGGGGGGGAGGTAGAAAGGGGAGGGTGGGCTGCACAACACAGAGAGGACAAGTAGTGACTCTACAACATTTTGCTAAGCTGATGGACAGTAACCGTAATGTGGTTGTTAGGGGGGACCTGATATAGGGGAGAGCATAGTAAACATAGTATTCTTCATGCAAGTGTAGATTAAAAATTTAAAAAAAAAAGAAAGAAAGAAAAGAGGGATTACTCATTGACAGGATAAAACTATTGGTAAATCAAAGATCAATGCATGCTTTAAATATCCTTAATGTTGATCACTTAAAGGGTGTCAGATGATCAGCTATGGAGGTACTCTTTTCTGATAATATTCCTTTCTCTTAATTAAAAAAAAAAAAAGCAGTTACTGTGTGCTGACCTCCAATGAGTTCTGCACAGTGGTATAGAGGGCATGTCAATGTGTGGGCAAAGGGTCTGTTTGTTTCTATGCAGAAGATCAAGGCCTAGCTTGGATACCCAGAAAATGAACTAAGATACGATTTGAGGAGGAGCTTCCGGCATCAGCACTCTCTGGAGGACTTGTGCCGGGGGATGATCATCAAAAAGCCTCCACAGGTATCTGGACGATGCTGAAGTTGTGGCTGCATCCAGCCCACCGTCTCCTGTACTTTCCATAGGAATGAGGAGGGAGATGTCTAGGCTGGCATCTGCATACAGTGAGACAACGAATTTGACCGGATCTGTACTGTTAGAACTCAACCAGGAGTTGGGAGGGGTGCAAGTTGTAGCACTCCAAAATCTCATGACTATAGACTACCTATGGTTAAAAGAACATACGGGATGTGAACAGATCCCAGAAATGGGCTGCTTTAATTTGATGGTTCAAGTACAGTTGGACAATATCCATCATATCATAGACAAATTTTCACGAATGCCTAGGGTGCCTAAATGGTTTTCTTGGCTTCATCGGAGATGGATGGTAATTATAGATTTGGTTTGTTTATGTCACCATATTTCTATTATGTTAATATGTGAGCGCAAATTAGTTGGTAGTTTAAACCTTATACATGTTTAAGGTATTCTACAAGAAGATATGTAAAAGAAATAATCAATCCTCCCATTTTTTCTTCCATATGCTACCTCTATAGCTTTTCTTCTTCCTTCCTAATTACAACCCTTAAATAGAATTCTTGCCTCATATCAAATTGACTGAGTATCATAATTCCTCCAGGTGGTAAAGATACCTCGAGACAAGTGCTGGGCATAGAAGCCACAGGGCATAAATCTGCAAAGAAATAAAAAGCTAACCTTTGCAAACAATATGGCTTCTCTCTCACTTACCAACTTTACATTTCCCTGTATGGCCCCGGAAGATGACTGGTTAGCCAGAGACGGGTAAGATTCCTCAAGGGAGGAACAACCTAAGACAGGCACAGTCTCAGGGGGGCCAGCAGGTGAGAATTTGGGGATCAACAGAGGTGAGGCTCAGAACCTCACCCCCCCCTGCTTTGAGAGAAATCATCTGCATCCATGGATGTCTTGCTGCCCTTGTCTAGCCTGGATTAATACTTAGTCCATAGGCACACACCTGATCATCTGATCATCTACATTTGCCCTCTTACAGCACTAAACTATATTTTCTACCTTTATCTTGCATCTACCTACCACTTCAGCATTTTATTAAAAATAAAAATAATAATAATAATAGGAGAAATGTGGGATCAACATATAAATCAAGTACAAAAATCAAACGAATATTCATATTTGACCTGATTGTATATAGGTTATAATGCATGAACAAAACCGAAAGTTTCTGTGATGAATGCCCTTGTACTGTTCACCATCTAAGAATTTATTCACTATGTAAGAATTCGTTCACCATGTAAGAACTTGTTCGTTATGCTTCAGAAGATTGGAGACTGACGAGAATTAGGCTTGAGATGGATTAATGATTGTACATTGAGAGTTGACCCCCCTATACTGAATTTTATTGTTGTTAACAACCATTTGATCAATAAATATGAGAGATGCCCTCTCAAAAAAAAAAAGAAAGCAAAAAATAATAATAATAATAATATATTCATCTGTTCTAATGAAAAAAAAATAAATTAATTAATTTAGTATAACAGACGCTAGGTAGAAATAAACAAATGAATCCTTATTGTGTATATTATGTTATGAAGAATACTTTTCTACATATAAAATGTAACGAAACCTGCTAGTTACAGAGGTAGAATTTCCCCTGTGACTGGGGGTGTGGGGGCTCAGGTGCGGTGAAAGCGCGGTCAAATCTCGGTTACTACAGATGCCTGCCCCCGGAGAGTGTGGCTCTGCTCCTTCCTAGGGTGTATGATGACCCACATGATCCCATACTAATTCTGTGACTCTGTGACCTGTGCATGGAGTAGATGATAAAAGGGTCACTTGGTAAAGCCTGGAACTTCAACCCAATGTTAAGTAGTATTTGCTGGATGTGGTCATTTTCTTTTCTAAGCTCCTTGAGCTTTCTCTCAGTTTACAAAGCTGTCCTCCAACTTTCCTGAGCTCTTTTCTCATAGAAAATAATTCCTTCTGAGAGAAAGAAGTGATTCATTCCAGTCCTTTCTCCATGACTTGAGCCTTCTTATAGATGTTACATTTCTGCTATATGAAGCTCAAACTTCCACCCACTTTGGTAAGTTAATTCTGGGTTCTAAACAGGGTATTTCCTGCTCCAACAATTTTTCTCTGGAGTTGCTTTGTATCCTATTTATGAGATTCAGGGATTATTTTAAGGAGTTTCCACACATTGCACATTTGCAATTATTATTTTAATTTTTCTAATTTTAAAGAAAAGTATTACAGTATCACAGGTTACCTAAACATATTTACATCTATTTCAGCTGGCAGAAATATTATTAGTGCATGAAATTAATCATCCCAGAAGAAAAGATGTTATCTTGCTAAATTTTCTATAAGCAGTTGTTGTAAATAACCACTAGATTGTACTGTAAAATACTAATAACTTAAATGAAATATAAATAAAGTGAATAATTTCTAAAGAACCCACAGGCAATATATTTTTTCATTTAAAACCAAGAAAGCATGAACCATGATGTAAGAAATGGGCTTATATGAATCATTTAATATATTCTACATAGTATGAATATTCATTTAATGTATATGTCTCTGAAAGTAGACATATAATTACTTGTACATATAATTAAAATAATAATATATACATATAATTAAAATACATATAATTAAAATACATATAATTAAAATAAATAATATATTTTAATAAAATTAAAATAATAATTATATACATTATTCTATTTAACTTTCACTTACGTAAATTACTGTTCTAGCTAACCAATATGTTAGATTACTTATAAGCAACGTTTGTACATTTATGTGCTCAAATGATTAATTTGGTAGCCCAGCATCAGGGATTTTTGAGATTTCTTAGCTTAATGTTCAGTTGCTCAATTGAGCCCATCACATTCTCCCCAACCAGTATCACAACAGGAACACTTTCCCCTCCATAAACTTCTGCGTTTATTCTCAGTTTTAGCTCCCCATGTCCTCAGGCTATAACCACCTCCCTTTGGTCTCCCCTGTCCCAACTCTTCACCTCCTGGTTGTTCTTGAAAGGACTTAGGGGACACACCACCACCTCACAGATGGAACAATTCACCTTTTCCTAAGAATACCTTGAGGAGGTTCTTCTCTCAGTGAGAGGATAACAGTTCTCCCAGTTCTTGCTGGGATGCAGCCTGCTACTAATTTCTATTACATTAGATGAGAACAAATCTTCCTCGATGAAGAGAATCTATGAAAATTGAAGAGTTCAAAACACATGTATAATTCCTGTAGTAAGGAAATTGTTTCTTTTACAGCCTGGATTTTCAGAGATAAACACACGGGCACCATATAAGTAACAACTATTTGTAATTTGGGGGAGGATGAAATTTTCCTTGTCTATATAAAAATCATTATTTTTCTAACCCAATTAAATTACTATGACCCTTTCTATTATACATATGTAGACCCTAACTCAAAAGTTGGATTTATTCTCAAATAAACTTGAATATTATTGAATATTTCAATTTTTGTCTCAGATACAATTGAAAGAAAAAAAAACCCAGACAGTTATGAGCATCAGGGAAAATCAGACAGACACATATACACATAAATAAGGAAAATAGAATTAGGAATGTGGTATAGATGAAATCATTTTGTAAATAAAATCACTTCACAGAAACACAGCAAGGTTTTTCTTGCCCAAATGTGGTCCAAAATATAACTAAAAATTTAACAGTAAAGTTAAAATCAAACATATACATTATATATGGGGCCCTATAGCCTCTACATTCATTAAGCCTATCCTACAGATGGATAAAATAAATTCTGACACATGTCTTTCTTTTATGAGAATGTTGTGTACTTTTTAAATAGTGTTATGTATTCAAATTACACCCTGATTGGAAGTTTCTTGTTTATACCTAAATTATTTCCACACACCATTCAACAACCTAGGAAAGGAAATGACTCAAGTTCTCACCCATCATATTAAGTAATTATTATAAGCAGTGTTTCTCAAAATTATAATCTTAATGAAATCGGTATGTCTTTTATTTTAATTTTGTAATATTTATTTATAAGGTAATAACTGTCTTTGAAATAAAGCAGTTTACAGAGCAGTTTTTCCATACACATTCACATGTTATTGCTGTAAAGAAGATATTTGTAATTTCTCCAGTTTCAATCTGAACATATAATTCATATAACAAGATGCAGATTTAAGTACAGATCTTCGAATTTGTTGTTCTATCTTCACCCACATCTAATAGGAATAATAATACCAGTTTTCTTAAATTACTTTATAGGTAGCAGGCATAAGATTTATATGAAAAAATTTGCCAATATCACTAAACAAACATAGGGTAAAATAAGTAAAGTTTTATCATATTAATTGTATCTAACATTTGATTTGCTTTTTATAGTCTTACCAAAATAAAGATTGCATACTTTCAGAACTATGAAACTCAGTAGTTAGACAAGGTGAATTAAAGTAGTAAAGCTAGTGAAAATAACAAACCGATTCATCCATGCTCTCAATTACATTAATAATGATAATTGTAAAAACAGATTAACATTTTGAGAAAATTTTCATATTTATTTAGGAGTTCTTGTCCATATCAATGGACTGTCTGGCATCAACCATGGCATCAGGTACTTGGACAGTCATATTGCCCATAGATTTTGTCAAACAGATTTGGCAGCCCAACCAGGATCTGTTAGCCCAAATGCCAGATCAAGCATGTCATTGTCCTCATCAGTCACTGCTTCTAACTTCACAAATATGTGGTCTTCAAAGATGAGATGACAGGTACAGCAAGCCAGGGTACTCTCACATGCACCTGTGGTGGACCTGCACCAATGCGCTCAGCACCCGGGCACCCCGACACTGGCCCCAGGCCCCGCTCAGCGCTTCCGCCCAGCCCCCGGCCGTCCGGGAGGCTTCCGGCTACCGCTCGGGATCCGGCGAAAAGCAGCCGCTGGTGGGCAGCGGTGGCAGAGCGCAGGAGCCGGGCGCCCCCTGCAGTGGCCACAGCCCGCAGCCCCGTGACTCCCAGATGCGACTCTGGCGCCTGACTTCCGAGGTCCGCGGCGGGGAGCGCAGAGGCGGGCATGCCTCCCCGGGCCTGACCTGGGCAGGCGCAGAGGGCTCAGGTGTGGATTTTTTTATCCCTTTGTGCACGGCTCTCTCTCAGTTAGAGGATTTATGGACAGCCCTCTCTTCCATTCTTCCCTTACAAAAGAAACTACCCAACAAACGTGTACACATCTTTATAAATGTGTGCTTTACAACATTATCCCCAGTACATTGCTATGTTTTACTCTTGCCAGAAAAATGAAAAACTGAATTTTTAGCACTTAAATTTGATGTGTAGAATTGCAATATGGCCACTAACACATGGTGATTTTGTGTAGAGATGATTCAGCATTTCAACTACCACAATACAAGTGGTGCCCAGGGTCCATGAAAATGAAAACAGCATTTTCATGCCTCCTACTCAGGTGCTCTGGATTGGGGAGTGTCAGACTTCAGGAGGCTGAGCAGCCCTGGGGTGGCCAGACTGAGAAGGAGCCTGACCACTACCTCCGGCAAATGCTGCCTCATTAGGCCACAGTTAACAAAGCCCTCAGACGTGTAAGAGATTTCACAGCCACAGAAATCATTGACACTCTGACAGAGCATATTGGAAAACAGAGCTATATTAGCTGTTTCATGAACATACACAATCCAGTGTCCTGTGTACTGCATTAATAAAGCTGGCATTATCAGAGATGTTTACATCCCTATCTTCGTAGACTCCTTTTCATAGATGAACACTTTAGTACATGTTTGCACTTTATAAAACCTCTTAGAGATAAGGAAGAATTAGCTGTGTTATATCTCTGATAATTAAAGCATAGGGAATGAACAAAAGTCAGGAACTAAGTCTTTCAGTAATGGCTAAGGTGTTTAAGACCACCAGGAGAGGAGGAGGAGGAAATGTACATTCTGTTGAGGCCTGTAATTTTGAGTTAGAATTTTTGCCATCCCTCCTACCTAGGACAGGAAGTTTCCTATGTGTTATGAAACAGCTGAAACTGTAACTGATGGAAAAATGACATCTAACGTAAGCAAAGAGTCTGGAAAATTATCCTGAAAATGTAGAAGATAAATAGTATGTGATACTTAATTAACTCTTAATTAAAAAACACGACTAGGAGACTTTAAACATGCTTGTGCTTGAGACAGTGTTCCCTTCCTCCCCTTCACTCACCAATAGTGAAGGGCACAAGCTGCACACATGGAAACACACCCTTTCTGTCCCATGCAAATGACAATAACTACTGCACTGAAGATGTTAGCAGCAACTAGATGACCTGATTCTATATTTCTATAATCTAAAATACATGTTGGGCTAAATAAATAACCATTTATTTAGGTAATACACACATTGCATCCGGCCAGCCAAGAACTCTCTGTGTTGAGTGTTTTTGCAGAGGACAGCCAGGAACGGTAGCCAGAGGAACCACTTTCCAGTATCACTTCTGCCATTTATGTGCCATGCCCCATGACACTGGGGGAAGGTCAGGGGTCTTTTGGCCTCTCTTTGTATTACTATCCTCAGCTGTGAAATGACAGTAGTATTGACATCTTGTTCTGTTTACAGAGAAAATTAAAATTAATAATAAATAACATGTTCAACATCACCAACAATTCAGTGTTGATGGTGACTATCATTGACAAAATCTTCCAGTCAACAAAGGGTTTCAGTAACTTCTTTACGTAACTAATTTAGTGCCTAGAACAGTCCTGCAAGAAGTGATGAAACACACACAAGGCTTTATTCAACTTGGCAAATGTCTACAGGTGTTGAGCAGCAATGAGGAAGTGCACACCCCACAGTTCTGGCTTCTGTAGCCTTGCGTTCAACCACTATATTTAACTCTCTGAGGTAGAGTAAATACTAAGCCAATGTTACCTATTATTTAGCTCATTTAGTAGTAGTTTACATTGAATGTTTACCTTGTGGTAAATACTGTGTACAGAGTACTCCTGTTGCTCTTAGTAAATTTCCATCAGACTCCACTTACAATCTATTTTTAAGTAATTGTAAAACTTAGTCTCTTAAAATTTCACAAAGTTTCACAAAGTAATTCACCCAGTTCAAGGCAGACAGATTGAAAACCAAAATGTTTCTAGTACCTGGTCCTTGTCCTTTCTTCTACATTATACTGACTCTCAGACACCTTATTATAAACCCATACAAAATTCCCCCTTTATCTCCAAAGAAACTGGCTAAAATTCAGCAGTTCATGAAATTAATATCTTTCATACAAATTAGAAGTGTTCAGGTATGTGCATATATTTGGCTATTATTTTAAAATGTGTCTTACAATATATGCTTCATAAATCATTCATTTCAGAGAGATCACTTCTGAAAGTTAGAAATTTTTTCAATTGCTTTAATTGTGGGGAAAGGCAGGTATCATAAGAAAACGTAACTATTCTTAACCTTATTTCTGTGCTGGTGAGGACACTCACATTGCTGGGCATCCATTCACCATCCATCTCCAGAACTATTTCACACTGAGAAGCTGAAACTCTAACCCAGTAAAGCGTAACTCCACATTCATTCTCCCCAAGACCTCAACAAACATCATGTGCTTTCTGTCTATAAGAACTTACTTTAGGTACATTTTAATAGAATCATAGTTTTTATCATTTTATGACTAGATTACTTTGATATATTCTAGACTCACTCATTTTCAAAGGCAATAAAACCAAGAAGCAAAATTAATAACTTTCCAGGGATACCTTGGTCTTTGCTTCCTACTTTGATTTTCTTTGAAACTCTTTTATACAGATGTGCTGGAGTTTCTTCTAACAGCTGGAAGTGTATTTTGATCATACCTTACTTTGTGTTAGTGGATATCCCATGGGTAATTTGATAAAGCCACAACTGGGAACACATCACATAAACTTGCAAATGCTTAATGACCAGCTCATTCATCCATCACGGACATTGTCACACATACATGAGCCAGTCACAGCAACACAAAACAAATAGATTGGTGTAACAGGGAATTTGAAAGATTAATTTCCTTGCTTAGACTTACAACCTAATACCTTAATTTTGAAAGATCCTACTCCATGTATTTTATTTTTCCTGATTTTTGAAGTATAAATAATATAAAATTGTACATATTTATAGGGTTCAACTTGATGTATAAGTATACATATACTTTATATATATATATATAAATATAAATAGACACAGGCAATTAGTAAGGTAATGACCACAGATAAGATAATTAACATATCTAATAGCACCAGTAGGCACCATGTTATTTCTTTCTATGTGTTGATTACAGTACACGGCTCACCCTTTCTGAGCCACTGGATGTCAATCAACCACATAGGTGTCACTGAGTTTTTTCTTCTGGGATTGTCTGATGATCCAAGGATTCAAATCATACCTGGTGTCCTGTTCCTCATGGCTTACCTGGCGGCCCTGTTTGGAAATGGACACATCATGATCCTTACTACTTGGGATCCTCAACTTCATACACCCATATACTTTTTCATAAAGAACCTGTCATTCATAGATCTCTGCTATATTTCTTTCACTGTTCCTAAATTTTTCTTAACTCTGTAATGAAAAGGAGCAAAATCTCTCTCCTGGGAACTAAAACAGTGTTTTATGTGGCGATGACTCAGCATATGAATCTAGCACCAAGATAAATAGTGTCCAGGGCCAACAAATAGGACAACAGATTTTTCATTCCTCAACCCTTACATGCCCCAGTTCAGGGAGTGTCACACAGCAGTAGACTGGACAAAGTGGGAGTGGCCTGACCTGAGAATAGCCCACCTGTTTTCTTTGGTAAATTCTGCATCAACAGCTGAGTGTTCATCAAGCCTTCAGATGTAGTACAGGGGTTTCTAAGTCACAATAGATACAAGGACGTGTCTTACTGGGAAACCGAGTTTCACTTTCTGATTTGTACAAATGTGAAATCTAGGTTTAGTTGGATTTGGAAATCCACAAATATAGTTAGGGTGAACCAGACATGTTTCCAGTCCTAACTATATGGAGTCTGTTTCACAGGATGAGTCCCTTAGTATTTGGAGTTCATTAAACAATTTAGAGGTGAGAAAGAATTTGCTGTATTATACATCTGAGAATTAAAGCACAGAAACTAAACAAAGCCAAGAAATGTGTCCTTCATGTTTGGTGGTATTTAGTTCATGACTAGAGGAAGAGAAAGTGTACATTTTGTTGACTCCTGGAATTTTGAGTTAGAATTCCCACAGGTTAGGAAACAGCTGAAACCATAGGTGGTCGGTCCTTGCCATTAGACCCAAGCAAATGGACAAGAAAGATATTATTCTGAAAATATATAAATAATGTGTAATTGATAATAAATGCTTACTTAAAAAATCTGGCCAGTTTTAGACAAGCCACTAACTGAGACAATATTATTCTGATTTTCCCCATCACTCACCAGTGTTTAAGTGCAGAAGCTGCACACATATTACCACACCCTTTCCATCCAGTGAGAATGGCAGGAACTACTGAGATGAAGCTGTTAGCAGCAATAAAATGGCCTGGTTTTATTTTCCAATTAACTGTAAATAATGTTGAGTTAAAAGAACTAACTTTTTATGGTTTTCTAAGCTACATACATTCCCTGCTTCTGGCCAGGAACTCTCTATGCTGTGTGTCTTTGCAGGAAACAGGCAGGCATGAAGTCAAAGAAACCACTGACCAGTCATATCTCAGCCATAAACTGGTTATGACCTTTGGCCCTGTGGTCAGGAAAGAGTTCTGGCAGCCCCTCTGCGTCTGGCTTCTTCAGCTCTGAGATTAAAATAGTGTAGGGACTTTACTCTCTTGCTTGTTGTTCTGATTACAACTAGTAATAACAACTTCAGTATCTTCAACAATGAATGTGGTGATGAATCATCATTGCCAAAACTTTTTTTATTGAAGTACTGTTGATATACAATTTTATATTGGTTTCAAATACACAACACAGTGGTTCACTGTTACCCATATAATTAAACCCTCAACTGGTCTATTGTCATTGATTATTGTGCCTCTTTATCCCCTCCCTCTCCCCCATTGTAACCATCAGTCCCTTCTCAGTGTCTATGAATCTATTGCTGTTTTGTTCCTTCCATTTTGCTTAGTTCTTACAGTCCACATATAAGTGAAATGATATGGCATTTCTCTTTCTCTGTCTGTCTTATTTCACTGAGCATAAATAATACTGTCTGGATCCATCCATGTTGTTAAAAATGGCAGAATTTCTTTCCTTTTCTTGCTAAATAATATTCCCTTGTGTAGATGTACCATCTCTTCTTTATCCATTCATCTATTGATGGCCACTTAGGTTCCCTCCATACTGGCTATTGTATATAGTGCACCAATAAAAATAGGGGTGCACTTATCTTCTTGAGTCAGGGATTTTGTTTTCTTCAGGTAAATTCTTAAGGGTAGAATTACTGGGTAAAATGGTGTTTCTATTTTTAGTTTTTTTTTTTGTTGAGAAATCTCCATACTGCTTTCCACAACAGTTGCACCAATTTACATTTCGACCAACAGTGTAGGAGGACTCCCTTTCCTCCACATACTTGCCAGCATTTATTTCTTGTTTCGAATAGTGGCCATCCTAACTGGTGTGAGGTGATACCTCATTGTGGCTTTGATTTGCATTTCCCTGATGGCTAGCCATGTGGAGCTTTCATGTGCCTGTTGGCCATTTACTTTTTCTTTAGAGAAGTGTCTGTTCAAGTCCTCTGCCCATTTTTTAATCAAATTATTTCTTTTTTGGAAGTTAAGGCAAATGAGTTCTTTGGATATTTTGAATGTTCACTCTTTATCAGGTAAGTTGCTTATGAATATATTCTCCCAAGCTGTCAGATGTCTTTTTGTTGTGCTGATGGTGTCCTTTGCTGTACAGAAGCTTTTAAGTTTGATGTAGTCCCACTTGTTTGTTGCTTATTATGTGTCCTTTTATAAAGTTTTTCAAAAACTTCTAAATGTAGATATTATTAATTTAGAACCGTCCTGCTAGAAAATGACAAAACAGGTACACAGAGTTATAGTAACTTGACAAATGTCTGGAACTAGTAACAACGAGAAGCTATAAACACACACACACACACACACACACACACACACACACACTGCACATTGTGAAATGGTGACTACAGATACTTCACATGTCCATCAATGTGACCAGGTGACATTTTCTTTAGTGTCTATGTTTGTTTACAGTACACAGTTCACTCCTGGGAACCACAATATTGGATGAAATGATCAACTATACAGGGGTCACTGAGTTCTTTCTCCTGGGATTTTCTGATGACATTAAGATGCAAACCCTCCATGGTGTCCTTTTCCTCGTGGCTTACCTGGCAGCCCTGTTAGGAAATGGACTCATCATCATGCTCATTACTTGGGATCCTCAGCTTCATACACCCATGTACTTCTTCCTGAAGAACCTGTCACTCATTGATCTCTGCTACATTTCTGACACTGTTCCTAAATTTGCTTTCAATTCCCTGATGAACAGGAACAAAATATCCTTCCATGGATGTGTTTTCCAGGTGTTGTTCTTTGTGAGCTCTGCTACTGCTGAATTGTTTATCCTCACGGTAATGTGCTTTGACCGCTACATGGCTGTCTGTCGTCCACTGCACTATGAGACCATCATGAACAAGGGGGCCTGTGAGTGGATGGTGGTGGCTTCATATGTCAGTGGAGGTCTCTCTGGAGCCATGCACATGGCAGCAACATTTTCCATAACTTTTAGTTCCAATAAGATCCATCATTTCTTCTGTGATATCCCTCAGATTATTTTGATCTCAGACTCCAAAATGAACACAAATGAAGCATCAGTGACTGCATTTAGTACAAGTATCTCACTAGCTTGTTTCATCTCTATTTTATATTCCTATGTGCACATCTTCTCTGCTGTATCAAGGATCTCCTCCCTGGAGGGCAGGTCCAAAGCCCTCTCCACCTGCCTCCCTCATCTGGTTGTTGTGACTGTGTTTCTTTCAACAGGTGCCGTGGCCTACCTGAAGCCAGCCTCTGAATTGAAATCCATCGTAGACCTGGTTTTGTCTGTATTTTACACAGTGGTTCCTCCATCAGTAAACCCCATCATATACAGCCTTAGAAACAAGGACATAAAAGTAGCTCTGGGAAAACTCAGGAAAACTCATTGTAGTTTTGGTAATTAAATTAAATTAAATATATTTGGGTAGTTTCGATAGAAATTTGTCCTTAGTCCTAACACATATCCCTTTCATGTATCATATCATTAATGTACTATCTTGGTCATTTGGGAACTGCAGTAGAGCTGTCAGTGCAGAAGGTTCTTCTGACAAATGGAAGAAACAAAGTTATCAGTGGAGCACTTTTACTGTGGTATATTTTGGGCAGTGGCTAGCAAAATTGCTTTAGCAATATATGTTTTTTTAAAATCTACACTTCCTCATTATAAAATTACTTTAGGAGGGTATGAGTGATAACATAATATGCACTTTTTTTTTCCAAATAAACCTGGCCCTGCACAAGTATGAACCTAGAGTTTAGAAAATATGTTTCTTACATTTCCTAGATTTTTAGGGCCCTTACTGCTGTATCATTTCATGTCATGTGGATCTCACCCTGTTTTTATTGTGCCCAGAAACTCAGATTGGACAGCCTGGCCCAGTATGAAACCACGGCCCTTGCTGTTCAGACTGTCAGAATGAGAGATCATTTATCCTTATAATGGAAAAGTGCAGTTTTCCTTTCTCTCTTGGGCTCACAATTAAATAGAAAATACAGATGTGTGTGGATAGACACCTACTCTCTCCTAGTATTTTAACTTTCTTCCTCTTGCCATGAGGCTGCCCAGGTATGTCCCTCTACAGAACAAGGAGGCGAGACCACCTGTGCACCACACTGTCCCACTGCTACAACATGTTTACAATACACATTCAGTAAGTGCATCATGTCAATGGTGCTATTTCCCCGTGCTCTTCATGACACTTGGGCATTACAAAAAAGCCTCCATTACAACTGTTTAAGAAAATGTGATTATGTTCTGGGCAGTGTCAGAGGTAAAGTGACATGAAACTTAAGGGAGATGTCCTCATGATCAGGAGCCCCTCATCCTCCCCACTGTGGTGCTCACCAGAACGTGGCTCTGGTGTGGAGGCATCTGGGACCATGCCATGGACATCCACTTACCCAGGACACAGCCATCTCGTGGGATTCCAGCAAATGCCTACCTACATTCATGAAAAAACATGTCCAGTAATTTATGTTGCTCACACTGGAAACTAACATAATGCTGAAACCCACTTAAACAGTTATATTATGATTTACTGACAGTGACACTAGAAAAACATTGATTCAATCACAGTCATAATAAAAAGGAGACTGACAAAAGCAAACTTCATAGGATGGTTCCATTAATAACAGACATGAAGTCATGCATACTAATTGACAGTTTGAAGTCATTCAATTGTTTCACCTTGAAAGGTCAATGACTGAAAGTGAACAAAAACTATACTGTTGGAATGGTAGTAATTTTATTCTTGATTTGTTGGGCTGTTTCAGTCCCACAGAATGTTTATAAAAATTATCAAGCTGTATGGTTTACTTTTTTGTTAATTATTCATATTATACTTTGGTATACAGTAAAAACCTATAACACAGTATCCAAAAATCAAGAGATAAGATATCATGAGATGTAATAAAAATACTCTACAGTCTTTCTCATAGATATACCTGACTCATGATTAAGGAGAAATAGTCTTGTTAAATTTTATTTATTAAAATTTTTAAAGGATGTGGAAAGAGGGTAACCATTATAACCTGTTGGTGGGAATGTAAATTGGTGCAGTCACTGAAATGAAATCATTTGCAACTGAAGAAAAATAATACAATTTTTAAAATATTTTACCCATGAGGAAAATGACCTGTTTATTAAAAACTAAAATACATTGACAAATAAATTTAAAAAGCACAAATAATTTTTATAATACTCCACAGTTGTAGATTAGAAAAATTAATATTGTTACAATGTCCATACTACACAAAGTATCTACAGATTGAATGTATTCCCTATCAAATTTCCAATGGCATATTTCACATAAATAGGACAAATGAGCCTGAGATTTTTATGGAACAAATGAATCCAGATTGCCATAGAAATCTTGAGAAAGGAGAACAAACCTGGATATAGCATGGTCCCCAGGTTCAAACTATACTGTAAGCCTATAGTAATCAAAACAGTGTAGTATTTTCCTGAAAGGAAGCACATACATCAATGAAGAAACTGGAAAGCCCAGATGTAAACCCACATGTAGAGTTGATTAATATATAGCAAAAGAGCCAAGAATATACCTGGGATATACACATGGGATATTGAAAAAATGAGGTTGGGAATACTGGACAGCCACAAGCAAAATAATAAAACTATTGCTGTCTTACACACTATTCAAAAATAACTCAAACTGATGTCAACATGTCAATGTTAATCCTGAAATGATTAAACTCTTAGGGAAAAAGTTTATGCAGTGAACTCCTAGACATAGGTCTGGAAGATGATTTTTTTGTATATGACACCAAAACAAAGGAAAAAAATACCTAGTACACTTGATTTTTGTTGTTTGTTTTAACAGGTTAATTAAAGTATGACTGAAATACAATAAACTGAATGTATTTCCAGTGCACAAACTGATAATGTACACAGTCAAGTGTACATACTCTTGAAATCTTTACTTCAAGTCAAAATAAACACAAACACGGCCCTCTATAGTTTTCTTGGACCCCATAGTCATACGTCTATTTGGCTTTCCCTGTCTCCCAAACCCCTAATCTCTGATCTGCTTTCTCTGACTATATATGTGTTTGAATTCTTTAGTTATGTATAAATGAAGCAGGTGCTTCTTTTTGTTTGGCTTCATCACTTATCAGAATAATTTTGAGTGTCATCCATGAGATTTTCTGAATCAACAGTTTATTCATTTTTGCAAAGTAGTTTTTGAATGTATGTCATATTCACACTTCATTTATCCGTTTTCTGTTGATGAACATATGTATTGTTTCTAGTTTCAGCCTAGTAAAAATAAACTACTGGAAAAATTTACTGCCAGGTGTTTCTAGTTACCCTGCATAAATACATAAGTGTGGAAGGGCTATACCATATTATTCGTTAATGTTTGAAGTTTTCTTGTGATTGTGTGAATGAGTATTACATATCCATTCTTCTTTATATCTTAGATAATGTCTCTTATTTGGATATATTACTTGGAAAAAGTTTCTAAAAATCTGTGGTTTGTTTTGTAATGTGTTATCTTTTCTTTTTGCATCATGGCAAAATTTGTTTTGACTGAAAAAATTAAGGAGAATTTCAGTAAACAACACATATCTTACACAAGACAACAAAGGTTTAAAAAATGACAAAAGATGAAAAAAAAGGTTAAAATTCTTAATTCCCTTACTTTTTCAAGGATTTTACAAATAAACTAATCAAACTATTATGAAGTATGAGGAGGGAAGAGACTCATAAATCTTATTATCTTGTAACTGTGGAGTTCAGGTATCAGTTTCTATGAAAGCCAAGTCAAATCTGGAGCAGACTTCAGATTTCTGAGCCCTGAAAATATGACTGGGCTCTTTACTTGGGGACCTCAAAGCCCAGAGGATTCTATGATAATTCTGGGATCTGTGAGCTGGGCATGGAACAGTAGGAACAAAAGGGCCCCGTGGGAAAGGCTGAACTTGAACTTGACATTAGCAAGTATTTCCCTGATGATTTCTTTTTTCAGCTCCTTGAACTTCCTCTAGTGGACAGACGTGCCAAACAACTTGAGAATTTCTTACAGAAGAGAATCTCTTCTTGATAGAGAGAAGGGGTTCTTTCTAATTCTTAGTTCTTGATTTCAGCCTTCTTGTAAATGTTACATATCTGAAAAGTGTGTCACATATCTACACACTTTGGGAAGCTACTTCTAGATTTCTAAACAGTGCATCCCCTCCTCAGACAATTTTCTCTGGAGTTGAATTTTATGTCCTTTATGTGATTCAGGCAGTTTTAAAGGCATCTCCTACACATTCCATATTTGCAAATACTACTCTTGTTTTTCATCATGTTAAACAAAAGAAATAACAGAGATAACATGTAAAATAATAATCACATCTATTTCAGCATGAGCAAATAATAATTATATCAAATTAATCATCCCTCCAGAAAAACTAACACTAGATCCTTATTTTAAAACATAAACATCTGTTTGGAATATAAATAATATTTTATAAAAACCTAGGTAATATAATTTTTAATATAAAACCAAAGAAACATGCACAATGAAGACAGAAATGAGCCGAACGGGTATATGTTGTGTAAGATATAGAGACATTTTAAAGACTTAATATTTAACTTTTAATTATGAAAATTCTTATTCTAGACAACAGAAAAGGTTTTGCATTTCTAGGTATTGAAAAAATGAAGTTGGTAGATCAGCACTAGGGATTTTAACTCTCTGAGAGGCTTCCTAGCTTAATGCTGAATTGCTTTGCTAAGCTGGTCTTTTTCCACCCAACCAGTGTCACAAAAGACACACTTTTCCCTGAAGCAGACCTGTGGGTTTACTCCCTTGTCTGATTCCCCAGGTCCCTGACTGGCAGTTGCCCCTCCTGGTCCGCTCCCCACTCCTCCTCTCCTGGGAGTTCTTGGAAGGACTCAGGGGATACCCCAGAGCCTCAGAGCTGCAACCATGTGCCTTTTCTTAGGCAGCCAGGAAGTGATCTCTCAGTGAGAGGATTACTGAGTTCCCCACAGTTCCAGTTGAGACACAAGCCCAATACTATTTCCAGTTATAATAGATTGGGTCAAATTTTCCTGAAGAGAATGTTTGAAGATTGGAGAGTTCAAGTCACTTGCAAAACTGCTGTAATAAGGAAACAGTCTCTTTTACAGCAAAGTTTTTCACAGATTAATGCATGGTCAAAATGTAAGTAACCTTTATTTAGCACTTTTGGATAGGATAACATACTCCTTTTCTTTAGAAATGATTATTTTTCTAACATATGATCCAATTGAAAAGTTAGGTGTAATCCTTTCACCTGTACATTTTTAGACCCTGATTCAAAACCTATATAATGATCATGAGTTTTATTGAAAATTTTTATTATTTGGTCGCAGACACAGTTAAAGGAGAAATATCCTAGAATAAAAAAAAGGTAGTTGTGAGCATAAGTAAAAGCAGTCACACACATATACACATGCATGCACGCTAAAGCACACTCATACATGCATAAATAGGAAAGTATAAATAGGAATGTGGTATGGATAAAGCCATTTGTCAAAAAATGCACAGAAATACAGTAAGTAGTATTTTGTTCTGTCCCAATGCGTTCCCAAAAACAACAAAATGTCATAAAGTTAAAAATCAAAATACCTTTCAGAACCTATAAGAATCTGTGGTTTTTGGTACCTTTCTCTATGTATTCTTAAAACCATCTTCCAATTTCATTCTTAAAATAAATTCTGACAATTTTTTGTATTTAATTTATGAGAAAGTTAGTAAATATTTTAAATTTATGTTACATATTCAAAATACATTCTGATAAGTATGTTTTAATTTCCATTAAATTAACCCTACAGTAAGCCACAGAGGACAATGACTCATGAGCTCTTTCCAGGCAAGATTAAAGAATGCTTAGAAACTTTTATCAAAATTATAATACAGGAGGCCCCGGAAGATGACTGGTTAGCCAGAGACAGGTAAGATTCCTCAAGGGAGGAACAACCTAAGACAGGCACAGTCGCAGGGGGGCCATCAGGTGAGAAATTGGGGATCAACAGTGGTGAGGCTTAGAACCTCACCCCCCCTGTTTTCAGAGAAATCTTCTGCATCCGTGGATGTTTTGTTGCCCTTGTCTAGCTCGGATTAACACATAGTCTACAGGCACACACCTGATCATCTACATTTGCCCTCTTACAGCACTAAACTATGTTTTCTACCTTTATCTTGCATCTACCTACCACTGCACCATTTTATTAAAAATAATAATAATAATAATAAGGGAGAAATGTGGGATTCACATATAAATCAAGTATAAAAATCAAACCAATAATCATATTTGTCCTGATTGTTTATAGTTCATGATGCGTGATCAAAACCGAAAGTTTCTGTGATGACTACACTTGCACTGTCACCATGTAAGAACTTACTCACTATGTAAGAATTTGTTCACCATGTAAGGACTTGTTCGTTATGCTTCAGAAGATTGGAGACTGTTGAGATTTAGGCTTGGGGTTGATTAATGATTGTGCATTGAGTCCCCTATACAGAATTTCATTGTTGTTAACAGCCATATGATCAATAAACATGAGAGATGCCCTCCCAAAAAAACTGGTGAAAAAAATTATAATACAGGAAAAAGGGTTTCTCTGTGATTATATCTTTTTCCAATGCTCTTTTTAAAATAGATTTCGAAAGAAATATCTGACCCCAGAGTCCACATAGACTGGGAGTGGCTCAACCTGAGAATGAGCCTGCCCACAATCTTTGACAAATTCTGCATCACTGGACAGTCATGATCCGGACCCCAGACCCAGCACAGTGTTCTAAGCCACAGCAATACTTGATGCTGACTTACCCTAGGGGATGGAGTTATATTTGCTGATTCATATGCACATGCAATCCAGGTTCAAATGGGACTTGGAAATCTATAAATGTTCTCAGGCATTACCAGAAATGTTTCCATCACTTTCTTCATTAACTTCATTTCACTGATGTATCCTTTGTTATTTGGACTTTATAAAGCCATTTAAAGATGAGGAAAGATTGCTGTATTATATCTTAGATAATTAAGACAGAGACACTGAACAAAAGTCAGAGACAAGTTAAGAACATTGTTTTCAATAATAGGCAATGGTATTTAAGGCCATGGCCAGAGGAGGAGGAAATGTAATTTTTGGTGAGTCCTGGAATTTTGAGTTAAACGTTTTGCCATTCTTCATATTGAATTCAGAAAATTTCTTATAAATTGGAAAAAGCTGAAATTACAGGTGGAGGATCCTGTCATCTAGACCCAGGGTGAAGTAAACAAATGAACTGGAAAGAATATATTCTGAAAGTGTAAACACAAGTAGTATGTGATGCATACTTAATTCTTATTAAACACCAGAACAGAAAGAACTTAAACATACCTCAAACTGAGACAATGTTCTCTTTTCCTGCCCTTTATACAAAATACTTAAGTGCAGTAGCTGCACATGTACTTAAGCACCCTTTCTATCAGGTAGAATGGCAGGATCTATAGAGATGAAGTGTTTGGCACTAATTAAATGGCCTGGTTCTAGTTTTCTATACTTTAACATTCATATTGGGCTAAAATTAAACTTATCTTCTATTGTTTTCTAAACTACATCTATTGCCTCCAGCCTGCCAAGATCTCCCTATGCTGTGTGTCTCGTCAGAGAACAGGGAGGCATAGAAGTCAGTGAGAAACTATCCTCTCCCATCTCTGCCATTTACTGGTTATGTCCCTTTACACTGGGGCCGGAGGTGGGGGAACAGTCACCCTCTCCAAGTCTTACTATCCTCAGTGGTGAAATGACAGTAGTATTGGCACCTTGGTCTCTTGTTCACTGTGTGGACTGAAATTATTAAGAAATAACAACTTCAACATCTTCAGCAGTTCATAGTGATGATGACCATCATCGCTGCCAAAATCATTTTGTTAGTAAAGTGCTTCAGAGACTTCTAAATATGTGCTGATTTAGTACCTAAAACAGTCCTGTATCAAATTCATGACTTAGGCACAGTGGGTTCAAATGACTTGTCAAATGTCTGTAACTAGTGAGGAACAACAATAAGGGATACATGAAAAATTCTGGTAGCCTTGCTTTTAACCCACTACATGTAACTTTACGTGATGCGAAATAAATACTAAGTAAATGTCTATAATCAAATCTTATAATAAATTATAATAATAAAAATAAATGTCTAATAAATATTCTTATTTTAACTGTCTTATTTACCATATGCTAAAAGACATTGATATTTACTTAATTCTAGATATGATACAAAAATATGCCTATTCCTTTTAATAATCTCTCATGGGAGTCTACATATAAGCTTTTGCTAACTGTTGTAAAGCTTGGTCACATATAACGTTAAGCAAATCCCACAAGGTAATTCATCCACCACATGACAGGTGCAGATTGAAAACGAGAACTTTTCTCCTCCCTGATCTGTCCTCTCTCCTTTATTAAAAGCATCTCAGAGTCCTTCTATAAGCATGTAGAGAATTCCTTTTCCCAAAATTAGCGTACTGAAATTCAGAAATGGAATGAATTATTTTATACCTTCTACACAAATAAGAAATATTCCGAAAAAATCTGACAAATGTTGAAAATAGAGCATGTTTTTTTCTGCTGTGACTTTACAGTAAGAACTCATATTTCCTTTCTTCAAACATTCATATCACAGGAGTCTTTTCTAAGTCTCAGAAAACTTTGGTCCATCAATGGTAAATTACTTTTAATTGTGGTAAAATACAGGTAATAATTTTTCCATTTTAACCATTATTAAGTGTACAGTCTAGTTGTAGTAACTCTATTCACACAGTTGGGTAACCATCTCCACCACCCACTTACAGAACTGTCTCTTCTTGCAGAACTAAAACCTACAATTGTTACAATAAAAGAAAAAGGAAAAGAAAGATAGAAGAGAGAGAAAAAAAAAGAAAGAGAGGGAGAGAAAGAGAAAGAGAGAGAAAAAGAAAGAAAAAAGGAAGAAAGGAAGGAGGGAAGGAGGGAAGGAAGGAAAGAAGGAAGAGAAAGAAAATAAATGTTTCACAGAAGATCATCCATAATGATCAGGTGATATTTATTCTAGTGATGCAAGGGTGGTACAAAACTTGTAAATCAATCAGTATAATCCACCACATCAACGAAAAGAAGGACAGATACCATGTAATCAATTCTATAGATGCTGAAAAACATTTGAAAAAAATCGACAACCATTTGTGATAAAAACTGATAAAATAGGTGTAGAGGGTAAGTATCTCACATAATAACAACAAACCCATAACCAACATCACACTATCATACTTAACAGCAAAAAGCTGAAAGAATTCCTCCACTAAGGTTGGGAAAAAACAAGGATGCCCACTCTCACAACTTTCATTCATCATAGTTCTGCAGGTCCTCACCATGGCAATCAGACAACACAAATAAATAAAAGGTCTCCGGACTGGTAAGGAGGAAGATCAACCATCACTACTTGCAGATGACATGGTATTATACATAGAAAACCTTAAAGACACCACCAGAATACTACTAGAACTAATAACTGAATTCAGCAAAGTATCTGGATACAAAATTGTTATAGAGAAATTTGTTGCCTTTCTATATATGACCAATGAACTAGAAGAAAGAAATCAGGAAGACAACTCCATTTACAATTGCATCAAAACGAATAAATACTTAGGAATAAACCTAACCAAGGAGATGAGAGACCTGTACTCTGAAAACTGTAAAACACTAATGAGGGACATTAAACAAGACACAAATCATAGAAATCTATCCCATGCACATGCATAGGAAGAATTATGAATGTTAAAATGGCCATCCTGCCCAAAGCGATTTGCAGATTCAATGCAATCCCTATCAAAATACCTACAATTTTCATTATGAACTACAATAAATAGTACTAAATTTCATAAGGAACCACAAAGGACCCCGAATAGCCAAATCAATCCAGATAAAGAAGAACAAAGCTGGGGGGATTGTGCTCCCTGACTTCAAGCTCTATTACAAAGACACAGTAATCATAACAATTTGTTACTGGCACAAGAACAGACACATAACTCAATGGAATCGAATAGAAAGCCCAGATATAAACCACACATATATTCCAATTGATATATGATAAATAAGCAATGGACATACAATGTGGAAAGACAGACTCCCACAGCTCGTGTGGGCAAAACTGG
Source organism: Manis javanica (assembly GCF_040802235.1). NCBI lineage: Eukaryota > Metazoa > Chordata > Mammalia > Pholidota > Manidae > Manis > Manis javanica. Next base: position 64,119,551 of record NC_133169.1, on the reverse strand, counting down.
ACAGCCACATGTAAGAGAATGAAACTGGATTACTGTCTAACTCCATACAGAAAGTAAGCTCAAAATGGATCAAAGACCTGAATGTAAGTCATAAAAACCATAAAACCTTAGAAGAAAGCATAGAAAATCTCTTGAATATAAACATGAGCAATATTTCCCTGGATGCATCTCCTTGGGCAAGGGAATCAAAATAAAAAATGAACACGTGGGACTACATCAAACTATAAAGCCTGTGTACAGCAAATCAGCAGAACCAAAAGGCACCCTGCAGTGTGAGAGAATATATTCATAAATGACTTACCTGACATGGGGTTAATATCCAAAATATATAGGGAACTCATACGCCTGAACACACACACACAAAAACAAATAACTCAATTAAACAATGGGTAGAGGATCTAAACAGACACTTCTCCAAAGAAGAAATATAGATGACCAACATGCACATGAAAAGATGCTCCACATCACTAATCAGCACGGAAATGCAAATTAAAACCACAATAAGATATTAACCTAACACCTGTTAGAATGGCTACAATCCAAGACATGAAATAACAAATGCTGGTGAGGATGCAGAGAAATGGAAACCCTCCTACACTCTTGGTGGGAATGTGAACTGGTGCAACCATTGGGGAAAGCAATATGAAAATACATAATACAGATAGTTTTTGATTACCAATTCTGTTTAATTATTGGTAATTGGTCTGTTCAGCTTTTCTTCCTGGGTCAGTCTTGGAAAATGATATTTTCCTACAAAGTCTTCCATTTATTCTCTGTTGTCCAATTTATTGGCATATAATATTTCATAGTATTCTCTAATAATTCTTTGTATATCTATGGTGTCTGTGGTGATGATCCCTTTGTCATTTGTGATTTTGTTAATGTGTGTACCCTCTATTTTTCTTGATAAGTCTGGCTTGGGGGTTATCTATTTGGTTTATTTTCTCAAAGAAGCAACTCCTGGTTTCACTGATTTTTTTCTATTATTTTATTCTTCTCTTTTTAAATTTATTTCTGCTGTGATTTTATTTTGTCACTCCTTCTACTAATTTGGTCTTCATTTGTTCTTATTTTTCCATCCTCTTTAATTATGAGTTTCCAGCTGTTTTTTTGAGATTGTTCCTTTTTTTTTGAGTTAAGCCTGTATTTCTATGTACTTTCTTTTTGGAATTGCCTTTACTGCATCCCATGGGTTTTGGGCTGTTGGGTATTATTTTAATTTATCTCCATGGATTGCTTGATTTCTGTTTTAATTTGGTCATTGATCCACTGATTATTTAGTAACATGTTGTTTAGCCTCCATGTGTTTGTACGATTTTTATTTCTTTGCATAATTTATTTCTCATTTCTTACCATTGTGGTCTGAGAAGTTGCTTGATAGAATTTCAGGGTTTTTTTAATAAAAAATAATAGAATGCATCTTTATTATACAGCATTTTATTTTATTTTTTTATTTATTTTCATGGAATACACTTTCACATTAGATTCCCACAGTGGGAAAAACAATTTATTCCTTATAGTTTGGACAAGTTAAATAAATACATTTGAAGGTTAAGTCTCAGTTTGGAATCTGTAAGGGGACCTATGACCTGCATGGCACTTCTCTACATTCAAAAGCTCTCCAGACTCTTCTTCCTAGGATTTAGAAATTAGTAGTGTGAAATATCAGCATTTCCTAATTTTAAAGTCTAGGACATGGGACCACAAGTAACTGCTCTCACCTGAGCGGAGGGGGGCATTTCCAAAGATTAAACACTGCCTGATTTTCTGCAAAGTGCTTACTTATGAATTAACAGTCTTTCCCTTTCTCCATCATGCCAAGGACAGATACAGAAGTTTAATTCCCTTTAAGGGTTTAACAAGTTCAAAGGCAAAAGCTCAAATACAATGCTTAGTTACACTGTGAGAAGTCAGGGTACGACGCCATCAGCTCAGAATACAGAACTCACTCTCTTAATTTCGTGGACACAATCATTCTTCAAACTTTTCCTCAAAGATTAAATTCTAAAAGTAACCAGGTGATTAGATTTGTCTCACCAATGCACTCATCTGTATTTCTTCCTTGCTGTGAGCTGAATGGCAGGACAGCAAAAGTCAAAGCCCAGAGCGCCAAGACGCCCACCTTGGCAGCCCTCTGCCGTCCTGCTGCTTTTGGCAGGAATGTTCGGTAGATAGCTGTTAAACTATCTGATTTAACGGATTGTTCTGTCCATCTTTTTCCTTTTTTATTTTCTGCCTGGTTGATCTGTCTATTGTTTTGGGTGGTGTTTAAAGTCTCCTAAAATGACTATGTTGCAGTCTATTTCCCCCTTTAATTCTGTTAGTATTCTTCTTCACATATTTATGTGCTCCTATACTGCGTGCATAGATATTTATAATGGTGATTTCCTTTTGTTGGATTGACCCCCTTTATCATTATGGAAAGTCCTTTGTCCCTTTTTTGATTTCATTGTTTTGAGGTCTATTTTGTCTGATATAGATGCTGCTAATTTTTTTCCTCCCTGTTATTTGCATGAACTATCTTTCTGCATTCCTTCACTTTGAGTCTGTGTATGTCTTTGGGTATGAAGTGAGTCTCTGGGATCCTGCATATAAACGGGTCTCTCTCTTTCATCCATCCTGCTATTCTATGTTTTTTGGTGTATTCAATCCATTTACATTTAAGGTGATTATTTATAGATATGTACTTTTTTTCCATTTCATCGATTGTATTCTGGTTGTTTTTATATACCCTCTCTTTTCCTTTTTTTTCTTTTTTCTCTTATATGCATCTTATTTTGTGATAGATTTTTTCAGTGTTGTAATGGGATCTTTTTCTTTCTTTTCTTTCTTTCCTTCTTACTTTCTTTTATTTCCCTCTTCCTTCCTTTCTTTTACCTCCCTCCCTCTCTCCTTCCCTCCTTCCTTCCTTCCTCCCTCCCTCCCTCCCCTCTCTTTCTTTCTATGTATCAATTATAGGCTTTAATCTTGTGGTTACCAGACTCAAGGACAGCTTCCTTACTATATAACAGTCTACCTTAAATTGCTGATTACTCTATTTCAAACACAATCTAAAGGTACTTTTTCTTCACCTTCTTTTTTCTCTTCTACACTTTTTGTATCAGATGTCATAATCTGCAATTGCTGTTTATTCCTTGATTAGTTTTGTGATGAGTTGATTTTTCTTCTTTTATTTTAATATTATAATTGAAAACTAATTGATCTACTACTTTTACTGTGAGTTTATTTTCACTGGTGAAAGCTGTTTGGCTTTAGGAATATATCCATCTATAGCAGTTGCTTTAACATATCCTGCATGGCTGGCTTAGTAGTGGTGAAGTCCTACAATTTTGTTTATCTAGAATTGGTTTAATCCCTGTTTCAAACTTAAATGATACTCTTTTCAGGTAGAAGATTCTTGGTTGGAGGTTCTTCTGTTCCATTATATTAACTAGGTCATGCCATTCACTTCTGGCCTGTGAAATTTCTGCTGAGAAGTGTGCTGATAGATGGGATTTCACTATAAGTAACCTTTTTTGCTGCCTGCATTCAATACTTTCTTCTTGTACTTGATATTTGCCATTTTAATTATTATATGTCTTGGTGTTTTCTTCCTGTGGTTCCCTTTGTTAGGGGCTTGCTGCACTTTCATGACCTGAGTGTCTAATTCTTTCCCAAGATTGGGGGAATTTTCAAGAATTATTTCCTCAGAGAGATTTTCTAACCCTTTGTCTCCCTCTTCTCCTTATGGTACTCCTATTATGTGAGTATTATTCTGTCTGGATTGCTCACACGGCTCTTTTTTTAGTCTTCCATTCCTAGAGATCCTTTTCTCTGTTTTCAACTTCATTGTTTTACTGTTTCCTTATTTCCATTTCAATTACATCTTCTTCAACCTTTGATAATCTGCCTTTAAATCCTTCCACTGTATGATTAATTTCTAATGCTGTATTATTAAGCTTGAGTGGCTCTTTTGCAGGTCTATCTTTTTGTTGATGTCTTCCCTGAGATACTGAATATTACAATTTTACTTTGAAACCTTTATGAAGATTGCTGATCTGTACTTCATTGAGCCCTCCTTCTGGTGTCATGTCTTGTACTTTTGTTATACTCTGGCTCCTCATTTTGTCAGCATTTCTGAGTTTTCTCCTTTGTGTTACATGGCTCTGCTGCATCCAGACCCTTTTCTGTGAGGTCTTCTCTTCTTCCCCAGATGTAGGTGATCGGTTCTGCAGACTTCAGGTCATTTTCAGGTTTAGTTGTTTTTGCTCTATTTTTGTGTCTTATATGTTTTTGGGAGGAGGTTTCTACCTTGCCAACATACTCTTCCTCCTTTATCTCTGCCCAACGCTTTTCTGTATTTGCAAAGTACTTAGACTTATTCAGATAAATACTCAAAATAATTTTATTGGGTGTTAGTAGTATTCACAACATAAAGAAATGGTCTGGATCGTTCTACAAGTCTCTAACCATGACAAAATTAGATGATAGTTTAAGAAATACAAGACCTTCTTTTTAAGTAGAATGGAGTACTTATGTAATTTCACATACTTCAGTGTCATGGGTATGTGTTCATAACAAGTATATATTAAATGAATCTTTATCTGAAGTGGTATCATAAAATCATAATTTTAACAAACATCAATGAGAGCAATGGAAACACCAATTAAATAGCAATAACTAAATTAAAAGATAAATACAAATGTCTTCAAAGAGAAAAGACATGGATACAAATTCCCTGGTGATTTTCACAGATAGGTGAAAGCCAAGTGAAATCTATATGTGACCCTAAATCTCTGGAACCACCGACCCCAGAGCCTTGACAGCATGACCTTATTCATTGCTCAGATTTCTGTTGACCCTGGAGTCCATGATAATTTTAAGCCCTGTGTGCTGGGAGTGGAACAGGAGAAACTAAAAGACCACTTGAGAAATGCTGTGGCTTTATCTGATGTTAGCAAGTATTTCCCTGATGAGATCAGTAACTTTACTCAGTTTTTTGACCTTCCTCTCAGTTGACAGAGATGCCTTACAAGTTCTTGAGCACTTTTCTCATAGAAAATAATTTTCTGTTGATAGAAAGAAAATATTTTCTACCGTTATTTCTCCATATCTTCATCTTTCCTCTTACAGTAGTTGTATATCTGAAATTTCAGTATGCTAAGGGGAACTGCCTTTAGATTTCTAAACTGTGCATTTCCTGCTCAAAATAATGTGTCTGGTATATAATTGTATGTTCTTTATGTGATTTGTGCAAGATTTAAGCACTTCCTACACATCATACATTTGCAATTATTATTCTTACTTTCCATAATTTTAATGAAAAATATAAAAGACCAAAATATGTAAAACAAGTACTTCAGTAAGTTAAACTAATAATAACATGAACAAATAACCATTGTTACAGAACACATATGTTGGTCTTGCTAGACACTCAAAGCCAGATTTATGTATACATTAGATTCTAATTTTAAAATCTTAATATGAATTATGAAATATAAAGGAAATTTGGAATAACCCCTAGACAATAATTTTTTTTTGAGAGGGCATCTCTCATATTTATTGATCAAATGGTTGTTAACAACAATAAAATTCTGTATAGGAGACTCAATGCACAGTCATTAATCAACCCCAAGCCTATATATCAGCAGTCTCCAATATTCTGAAGCATAACAAACAAGTTCTTACATGGTGAACGAGGTCTTACATAGTGAATAAGTTCTTACATGGTGAACAGTGCAAGGGCAATCATATCACAGAAACTTTAAGTTTTGATCACGTATCATGAACTGTAAACAATAAAGTCAGATATGGTTATTCATTTGATTTTTTTTAGATAATTATTTTTATTGAAAGGTAGTTGACACACAGTATTACATTAGTTTCAGGTGTACAACACAGTGATTGAACATGTAGATACATGATAATTCTAGGTACCAGCTATCACCATACCAAGTTGTTACAATATTTTGACTATATTCCTTATGCTATGCATTACATCCCGGTTACTTATTTATTTTACAATTGGATGTGAGTACTTTTTTTTTTTGTGAGGGCATCTCTCCTATTTATTGATCAAATGGTTGTTAACAACAATTAAATTCTGTATAGGGGACTCAATGTTCAATGTATAATCATTAATCCACCCCATGCCTAATTTTCATCAGTCTCCAATCTTCTGAAGCATAACGAACAAGTTCTTACATGGAGAACAAATTCTTACATAGTGAATAAGTTACATGTTGAATAGTACAAGGGCAGTCATCACAGAAACTTTCGGTTTTGATCACGCATTATGAATTATAAACAGTCAGTTCAAATATGAATATGTTTGATTTTTATATTTGATTTATATGTGGATACCAAATTTCTCTCTTTATTATTATTATTTTTATAAAATGCTGAAGTGGTAAGTAGATGCAAGATAAAGATAGAAAACATAGTTTAGTGTTGTAAGAGAGCAAATGTAGATGATCAGGTGTGTGCCTGTAGACTATGTGTTAATCCAAGCTAGACAAGGGCAATAAAACATCCACGGATGCAGCAGATTTCTTTAAGAACTGGGGGGGAGAGGTTCTAAGCTTCACCTCTGTTGATCCCCGAATTTCTCACCTAATGGACCCCTGTGACTGTGCATATCGTCGGTTGTTCCTCCCTTGAGGAATCTTACCTGTCTCTGGCTAACCAGTCATCTTCCGGGGCCATACGGGGAAATGTAAAGTTGGTAAGTGAGAGAGAGGCAATATTGTTTGAAAAGGTTAGCTTTTCACTTCTTTGCATATTTATGCTCTGCGGCTTCTATGCCCAGAATTTGTCTTGAGGTATCTTTACCGCTTGGAAGAAATGTGATACCCAGTAAATTCAATATGAGGCACAAATTCTATTTAGGGGTTTCAATTAGAAAGGAAGAAGAAAAGCTATAGAAGTTGCAGGCAGAAGAAAACATGGGAAGATTGATTATTTCTCTGACATCGTGTAGAGTAACTTCAGCATGTATAGGTTTTAAACTACTAATTAAATTGCACACACACCTTAACATAATATGAATACAGTTACATAACCAAAGCATACCTACAATTACCAGCCATATCCAGTGAAACCAAGAAAACCTGTGAGGCACCTTAGGCATTTGTGAAAACTTATCTATGATATGGTGGATATTGTCCAACTGAACTTGAACAGTCTGAGATAAATCAGACAAATTTAAACAACCCATTACTGGGGACTGTTCACATCCCATATGTTCTTTTAACAGTAAATAGTCTGTAGTTGTAAGATTTTGGAGCGCTACAATTTTCACTTCTCCTAATTCTTGGTTGAGTTCCAACAGTGTAGATCCAGTCAAATTTGTTGTTTTACTGTATGCACAGGCCAGCTTAGATATCTCCTTCTTTATACCCATGGCAAGTCCAGGAACCAGTGGGATGAGTGCATCTACACCTATAGCAGTGCGTGGATCTTTGTTGGGTTTTTTTTATGATCATCTGCTGGCATGAGTCTTCCAGAGAGTGCTGATGTTGGAAGTTCTTTTTCATATCGTATCTTAGCTAATTTCGGGGTAGCCAAATTAGGCTTTGATCCTCTGTATCAGCACAAACAAATCCTTTGCCTACCTTTTTAAATGCCCTTTATACCATTGTGTAGAACTCATTGGACGTCACCACACAGGAACTGCTTTTTTTTGTTATCATTAATCTACACTTACATGATGAATATTATGTTTACTAGGCTCTCCCCTATACCAGGACCCCCCTATAAACCCCATTACAGTCACTGTCCATCAGCATAGCAAAATGTTGTAGTCACTACTTCTCTTCTCTGTGTTGTACAGCCCTCCCCTTTCTCCCTCCCCGCCATGCATGCTAATCTTAATACTCCCCTTCTTCTCGCCCCCCTTGTCCCTCCTTAGCCACCCATCCTCCACAGTCCCTTTCCCTTTGGTACCTGTTAGTCCATTCTTGAGTTCTGTGATTCTGCTCCTGTGTTGTTCCTTCAGTTTTTCCTTTGTTCTTATACTCCACAGATGAGTGAAATCATTTGGTATTACTCTTTCTCCACTTGGCTTATTTCACTGAGTATAATACCCTCCAGCTCAATCCATGTTGCTTCAAATGGAAGGATTTGTCATTTTCTTATGGCTGAGTAGTATTCCATTGTGTATATGTACCACATCTTTATCCATTCATCTATCAATGGACATTTAGGTTGCTTCCAATTCTTGGCTATTGTAAATAGTGCTGCGATAAACATAGGGGTGCATCTGTATTTCTCAAACTTGATTGCTGCGTTCTTAGGGTAAATTACTAGGAGTGGAATTCCTGGGTCAAATGGTAAGTCTGTTTTGAGCATTTTGATGAACCTCCATACTGCTTTCCACAATGGTTGAACTAATTTACATTCCCACCAGCAGTGTAGGAGGGTTCCCCTTTCTCCACAGTCTCGCCAACATTTGTTGTTGTTTGACTTTTGGATGGCAGCCATCCTTACTGGTGAGAGGTGATACCTCATTGTAGTTTTAATTTTCATTTCTCTGATAATTAGCGATGTGGAGCATCTTTTCATGTGTCTGTTGGCCATCTGCATTTCTTTTTTAGAGAACTGTCTGTTCTGTTCCTCTGCCCATTTTTTAATTGGGCTATTCGTTTTTTGTTTGTTGAGGCATGTGAGCTCTTTCTATAATCTGGACGTCAAGCCTTTATTGGATCTCTCATTTTCAAGTATATTCTCCCATACTATAGGGTTCCTTTTTGTTCTATTGATGGTGTCTTTAGCTGTACAGAAGCTTTTCAGCTTAATATAGTCCCACTTGTTCATTTTTGCAGTGGTTTTCCTTGCCCGGGGAGAAATGTTCAAGAACAGGTCACTCATGATTATGTCTTAGAGGATTTTGCCTAGGTTTTTTCCCAAGAGTTTAATGGTTTCATGACTTACGTTCAGGTCTTTGATCCATTTTGAGTTTACTTTTGTATATGGGGTTAGGCAATGGTCCAGTTTCATTCTTCTACATGTAACTGTCCAGTTGTGCCAGCATCATCTGTTGAGGAGACTGTCATTTTGCCACTGTATGTACATGGCTCCTTTATCAAATATTAATTGACCATATATTTCTGGGTTAATGTCTGGAGTCTCTAGTCTGTTCCATTGGTCTGTGGCTCTTTTCTTGTGCCAGTACCAAATTGTCTTGATTACTATGGCTTTATAGTAGAGCTTGAAATTGGGGAGTGAGATCCCCCCTACTTTATTCTTCTTTCTCAGAATTGCTTCGGCTATTTGGGGTCTTTGGTGTTTCCATATGAATTTTTGAATTATTTGTTCCAGTTCATTGAAGAATGTTGCTGGTATTTTGATAGGGATTGCATCAAATCTGTATATTGCTTGGGGCAGGATGGCCATTTTGACGATATTAATTCTTCCTAGCCATGAGCATGGGATGAGTTTCCATTTGTTAGTGTCCCCTTTAATTTCTCTTAAGAATGGCTTGTAGTTTTCAGAGTATAAGTCTTTCCCTTCTTTGGTTAGGTTTTTTCCTAGGTAGTTTATTCTTTTTGATGCAATTATGAATGGAATTGTTTTCCTGATTTCTCTTTCTGTTGGTTCATTGTTAGTGTATAGGAAAGCCACATATTGCTGTGTGTTAATTTTGTATCCTGCAACTTTGCTGTATTCTAATAGGTTTGGGGTGGATTCTTTAGGGTTTTTTATGTATATTATCGTGTCATCTGCAAATAGTGACAGTTTTACCTCTTCTTTACCAATCTGGATTCCTTGTATTTCTTCGTTTTGTCTAATTGCTGTGGCTAGGACCTCCAGTATTACATTAAATAACAGTGGGGAGAGTGAGCATCCCTGTCTAGTTCCTGATCTCTGAGGAAAAGCTTTCAGCCTCTCACTGTTCAATATAATGTTGTCTGTGGGTTTATCATAGATGTCCTTTATTATGTTGAGGTACTTGCCCTGTATTCCCATTTTGCTAAGAGTTTTTATCATGAGTGGATGTTGAACTCTGTCAAATGCTTTTGCAGCAACCATGGAGATGATCATGTGGTTTTTGTCTTTCTTTTTGTTGATGTGGTGGATGATGTTGATGGATTTTTGAATGCTGTACCATCCTTGCATCCCTGGGATGAACCCCACTTGGTTATGGTGTACGATCTTTTAGATGTATTTTTGAATTCGGTTTGCTAATTTTCTTTTGAGTATTTTTGCATCTACATTCATCAGGGATATTGGTCTGTAGTTTTCTTTTTTGGTGGGGTCTTTGCCTGGTTTTGGTATTAGGGTGATGTTAGCTTCATAGAATGAGTTTGGGAGTATCCCCTCCTCTTCTATTTTCTGGAAAACTTTCAGGAGAACGGGTATTATGTCTTCCCTGTATGCCTGATAAAATTCTGAGGAGAATCCATCTGGCCCGGGGGTTTTGTTCTTTGATAGTTTTTTGATTACCGCTTCAATTTTGTTGCTGTTAATTTGTCTGTTTAGATTTTCTGGGTCAGTCTTGGAAGGTTGTATTTTTCTAGGAGTTCTCCATTTCTCCTAGGTTTCCAAGCATGCTAGCATATAGGTTTTCATAGTACTCACTAATAATTCTTTGTATTTCTGTGGGGTCCTTCGTGATTTTTCCTTTCTTGTTTCTGATACTGTTGATTTGTGTTGACTCTCTTTTCCTCTTAATACGTCTCGCTAGAGGCTTGTCTATTTTGTTTTCTCAAAGAAGCAGCTCTTGGTTTCATTGATTTTTCCTATTGTTTTATTCTTCTCAATTTTATTTATTTCTTCTCTGATCTTTATTATGTCCCTCCTTCTGCTGACCTTAGTCCTCATTTGTTCTTCTTTTTCCAATTTCGATATTTGTGACATTAGAACATTTATTTGGGATTGTTCTTCCTTTATTAAATATGCCTGGAATGCTATATACTTTCCTCTTAAGACTGCTTTTGCTGTGTCCCACAGTAGTTGTGGCTTAGTGTTGTTGTTGTCGTTTGTTTCCATATATTGCTGTATCTCCATTTTGATTTGGTCATTGATCCACTGATTATTTAGGAGTGTGTTGTTAAGCCCCCATATGTTTGTGAGCCTTTTGGCTTTCTTTATACAGTTTATTTCTAGTCTTATGCCTTTGTGGTCTGAAAAGTTGGTTGGTAGGATTTCAATCTATTTGAATTTACTGATGCTCTTTTTGTGTCCTAGAATGTGGTCTATTCTGGAGAATGTTCCATGTCCACTTGAGAAGAATGTGTATCCTGTTGCTTTTGGATGTAGAGTTCTGTAGATGTCTATTAGGTCCATCTGTTCTAGTGTGTTGTTCAGTGCCTCTGTGTCCTTACTTATTTTCTGTCTGGTGGATCTGTCCTTTGGAGTGAGTGGTGTGTTGAATTCTCCTAGAATGAATGAATTGCATTGTATTTCCTCATTTCTTTCTGTTAGCATTTGTTTCAGGTATGTTGGTGCTCCTGTATTGGGTATATATATTTATAATGGTTATATCCTCTTGTTGGACTGAGCCCTTTATCATTATGTAATGTCCTTCTTTGTCTTTTGTTACTTTCTTTATTTTGAAGTCTGTTTTGTATGATACCAGAATTGCAACACCTGCTTTTTTCTCTCTGTTGTTTGCATTAAATATCTTTTTCCATCCCTTGACTTTTAGTCTGTGCATGTCTTTGGGTTTGAGGTGAGTCTCTTGTAAGAAGTATATGGATGTATCTTGCTTTTTTTCCATTCTATTACTCTGTATCTTTTGATTGGTGCATTCAGTCTATTTACATTTAGGGTGATTATTGAGATGTATGAACTTATTGCCATTGCAGGCTTTAAGTTTGTGGTTACCAAATGTTCAGGGTTAGCTTCTTTACAATCTTACTGTCTAACTTAACTCGCTTGTTGAGCTATTATAAACGTGGTCTGATGATTCTTTATTTCTCTCCCTTCTAATTCCTCCTCCTCCCTTCTTCATATGTTGGGTATTTTGTTCTGTGCTCTTTTTAGGAGTGCTCCCATCTACAGTAGTCCCTGTAGGATGCCCTGTAGAAGTGGTTTGTGGGAGGCAAGTGCCCTCAACTATTGCTTATCTGGGAATTGTTTAATCCCTCCTTCATATTTAAATGATATTCATACTGGATACAGTAGTCTTGGTTCGAGGCCCTTCTGTTTCATTGCATTAAGTATATCATGCCATTCTCTTCTGGCCTATAGGGTTTCTGTTGAGAAGTCTGATGATACCCTGATGGGTTTTCCATTTTAGGTAACCTTTTTTTTCTCTCTGGCTGCCTTTCATACTTTGTCCTTGTCTTTGATCTTTGCTATTTTAATTATTATGTGTCTTTGTGTTGCCCTCTTTGGATGCCTTGTCATGGGAGTTCTGTGTACCTCTGTGCTCTGAGAGGCCATTTATTCCCTTAATTTTGGGAAGTTTTTGGCTATTATTTCTTCAAAGACACTTTCTATCCCTTTGTCTCTCTCTTCTTCTTCTGGTATCCCTATAATGTGGATATTGTTCCTTTTCAATTGGTCACTCAACTCTCTTAAAATTCTTTCATTCCTGGAGATCCTTTTATCTCTCTCTGCATCAGCTTCTCTGCGTTCCTGTTCTCTGTTTTCTAGTCCATTAATGGTCTCTTGCATCTCGTCCATTCTGTTTTGAAGTCCTTCCAGAGCTTGTTTTATTTCTGTATTCTCCTTCCTTAGTTCTTGCATATTTCTCTGCAAGTCCATCAGCATGGTTATAACTTTTGTTTGGATTCTTTTTCAGGAAGACTGGTTAAATCTATCTTCCCAGGTTCCTTCTCAGGGGAAGATGTAGCAGATACCGAAGCTGTCTGGGTTCGTCTTGTCTGGATCATATTTTTTGGCCTTTTCATGTTGACAGGTGCTATTCACTGTCTGCTGGGAAGGCCAAACTTTTCACTTTGTACTGGTCTTTCTTTACTGGCACAACTGCGACCCCTAGTGGCTTGTGTTGGGTATTCGCATGTAGACTGGGTCTTTGTGTCTTGCCTGGCTGATATGGAGAAAACTCCCTTTCTGAGGGGGCGTGGCCTGCCTTAGGCTGCTTCTCTGCTTTCACAGTGCCCCGAGGGGTAATGGACCGGTGGCGGTTGTTTAGCTCTTTACCTCTGTGAGGGGTCTCAGGGCTGTTGCCCAGGGCTTTAGTGCGCCCGGTTTTCCCTGTAATTTCTAGCCACTGGACTGTTACCTTTGTTTTTTTCCGTCCAGCTGTTATGTCCCTTTCCCTTTAAGACTTTCAAAAAGCACTCACTTTTCTTTCCACAGGGGCATCAGCTTCGGAACCCACTCAGAGGTCTTACTGCCCTGTTTCCCTAGTTTTCAGCCCTCCATGGATGTAGTGTGTCTGTGCTCTGGTGCGGGTGAATGGGGCTGGGTGTTTAGCAGTCCTGGGCTCCCTCTCCCTCCTGCTGGGAGCTGGGGGGAGGTGTGCTGGGGTCCAGCCAGTCCAGGGCTTGTATCTTACCCCTTTTACCAAGCGCTGGGCTCTCGCACAAGTGGATGTAGTCTGGCTGTTGTCCTGTGTCTTCTGGTCTCTCTTTTAGGATTAGTTGTATTTGTTGTATTTTCAAAAATATATATGCTTTTGGGAGGAGATTCCCACTGTTCTATTCATGCCGCTATGTTGGCTCTGGCTCTCATTTGAATTCTATACATGATTTATATGTGAGTCCCACATTTCTCCCTTATTATTATTATTTTTTTAAATAAAATGCTGTAGTGGTAGGTAGATGCAAGATAAAGGTAGAAAACATAATTTAGTGCTGTAAGAGGGCAAATATAGATGACCAGGTCTGTGCCTATAGACTAAGTATTAATCCAAGGTAGACAAGGGCAACAAAACATCCATGGATGCAGAAGATTTCACTCAAACCAGGGGGTGTGGGTTCTAAGCCTAACCTCTGTTGATCCCCAATTTCTCACCTGATGGCCCCCCTGCAACTGTGCCTGTCTTAGGTTGTTCCTCCCTTGAGGAATATTACCCTTCTCTGGCTAACCAGTCATCTTCCAGGGCCATACAGGGAAGTGTAAAGTTGGTAAGTGAGAGAAAGCAATATTGTTTGAAAACATTAGCTTTTTAATTCTTTACAGATTTATGCCCTGTGGCTTCTATGCCCAGCATTTGTCTTGAGGTATCTTTACCACTTGGAAGAATTATGATACTTAGTAATTTTAGATATGAGGAATGAGTTCTACTAAAGGGTTGAAATTAGGAAGAAAGAAGAAAAGCTATAGAAGAAGCATACGAAAGAACACATGGGATTGATTATTTCTTTGACATATCTTCTTGTAGAGTAACATAAGCATGTATAGGTTTTAAACTACTAATTAAATTGTGCACACACATTAACATAATAGGTATACAGCTACATAACAAAAGCAGACCTACAATTACCAGCCATCTCCAGTGAAACCAAGAAACCAATTAGGCGCCCTAGGCATTTGTGAAAACGTATCAATGATATGATGGATATTGTCTAACTGAATTTGAATAGTTTGAGAAAAGTCAGACAAATTAAAACAACACATTCCTGGTAACTGTTCACATCCCATATGTTCTTTTAACAGTAGATAGTCTATAGTCGCACAATTATGGAGCACTGCAACTTGCACTGCTCCTTATTCTTTGTTGAGTTTGGACTGTATAGATGCAGTCAAACTTGTTGTTTTACTGTATGCACCAGCCAGCTTAGATATCACATTCTTCATTCCAGTGGCAACTCCAGGAACCCGTGGGGTGACTGCAGCTGCAACTGTAGCAGCGCCAGGATCTTTGTTTAAGTTTTTTGATGTTCATCTTCTGGAATGACTCTTCCAGAGGATGTTGATGTTGGAAGTTCTTCTTCATATCGTATCTTAATTCATTTTCTGTGTAGCCAAATTAGGTTTTGATCCTCTGTATAAACAAAAACAAACCCTTTGCCCACACGTTGATATGACCTTTATACCACTGTGAAGAACCTATTGGAGATCACCACACAGTAACTGCTTTTTTTTTAACAGAATGGAATATTATCAGAAAAATATACTTCCATAGCTGATCATCTGACACCCTTTCAAGGATCAAAATTAAGGATATGTAAATCATTCATTAATCATTGATTTGCAGTTAGTTTTATCCTATCTGGGAGTAATTCACCTTTTCTTTCTTTTTTTTTTGTTATCATTAAGCTACAATTACATGAAGAATATTTTGTTTACTAGGCTCTCCTGTATACCAAGTCTCCCCCACAAACCCCATTACAGTCACTGTCCATCAGCATAGCAAAATGTTGTAGAATCACTACTTGTCTTCTCTGTGTTCAACAGCCCTCCCCTTTTTCCCATTCCCCACATAATGCATGCTAATCATAATACTCCCTTTCTTCTTCCACCACCTTATCCCTCCCTACCCATCAATCCTCCCCACTCCCTTTCCCTTTGGTAATTGGTAGTCCTTTCTTGGGTTCTGTGATTTTGCTGCTGTTTTATTCCTTCAGATTTTCCTTTGTTCTTATACTCCACAGATGAGTGAAATCATTTGGTATTTCTCTTTCTCCACTTGGCTTATTTCACTGAGCATAATATCCTCTAGTTCCATCCTTGTGGTTACAAATGGTAGGATTTGTTTTCTTCTTATGGCTGAATAATATTCCATTGTGTATATGTACCACATCTTCTTTATCCATTCATCTATGGATGGACACTTAGGTTGATTCCATTTCTTGGCTATTGAAAATAGTGCTAAAATAAACATAGGGGTGCATCTGTCTTTATCAAACTGGAGTGCTGTATCCTTAGGGTAAATTCCTAGAAGTGGAATTCCTGGGTCAAATGGTAATTCTATTTTGAGTATTTTGAGGAACCTTCATACTGCTTTCCACAATGGTTGAAATACTTTACATTCCCACCAGCAGTGTAGGAGGGTTCCCCATTCTCCACAACATCACCAATATTTGTTGTTGTTTGTCTTTTGTATGTTAGCCAACCTTACTGGTGTGAGGTGGTATCTCATTGTGGTTTAAATTTGCATTTCTCTGATGACAAGCGATGTGGAGCACCTTTACATGTGTCAGTTGGCCATCTGAATTTTTTCTTTAGAGAACTGTCAATTCAGCTCCTCTGCCCATTTTTTAATTGGATTATTGGGGTTTTTTTTGTTGAGGTAGGTGAGCTCTTTATATATTTTGGATGTCAAGCCTTTATAGGGTATCTTTCAAGTCATAATGTAGGGTAACTTTTGGTTCTATTGATGGTTTCTTTTGCCTAACAGAGGCTTTTCAGCTTAATATAGTCCCATTTGTTCATTTTGCCTTTTGTTTTCCTTGCCCGGGGAGATATGTTCAAGAAGAGGTCACTCATGTTTATGTCTAAGAGATTTTTTGCCTATGTTTTTTTCTAAGAGTTTTATGCTTTCATGACTTATATTCAGGTCTTTGATCAATTTCGAATTTACTTATGTGTGTGGGGTTAGACAGTGGTCCAGTTTCATTCTCTTACATGTAGCTGTCCAGTTTTGCCAGCACCATCTGTTGAAGAGACTGTCATTTTGCCATTGTATGTCCATGGCTCCTTTATCAAATATTAATTGACCATATATGTTTGGGTTAATGTCTCGAGTCTCTAATCTGTTCCACTTGTCTGTGGCTCTGTTCTTGTGCCATACCAAATTGTCTTGATTACTATGGCTTTGTAGTAGAGCTTGAAGTTGGGGACTGAGATCCCCCACCACTTTATTCTTCCTTCTCAAGATTTCTTTGGCTATTCGGGGGTCTTTGGTGTTTCCATATGAATTTTTGAATTATTTGCTCCAGTTCATTGAAGAATGTTGCTGGTAATTTGATAGGGATTGCATCAAATCTGTATATTGCTTTGGGCAGGATGGCCATTTTGACGATATTAATTCTTCCTAGCCAAGAGCATGGGATGAGTTTCCATTTGTTAGTGACCCGTTTAATTTCTCTTAAGAGTGTCTTGTAGTTTTCAGGGTATAGGTCTTTCACTTCTTTGGTTAGGTTTATACCTAGGTATTTTGTTCTTTTTGATGCAATTGTGAATAGAGTTGTTTCCCTGATTTCTCTTTGTATTGGTTCATTGTTGGTGTATAGGAAAGATACAGGTTTCTATGTGTTAATTATGTATCCTGCAACTTTGCTATTCTGATATCAGTTCTAGTAATTTTGGAGTGGAGTCTTTAGGGTTTTTTATGTATAGTATCATTTCATCTGCAAATAGTGATATTTTTACTTCTTCTTTACCAATCTGGATTCCTTGTATTTCTTTGTTTTGTCTAATTGCCATGGCTAGGACCTCCAGTACTATGTTAAATAATAGTGGGGAGAGTGGGCATCCCTGTCTCGTTCTCGATCTCAGAGGAAAAGCTTTCAGGTTGTCGCCATTCAGTATGATGTTGGCTGTGTGTCTATCATATATGGCCTTTATTATGTTGAGGTATTTGCCTTCTATACCCATTTTGCTGAGAGTTTTTATCATGAATGGTTGTTGAATTTTGTCAAATGCTGTTTCAGCATCCATGGAGATGATCATGTGGTTTTTGTCATTCTTTTTGTTGATGTGGTGGATGATGCTGATGGATTTTTGAATGTTTTAACATCCTTGCATCCCTGGGATGAATCCCATTTGGTCATGGTGTATGAGCCTTTTAATATATTTGTGAATTCAGTTTGCTAATATTTTACTGAGCATTTTTGCAGCTACATTCATCAGGGATATTGGTCTGTAGTTTTCTTTTTTGGTGGGGTCTTTGCCTGGTTTTGGTATTAGGGTGATGTTGGCTTCATAGAATGCGTTTGGGAGCATTCCCTCCTCTTCTGTTTTTTTGGAAAACGTTAGGGAGAATAGGTATTATGTCTTCTCTGTATGCCTGATAAAATTCCGAGGTAAATCCATCTGGCCCAGGGCTTTTTTCTTGCTTAGTTTTTGATTACTGCTTCCATTTCTTTGTTGGTAATTGGTTTCTTTAGATTTTCTCTTTCTTTCTGGGTCAGTCTTGGAAGCTTGTATTTTTCTAGGAATTTGTCCATTTCTTCTAGGTTTCCCAGCTTGTTAGCATATAGGTTTTCATAGTACTCTCTAGTAATTCTTTGTATTTCTGCGGGGTCCTTTCTCGTTTATGATTCTGTTGATGTGTGTTGACTCTCTTTTCCTCTTATTAAGTCTGGCTAGAGGCTTATCTATTTTGTTTATTTTCTTGAAGAACGAGCTCTTGGTTTCACTGATTTTTGCTATTGTTTTATTCTTCTCAATTTTATTTATTTCTTCTCTTATCTTTATTATGTCTTTCCTTCTGCTGACCTTAGGCCTCATTTGTTCTTCATTTTCTAGTTTTGATAATTTTGATGTTAGAGTATTCATTTGAGATTGTTCTTCCTTCTTCAAGTTTGCCTGGATCGCTATATACTTTCTTCTTAAGACTGCTTTCACTGCATCCTACAGAAGTTGGGGCTTTGTGCTGTTGTTGTCATTTGTTTCCATATATTCCTTGATCTCTATTTTAATTTTTTCATTGATCCATTGATTGTTTGGGAGCATGTCTTTAAGCCTCTATGTGTTTGTGTGCCTTTTTGTTTTCTTTGTAGAATTTATTTCTAGTTTTATACCTTTGTGGTCTGAAATGTTGGTTGGTAGAATTTCAATCTTTTGAAGTTTACTGAGGCTCTTTTTATGAGATTGTATGTGGTCTATTTTGGAGAATGTTCCATGTGCACTTGAGAAGAATGTGTATCCTGTTTCTTTTGGATGTAGAGTTCTATGGATGTCTATTAGGCCCATCTCTTCTAGAGTGTTGTTCAGTGCCTCCATGCCTTTACTTATTTTCTGCCCAGTGGATCTATCCTTTTGGGTGAGTGGCCTGTTGAAGTCTCCTAAAATGAATGCATTGCATTCTATTTCCTCTTTTATCTCTGTTAGTATTTGTTTCACAGATGCTGGTGCTCCTGTGTTGGGTACATATATATTTAGAATGGTTGTATCCCCTTGTTGGACTGAGCCCTTTATCATTATGTAATGTCATTCTTTATCTCTTGTTACTTTCTTTGTTTTGAAGTCTATTTTGTCTGATACTAGTACTGCAACCCCTGCTTTCTTCTCTCTGTTGTTTGCCTGAAATATGTTTTCCCATCCCTTGACTTTTAGTCTGTGCAAGTCTTTGGGTTTGAGGTGAGTTTCTTGTAAGAAACATATAGATGGTCTTGCTTTTTTATCCATTCTGTTACTCTGTGTCATTTGATTGGTGCATTCAGTCCATTTACATATAGGGTGACTATTGAAAGATATGTACTTATTGCCATTGGAGGCTTTAGATTTGTGGTTACCAAAAGTTCAAGGTTAGCTTCTTTATTATCTTACTGCTTAACTTAGCTCTTTTATTGAGCTGTTATATACACTGACTGGAGATTCTTTTCTTCTCTCACTTCTTATTCCTCCTCCTCCATTCTTTATATGTTGGTTATTTTATTCTGTGCTCTTTCATGTTTTCTTTAACTGCTTTTAGTGTATCGTTGATTTCATTTTTGCCCTTAGTATTTGGGTGGTCTGCTTTCTTTGCTGTGATTTTATTTTCTCTGGTGACATCTGTTAAGTTTTTGGAGTGCTCCCGTCTAGAACATTCCATCTAAAATAACCTGTAGTGGTGGTTTTTGGGAAGCAAATTCCCTCAATTTTTGCTTGACTGAGAATTGTTTGATCCCTACTTCAATTTTAAATGATAATCATGCTAGGTACAGTATCATTGGTTCAAGGCCCTTCTGTTTCATTGCATTAAATATATCATATCATTCTCTTCCAGCCTGTAAGCTTTCTGTTGAGAAGTCTGATGATATCCTGATGGGTTTTCTTTTATAGGTGACCTTTTTCTCTCTATCTGACTTTAAAACTCTTTCCTTTTCCTTGATCTTTGCCATTTTAATTATTATGTGTCTTGGTGTTGTCCTCCTTGTGTCCTTTCTGTTGGGAGTTCTGTGCTTTTCTGTGGTCTGTTCGATTATATCCTCCCCCAGTTTGGGGAAGTTTTCAGCAATTATTTCTTCAAAGACTTTCTATCCCTTTTTCTCTCTCTTCTTCTTCTGGTACCCCAATAGTACGGATATTGTTCCTTTTAGATTGGTCGCACAGTTCTCTTAATATTGTTTGATTCCTGGAGATCCTTTTATCTCTGTCTATGTCAGCTTCTATGCATTCCTGTTCTATGGTTTCTATTCCATCAATGGCCACTTCCATCTTATCCATTCTGCTTATAAATCCTTCCAAAGTTTGTTTCACTTCTGTAATCTCCTTCCTGGCACCTGTGATCTCCCTCTGGACTTCATTCCTTAGCTCTTGCATACTTCTCTGCATCTCCGTCAGCATGTTTGTGACTTTTATTTAGAATTCTTTTTCAGGAAGACTGGCTAGGTCTGTCTCCTTCTGGTGTTGTCTCTGTGATCTTGGTTTGCCTGTAATTTTGCCTTTTCTTGGTGATATAAATAGTTTGCAGAGCTGTTATGAGTGATGGCTGGAAGAATTTCCCTACTTGTTGGTTCGTGGCCTTCTTTTCCTGGGAGTATGGTGACCTCTAGTGGCTTGTGCTGGGCATCTGATTCTTGCCCAGCTCCTATGGAGTTTATCTCCACTGTTGCTGTGGGCATGGCCTGCGTTGGGCTGTTGCTCCGATATGGTGGGTCTGCATCAGAGGGGGAACCACCGGGAGGCTTTTTATCTTGGTGAGTGGCCTCTGTGATCCCTTAGTGCCCATGGGCTTAGAGTGCCCAGAGATCCCCAGATTTCCTGCTGCTGGGCTAAGTGTCCCAGGATGTTTCCATTGGGCTGTGAGGTCCCTGTCCCTTTAAGACTTCCAAAAAGCACTTGCTTTTCTTCGTCCCTGGTGTAACATCTGCAGGGACTTGCTCACAGGTCTTACTATCCTGTTTCCCTAATTTCTAGCACCTCACACATACACAGTGTCTGCATTCTGGTGTGAATGTCTGGGGCTGGGTATTTAGTAGTATTTGGCTCCCTCTCCCTCCCCACTCTGACTCCTCTCCCCCCACCATAAGCTGAGGTGTGGGGCACTGGGGTCCAGCCAGGCTGGGGCTTGTATCTTACCCCCTTCATGAGGCACTGAGTTCTCGCAGGTGTGGATGTGGTCTGGCAGTTTTCCTGTCTCTTCTGGTCTCTCTTTTAGGAAGAGTTTTCTTTGTTGTATTTTAAAAAATATATGTGGTTTTGGGAGGAGATTTTCGCTGCTCTATTCTCGCTGCCATCTTGGTTCCTCCTTCAATAACTGAATTTTTAAAAGACCAATATAACTTAATGCAGATTTAGAATGAAATTCTTCAGTTCCAAAGAAATTAACTGCAGTGGTGTGATTTCATTTAATTTAATAGTGCTTCTGATAGGAGCTTTCAGTTATATGGTTTAGTCTTACATCTGAATGTAGAATTTTCTAAAAGTATCATACATATTTTTGAAAACTTGAACTTTTTTGCAAAATAGATTTTATAATTATGCTTAAATACTATACAAAGTTGATATATCTTGATTTTAACAATATTGTGATATCTGTAATATTTTTGGTGTGCATTTTATAAATAATGGAGAAAATATGTATTTTATTATTTTATTTTTTACTGAAACTATTACAGTTTCTTTATCTATTAGATCAAAAAAAATTTTCCTTACTTAATTTTTAAACTTCAACTTAAAAATTGTTTTCTGAAGATCTTTATTGTGTTCCTGTAAGTTTAATTAGTAATCTATATTAATATAGATATGTGACTTAAAGAGAAAAGGAAGTTCAAATAATAATTGAATCATGTATACAGTCTGGAATTTTTTAAAGAGATAGGAATTTGACTAGGATATACACACTACCTTCATTTTATTGTTCTGCCAGTTATATATATGAGAGTTTGGAAGGTTTGAACAAGAAGTGAACTGGATTATTTAAAACAGTCATTAGTCATATCAATAAAACAAAAAAAATGTGATTTTCTTTGGCAGGTTCAATGTATTCAGATTTCCCTCTTTTAAAAGAAAGATACCTGGAGTATATTGGAGGGTAAAGTAAGTATATTGGAGGGGAGAAAGATGGCACTGTGAGAAAATAAGCAAAAACTTCCCAAAACCACATTTAACACAAAAATACAGCAAATACAACTAATCCTGAAAAAGCAATCCAAAGATGGCAGAAGAGACTTTCTACATCTGTGGGAAATATAAGACCTCACAGAAAAGGATAAAGTAGCAAAGCTGCCCTCTGGCAGGACCCAAATTCTCTAGAATATAAACATGAGCAACTTTTTCCTGCAGACATCTCTTTGGGCAAGGGCAACAAAAGGAAAAATGAACAAGTGGAACTATATCAAACTAAAATGTTTCTGTGCAGCATAGTATACCATGAGCAGAAAAAAAGGCATCCTATAGTATTGGAGAATATATTCATAAATAACTTATCCAATAAGAATTTAACACCCAAAATATATAACGAGCTCCCTCACACATCTTAACACCCAGGAAACAAATAACCCAAATACAAAATGGGTGGACAATCTGAACAGACACTTCTCCAAAGTAGAAAATCAGATGGCCAAGAGTCACATGAAAAGATGTTACACATCACTAATTATTAAGCAAATGTAAATTAAAACCACAATGAGTTATTACCTCACACCATTTAGGGTGGCCAATATCAAAAAGACAAGAAACAACAAATACTGATGAGGATGTGGAGAAACGGGAGCTCTCCTACACATCTGGTGGGAATATAATCTAGTTCAACCATTGTGGAAAGCAATATGGAGGTTCCTCAGAAAACTAAAAGTAGAAATACCATTTGACCTGGGAATTCCACTCCTAAGAATTTACCTTAGAATAAGGGACTCCAGTTTGATAAAGACAGATGCACCCCTATGTTTATTTCAGCACTATTTACAATAGCCAAGATATGGAAGCAACCTAAGTGTCCATCAGTAGATGAATGGATAAACAAGATGTGGTACATATACACAATGGAATACTATTCAGCCATAAGAAAGAAAAAAATCCCACCATTTGAAACAACATGGATGAAGCTAGAGGGTATTGTGATCAGTGAAAAAATCCAGAGGGATAAAGACAAGTACCAAATGATTTCCTTCATTTGTGGAGTAGAACAACGAAGCAAACCTGAAGGAACAAAACAGCAGCAGACTCACAGACTCGAAGAAATGACTAGTGGTTACCAAAGAGAAAGGGTTGAGGAGGGTGGGTGGAGAGGGATGGAGAAGGGGATCAAGGGGTATTATAGTTAGCACACAATATAGGTAAGTGATGGAGAAAGCAGTATAGGATGGAGAAGACAAGTGCTGAATCTACAGCATCTTGATGTGCTGATGGACATTGATTGCAATGGGATGGGAAGGACTTGATAATATGAGTGACTGCTGAAACACAATGTTGCTCATGTGAAACCTTCATAAGGCTATATATCAATGATACCTCAATTTAAAATCCAAAAAGAATTTAGGAAAAAAATTTCATTTCCTATTAAATTCTTAAACTGATTTAAAATGTAGGATCTATTCTGAACTCTGAATTCTACTGCATGTGTCCATATGTCTGTCACATATAGTTGACTACTGTACCTTTCCAGGAAGTTTAAAATAAGGGAGTATATTCGCTAATCTTAAATTTTCTCTCAATTTTTCTCTGACTATTCTGGGTCCTTTGAATTTTTACATGAAAACAAATGGAACCCATGCATATCCATGAATTAATAATGTTATTGGTTTTTCAATTTTTACAAGAAAGCCAAGTGGAATTTAACTGAATATGTAAGTCAATTTGGGGAATGTTGCCATCTTAAAAGCATCATAATTTCTGAATTCAAGAATTTGTGATTTTTCCCTTTTCCCGGTTTTTTTAATTTCTGTCAACATTTTCTTATATTTTTCTGAGTATAAGATTTATACCTGTTTAGTTAAAATTTTTAATTAAAAATTTATAATTTTTCTGTTGTAAATTGAATAGTATTTTTAATTTCATACCCCTGCTATGACAGATGCCTATGGGGTTAAGGCAATTAGCATGAAGAAAGCCCAAATCCCATGGGGGAGAGGACATTTACCCCACAAGGAGTATACTGTGTATATTACTCCCATCCCTGAATATATTTTGGGGGTGGATATAATGCAGGGCCTGTGGTTACAGACCATTGCAGGTGAGTTCAGACCAAGGGTACAAGTGGTAAAGGAAGTTCTGAGGGGACATGTTAAGCACCCACCCATAGCTCTGCCTATACCTAGGTGAGTGACAAATATTAAACAGTATAAATGGCTGGAGGGGCACATGGAAATTGGAAAAACTCTGCAGTAGTTCGAGAAGGTGGGCATCATAAAGCCCATTCATAGTCCTTTTAATTCCCCAGTGTGGCCAATGAAAAAGCCAGACAGCTCTGGACCTTAGTGAGTTGAACAAAGTCACACACCCTTTGCATGCTGCTGTCCCTTCTATAGCAGCCCTTATGGACATATGAAGTCATGAACTGGGGACTTATCATTATATAGTAGACCCTGGTAATGCTTTCTTCTCTATTGACATAGTATAGAGAAGTCAGGAACAGTTTGCCTTCACGTGGGAATGCTGGCAGTGGACATTCACTGTCCTTCCACAGGGATACCTCCACAGTCCTACCATCTGTCATGGACTTGTAGCCCAGGACTTGGCCACATGGAAGCAACCACAAACAATGCAGGTGTATCACTACATTGATGGTATTATGCTCATGACTGATTCTCTTTCAAATTGAGAATAAGCAGTTCCTAGACTGCGCCAACATCTATAGGAGAAACGATGGACTGTGAACAACACTAAGGTTCAGGGACCTGGTTTGTCTGTAACAATCTTGGGGTAGCTGAATTGGGTAGAACTAAAGGTATTCCTGAAATAGTCATACACAAGGTCCAGGCTTTCCCTACACCTACCACCACGGTGGTCTTTCAAGAGATTTTCTGTCTTTTAGGCTACTGGAGAGTATTTATGCCACACTTGGCACAAATTATGAAACCCTCATACAGGTTGGTATGTAAGGGCATCAGGGGGCACTGGGGTGAGACATGTGCAGCTGCTTTTACTGTGGCTAAGTGATCAGTCAAGGCCATATAGACCTTGAGTGTAATGAGCCCATCACAGCTCTGTGAAAAAGATGTTCATGTAACCAAAGGTGGTTATGGATGGGGTCTTTGGTAGCAGCTTGGATGGACACAACAACCCACTGGATTCTGGTCACAACTGTGGAA
The DNA here is from genome assembly GCF_040802235.1 of Manis javanica. Classification (NCBI taxonomy): domain Eukaryota; kingdom Metazoa; phylum Chordata; class Mammalia; order Pholidota; family Manidae; genus Manis; species Manis javanica. The sequence continues at coordinate 64,094,316 of NC_133169.1, read as the reverse complement.
AGGAGCAGAAGTCCAATACACCTTGATAGAGAAGCAATGGCCTGCTGTGTACCACACCTTGCTGGCTATGGAGCCCATCACCAGAACAGCTTCAAGATGAGCACCTATCCCATTGAGGGGTGTGTGCTAGACTGGACCAAAAGGCCATGGAGTGGTGTGGCATAGATGCCTATACTGGCCAAATGGGCACATATTTACACCAGCATAACACCTGTTCTACTGGCCCATTAAGTGGAGAACTTCAATAATTACTAGTGTCAGTGATGTATACCAGTGGAAAGCATAAAGAACTTGCTTTAGAGCCATTGGTAGCTGAGTCCTTGCCAGGAGGGAAAAGCCCCTACATATACTTGGTATACAGATGGATCCAGTTGTGGGAAGCCCCCAAAGTGGAGGGCTGTGGCTTTTCATCCTAAGACTGAGACAATATGGATGGAGGATGGAGAGAGAAAGAGCAGTAAATGGGCTGAGTTGCCAGCAGTATGGCTCATGATAACCCAGGAGCCCTCCGCTGTAGTTGTCTACACTGACAGCTGGGCTGTCTATCGGGTCTTGACCCTGTGGCTACCAACATGGTACCATGTCAACTGGATGGTTGATCACCAGCCCCTTTGGGGGTAAGAGGTCTGGCAAGACCTGTGGGCCTCTGGTCAGACTAAGACTGTTACTGTATAACATGTGACTGGCCATTTGCCCTTGGCATCCCCAGCAAATGATGAAGCAGAAACACTGGCCCAAGTGAACTGGTTAGAAGGAACGCCTGCCTCTAATTAACCCAATGGTTACATGACCCTTTGTTGCAAATGGGAAAAAGACCATGTGGGCTGTAGCCTGTCAGTGGGGCTTTCTGTTGACCTTTGAAGAAGTCAGCAGAGCCCGGAAGGAGCGCCTTGTGTGTTCAATGAGTTACTTACACTGAGTCCTTCAACAACATGAGATAATAGTAAAGGGGCTGATACCCTTTGCCTGGTTGCAGATAGACTATATTGGGCCTCTGCCCAAAACAGAAGGTGTGCCATGATTTGTGTGGATACAGCTACTGGCCTATTGGTTGCTTTTCTTGCATGTGGTGCAAATCAGCAAACCCTCAAGAGGGGTCTAGATCATCTCTTTGCAGCCTATGGCCAGCCACAGGTTATTGAGTGATCAAGCATGCAGTTTATTGCACATGCATTACAAGGATGGGTGCAGAAATTAGGAATGAAGTGGAAGTTTCATGTACCATATAACCCTCCTGGGGAAAGCATGATAGAGAGGTACAATGTTTGATTGAAATCTGGCCTGAAATCAGATACCAATAGTCTATTGGGCTGGTCAGTTCAATTATGTACAGTGCTATGGTGTTTGAATGAGAAGCCCTGGAAAGGATCTTTGAGCCCTGTGGATATGCTAACATACATTGCCACATCTCCTATACCCTGCATGTGCTTACCAAAGAGGAGTTATTGAAGCCGGGATATGGCCAACAGAGTAACATCGTGCTGCCAGCCCCTACTGCAGTAAGCCCTGGAGACGCTGTTGATTGGACATGGCCCTGGACATTTTGCCGCATGGACAATAGTTGCTGGCCCTTTTGGCACCTTGGGAAAAAGGCCTTCATGTGTATTCCTGGAGGAACAGCAGAGTGGGCCCCAAAGTCACAGTAGTGTACCAAATACATCTGGGAGGTAAAAGCATCTTACTGGGAAATTTTGTTTTATCTTTATGGCCAGTGCATGTACCTCCCACAGCCCTCCATAATGACCCACCTGTAACTCCCATAGGGTGAGGGGTGAAAGTCTAGTATGTTAGACGAGGATGAGATCCCATTCCTGCCACTGTCCTATCACAGGACCACTCCCTCTCATTCATCCTACCTGATGGACAAGAGTTGCCTATGCTGGTATCGTTTAAAACATGAATCTTATCACCCTTAAGGTTATTTTCTTATACAATCCTTATGGCCTGGATGTGCCCCCTGGCTGCAGGAGTGGCATGATGATTGCTCTCAATTACCTGTTCAGCTTCTTACTGCTGTGGAGTAGGTGAGCTTTGGACCTAATCTACCTAGGACTTTGAACCTAGCTGAAGCCTCCTACTTGAGAATTATCATGATTTTATTGCTTTTGTTATTTTATGTTTTTAGCCTCCTTGCAATGCTTCAGTTTTCTTGAACAGGGCCACTGCAGAAAATGGGGAAAGTGTACATTGTGAGGTGAGATTCCTGGAGTGGTGGGCTGTGCATAAAATTGTAATATTTCCAGAATCTCTCATCTGGTTTTAATGCATCTGCATATCAACAGGTGTTTCCAGTTGGTGGAGATTAGTAGTACATCTTCCTATCAGTAGGTAATTATATTGGTTTGAGAGGGTTTATTTGGACTGGGAAGGTTTGGTGATCTTTTTTCTGCTGCAGCCTGGTCAACAAAGAGATGGGATGACTGCCTGCAAGAAATACACGGGTCTCTTACCTTAATTTCTCCCTTTGACTAATCTTGGTTTCAGAGGTATTTTGCCCCAGGACTGTCCCCCTTGGACTTGCACTCCCATGTCTCTCACCCACAGTATCCCTAATAGCATGCTATTAAGAACTCCTCATCCTTACATCTTCCTAATGAGAAGCAACAATTTAGATATGATTTTTGACAAAACATATTATATTTTTACTGTGACTTCCATGCCTTGGTATATGTCCTTCATTAGTCATTATAAAGTGACTAAATTCAATATTTCACATGTTGGTTATATTAAAAAGTCTCAAGTTTGGTTGCTCATAAATTTGACACAACCCTGGGAAGGGTTCAGTGAGACCGGCTAAATTAACTCTTGCCATATCTAAATGGAGAACCAAGAGATTTACTGGGAGGTGCATTGTCTTTTTCATTTCTGCAGACCTGATTTTGGCTACTGTCTCTGTGGCAGCAGTGTCTCTTATGGAATCTATTCACACGGCTATGGTAGTGTAACTCCAGGGGGAAATTATTTTCCCAGCCTGGTGCAAAATAGCTTTGAACTGAAATCAGTCAAAGGGAGAAATGAAATAGGAGAAACCTCTTTATTGATTACACACAGCTCTTCACTTCTACTTAACCGTGTCTTTCACAACCTGGCTGCAAAAAGGACCCCACCAAACCTCTCTAGTTACATATTTTCTGCTTCCTTTGTAATTATCTATTGACGTGGAGAAGGCCAGGTGAGAGATTCTGGAAATATTGCAATTTTACCTAACCTACAGGTAGTTAACCATGTTATGACTAACATCACTTGAGCAATGATAACACAAACACAAATTGATAATGGCATTATGCAGAGGCTGAAGGCTATGGAAGCTGCTCTTGAGTGTCTTGGGGACCAAAAACAAGCTCTATTGATCAACAACGCATGCAATGCAATTGATAACATGACAAAATCTGTCACCCCATTGCCGTATGATCAATCCCAGGACTCATGGGACCTTGTAAATCAACACTTGCAAGGAGCCTTTTCCTCTAATCTTCAGATGAGAATTAATGCTTTCTCTACTGAATTACATCAACAATTACTTGACATCTAACCAGAAACACAAATACAGGTTGAACAAGATTCATCCAATATCATGAAATGGTTACTCAACAAAATGGTTCCATAGCATTAATTTATGTATTGGGTCATTGTAGCTCTTGGTCTGTTAATCTTTTTCATTTTTCTCATAGCCTTATGAATGATTTGTGTTGTTATGACTGACTCCAAGCATCACGAGCAAGACCTGGTTATGTTGCCGTTTTCTGAGAAGGCTGAAGGATATTAAAACCAAAAATGGGGATATGTGGGGAACCACATGGCTATGTCCTGGATTGGAAAGCTGTAGGGCCACCTGGCAAAGAAGAACACTGGTTCCTCATCATGTTAAAAACATCACAATATGCTTCGCTTAACTATTCACTGGTGCATAGGATTTTACTTTCCTTTGAAGTGAAGGAAATGGCTAATACTTGACTGCCAGCACGTTCGCTGAAGCATCCTATTTGGCACGTAGCCTTCTGACATACCGTACATTGCTTTGGTAAATGTAGGCTTAATAAATATGAGAGCTTGAGAGCAGTTCGGGGAGACCTCCCTTAGCTTCCCTGTCAGCTCTCCTGACTTTCCTATCTTGAGTAGTTCTTTCTGCCACCACTGACTATGTGGGACAAAGCCCACGGAGTATTCTGCATTTAAAATTTACTAAATCAGTAGATGTCAGGTAATGTTCCTCCCACACACACGCTCCTGCACAAACACACATAAGAACACAAGGAAACTCTGGGAGATGTTGGCTGTACCCGTTACCTTAGTCGTTATGATGGTATGATAGCTATTTGCATATGTCCAAACATGTCAACTGCATATACTAAATATGCAGTTTCTGTATATCAATTATGCCTAAATGAAACTGTTGGAATACATAAAATGTAACAAAAATAAATAAATGAAGTTTTTAAAGCCGTCATCCTTACTCCTAACACAAAACTATTAGGGCATTGAAGCTTTGGAGATCTAATTTTATTAATTCAGCTAACTTATTAAGCTTTAAACAGTGAAAATTAGCTTAGTCTTTATCCATGTTACCTTCTCAGACTAATTTACTTTTTTTGCTGTTTCTTAAAACTCATTACTATTTTGAAGTAGTGCATTCCCTCTTCATGGCATCTCTCCTCACCGGAGAGATAGAATACCGCTTTGGGTTTCTTGACAATAAAATGTAGAACATTTACGTTTTTCCCCACCCTGGACTTACCTCAAAGTCTTTCTACTCAAATATTGATGATATCATCTCAAAATCAGTCAGGATTTTTCCTTTACTTTCCTTCAAAAGCAGTAAAGGAACAGAGACTAATACTAAGCCTTAAGGTGAGGATCTTACGTTTTGTTTTAATAGACATTTTCCTGTTGTATTTTGTGTTTTGTGATCTTCAAAGTTATCATAGTTTATTTAATATTATTGTTGGTGACATTGAGGCTGTTTCAAACAATTAATTGTAGATGTGAGAGGCAGGAGAGTAGATCTTGTTTTATTTCATATTTTCACACATTTTTAGACATTTATTTTTCAAATGTGATAATTGTATTGATTATACTTCAATTATCAATATGTTATAATATTTATGTATGCATATATATACAAATAAAACATTATATTATATAGTTTTAATATTCACTCCAAGTATACTGTTCCTATTATCATGAGGCATTAACTATGAAATGTTATTAAAGCAACACTGACCCAGACCCCATTTTAGAGAAATTATGTTTTCTCAGGTAGTATAAAAACCTCTAGTCAAAGTTATCTCCTAAAAAAATCTACTATGAATCTAATTAATCTCACTGGATTGGCCAAAACATCTATGGGAAACAAGGTGTTGAAGGCTCTCAGCTTTTCAGCCGTCTGCAATTATTAGTTCCTCTGAGGGTTGTAAGGTGTATAAGTACCACAGTGCCCTCCAGAAAGAAATCACAGTGCAAAATGGAGAAACAGTACACACTTCCTCATGTGATTTAGTGTAATGATACACTCTGAGAAAGGGTGCTCAGGATCATGAGTCATCACATAAAATGAAGGTTAATGGTATTGCAATTTAGTGATTCTGTAAGAGATGCTGGTGTGTGGGAAGACAGACCTCATGTCTAAGCTCTCAGGTATATCTGTTTTTTCAATTTGTTGAGGTCTTTGTGGGACTGTAGTTTAGATTTTTAAATTCCATTTACAAATTTCTAAGATATCCAGTTTGCAGTTACAGCATTTATTATTAGCATTTTTGCATTTTCCTGTATTTCATTTTATTGATTTCATTCATTTGACTAATATGTACTGTACATTGCTTGGTGATTATAAGGTATGCAACCTTAAAGTCAGTAATCAATTCATAAAAAATATTTTACAATATATGACAATCATTTTGTTCTGTATTTTGAGTGTAGCATCATCTTACTACATCATCTTCAGACTCGAGGATACAAAGCATGTTAGTAGACATGGACAATCTCACCATCTTCACAGAATTTGTTCTCATGGATATCTCCAGTTCCCAGGAACTTGAAATCTTGCGAGGTCTCATGTTCTTAGTAATTTATCTGGGTGTCTTGGCTGGAAATCTCCTGACCATTATTATCATTGTGATGGACTCAAGTCTTCACTTCCCTATGTACTTCTTTATAGGTAACTTATCTCTTATAGATTTTGGTTTCATCTCAGTTATCATTCCCAAATCGATCATGAATTCTCTAATAGGCAGTAAACTGATTTCTGTCAAAGCATGTGCTGCTCAGACTTTCCTGTATATTTCCTTTGGGTCCACAGAGATCTTCTTCCTTGTGGTGATGTCCTATGACCGCTATGTTGCCATTTGCCATCCTCTGCACTATGGACTCACCGTGACCCCACGTCTGTGCACACAGGTGGCAGGTGTCTCATGGGCAGGTGGGCTGGTCAGCTCTGCTGTCCACACAGGGACCATGTTCAGGCTTCCCTTCACAGTGTCCAATGTGATTCACCAGTTTTTCTGTGATGTCCCTCAAGTCCTGAGCATCTCATCCCAGGAGGTGCAGTTTGCTGAGTTTGTGACTCTTGCTATAATTGCTTGCATTGTTTTACTCTGGACTGTCATCTTATTCAGCTCATATATTCACATATTTTCAGCTGTGCTCCAGATGCGTTCTGCGGAAGCCCGGAATAAAGCCCTGTCAACCTGCTCCCCCAGATAGCTACTTTCATCCTATTTGTAATATCTGCATTGCTTGCTTACTTTAGCCCCATTTCACATGTATCAACCATTGAAAACCTTCTTACAGCCATGTTCTATTGCATGGTGCTCCCCTTTGCAAACCCTATTATCTTTAGTCTACGAAATAGGGAAATGTTTATTAGAATGCTTCATTTCCCTAAAAGAGTTTGTATGTGTGTGTGATTGGAAATATTTTCAATAATCGAAGTAGAAAGAGAGTTCCTATTAACTGTTTATCTAAAATTCAAATATAGTTAAAATTTAAGCCACATAATTGTTTTATACTTCAAAGGATTTATAAATAAATTAGGTGTATTTAATCATTTGAATTAAATCATGGATTGTGTAAAAAGAATTTCTTACACTCACTCTTGCTGAAAGATAACACACAATAGTAAATTTTTGGTCTTATCATCTCATGGTGTAAGTGAATTAAGATGTCAAAAGAAAATCTTTTCCTATGGGAATAATGATATCATTCAGAAAAACTAACTTGCCAACATAATCATAACTAACTTAAATATTGTGCCATAATCTCTTATTTTTTCAGCATTTAATATATTTAGACATACAGGTATATTGCATTTTCATAAACATAAGGCATAGCATACTGAAATAAAGTTCTGCATTTCAAATACCTATATAGCTATATGTCTGTACATATATGCATATAGAAATAGATATAAAACATAAATGCAATAAATACAAATTTTATATATAATATATATGAAAGCTACAGAAATAAACATATAAAGATCTGATGTTTAAGTATCTATGTATACATTTGCATTAAATATGTGAGTATTTGCTTAATTTTATGTAAATAAATATATATATAATTTGAAGTACATAATTTTGTTTCAGTAAATCTACTTATATCTATGAAAATATAACCTGGGCTTTTTCTGGGGAATTACAAAGAGAAGTACTTACACCTATAAATGGATTCTATCATATCTATAACATATATAGTATAAAGTTTTTTCAGGTTTCCTGTAACTCAACAACCTAGTTGTGGTGAGCAAAAGGCAGCTGGTAAAATCACCAGTTTGTAAGAGGTTACTGGTTAGTAGACATGAAAAAAATGTAGATGAACAATATGTAATCATATCCAACATAGGAAACAGATGCTTTTAGTGAAGTTTTAATTCTTAACATAAATATAAATAGTTTAGTAAAGCAAAGATTAAGAAAATTACAATAAGGTGGCCACATTCATTCATTTACACTCCAATATATACAACAATAATAACAGGAAATAATAAAGGGCAATGAGTCAAAATGTAGATCCAGGAGAAGCTAGTGACAATGCAGATTGGACAAGAAAACAGACATTGGCACAAACTGTATGAATCACAGGGAAATATATTTTGTTCTCAGTACCATTCAGAACTGCTTATACAATTATTACTGTTTTATAATGTTTAATTTTGTGTGTGGTTGAATAGTTTTGTTCCAGAAATGATGGGGGTTGTATGTTCAGGAGAAAAAGTATTTGCAAATTAAAAGATGCCTGGATATTAGATAATTTTGGTCTACTGTAATATTATTCTTTTGTTGAACAAATTATGACAGCTGGCATTCAGACCTCAGTGGGCAATGGCCAAAAACATTTTTCGGTCAAATACAATCAGTACTGAAGGCTTAATTCACACTGAATGCCACTATCTGTGTTTATACATTTCATTAATTCTATTATATATGGTTGTAATATAATATCAGTTGTTGGTTTTTGTTTAAATCAAGTGGGTCAGTGAAAGCTTTTGAACATAAAACTAAATATACAAATTTGTACGAATTGCATTGAAACTCTTACCACTCACCACATTTTACCCATTTATTCCATAGTCCATGAATATCTAAGTAGTTACAATCCTAAGCATATAAAATATTTCTGTTTTCAGAAAAAAAAAAATTCACATATTTAAACTCCCATCAGCAATTCACCAGCATGGCACTTTTTCCACAACTATGCTAAAGTATGGTCAAACCTAGCTTTCTAAATGTTGCTATTTTGGGGGGGGCGGGGGCGGAGGGTGAGTCCGTCCCCTTCTTTCTTCCCTCATTGGTTTATTTTTTTTTGAGAGGGCATCTCTCATATTTATTGATCAAATGGTTGTTAACAACAATAAAATTCAGTATAGAGGGGTCAACGCTCAATGTACAATCATTAATCCATCTCAAGCCTAATTCTCATCACTCTCCAATCTTCTGAAGCATAACGAACAAGTTCTTACATGGTGAACGAATTCTTACATAGTGAATAAATTCTTACATGGTGAACAGTACAAGGGCATTCATCACAGAAACTATCGGTTTTGATCATGCATTATGACCTATAAACAATCAGGTCAAATATGAATATTTGTTTGATTTTTGTACTTGATTTATATATTGATCCCACATTTATCCTATTATTATTATTATTTTTATTTTTAATAAAATGCTGAAGTGGTAGGTAGATGCAAGATAAAGGTAGAAAACATAGTTTAGTGCTGTAAGAAGGCAAATGTAGATGATCAGATGATCAGGTGTGTGCCTATGGACTAAGTATTAATCCAGGCTAGACAAGGGCAGCAAGACATCCACGGATGCAGAAAATTTCTCTCAAAGCAGGGGGGGTGAGGTTCTGAGCCTCACCTCTGTTGATCCCCAAATTCTCACCTGCTGGCCCCCCTGAGACTGTGCCTGTCTTAGGTTGTTCCTCCCTTGAGGAATCTTACCCGTCTCTGGCTAACCAGTCATCTTCCGGGGCCATACAAGGAAATGTAAAGTTGGTAAGTGAGAGAGAAGCCATATTGTTTGAAAAAGTTACCTTTTTACTTCTTTGCAGATTTATGCCCTGTGGTTTCTATGCCCAGCACTTGTCTCAAGGTATCTTTACCACCTGGACGAATTATGATACTCTGTAAATTCGATATGAGGCACGAATTCTATTTAAGGGTTGTAATTAGGAAGGCAGAAGAAAAGCTATAAATGTAGCATATGAAGGAAACATGGGAGGATTGATTATTTCTTTGACATATCTTCTTGTATAGTACCTTAAGTATGTATAGGTTTTAAACTACTAACTAATTTGCACACACATATTAACATAATAGGAATACGGTGACATAAACAAAGCAAATCTATAATTACCATCCATCTCCAGTGAAGCCAAGAAAACCATTTAGGCACCCTAGGCATTTGTGAAAATTTATCTATGATATGATGGATATTGTCCAACTGTACTTGAACCATCAGACAAATTAAAGCAGCCCATTTCTGGGATCTGTTCACATCCCATATGTTCTTTTAACCATAGATAGTCTATAGTCATGAGATTTTGGAGTGCTACAACTTGCACCCCTCCCAACTCCTGGTTGAGTTCCAACAGTACAGATACGGTCAAATTCGTTGTCTCACTGTATGCACATGCCAGCCTAGACATCTCCCTCCTCATTCCTATGGCAAGTCCAGGAGACGGTGGGCTGGATGCAGCCATAACCGCAGCATCGCCTGGATACCTGTGGAGGCTTTTTGATGATCATCATCCGACACAAGTCCTCCAGAGAGTGCTGATGCTGGAAGCTCCTCCTCATATCGAATCTTAGTTCATTTTCTGGGTAGCCAAGCTAGGCCTTGATCTTCTGCATAGAAACAAACAGACCCTTTGCCCACACATTGACATGCCCTCTATACCACTGTGCAGAACTCATTGGAGGTCAGCACACAGTAACCGCTTTTTTTTTTTTAATTAAGAGAAAGGAATATCAGAAAAGAGTACCTCCATAGCTGATCATCTGACACCCTTTAAGTGATCAACATTAAGGATATTTAAAGCATGCATTGATTTTTGATTTACCAATAGTTTTATACTGTCAAGGAGTTATCCCCCTTTTCTTTCTTTCTTTCTTTTTTTTTTTAATTTTTAATCTACACTTACATGAAGAACACTATGTTTACTATGCTCTCCCCTATATCAGGTCCCCCCTAAGAACCACATTACGGTTACTGTCCATCAGCTTAGCAAAATGTTGTAGAGTCACTACTTGTCCTCTCTGTGTTCTGCAGCCCACCCTCCCCTTTATCCCTGCCCCCCATGTATGCTAATCTTAATAGCCCCCTTCTTCTTCTTCTCCCCCCCATCCCTCCCTGCCCACCCATCCTCCCCAGTTCCTTTCCCATTGGTACCTGATAGTCCATTTTTGGGCTCTGTAATTCCACTGCTGTTTTGTTCCTTCAGTTTTTCCTTTGTTCCTATACTCCTCAGATGAGTGAAATCATTTGGTATTTCTCTTTCTCCTCTTGGCTTATTTCACTGAGCATAATACTCTCCAGTTCCATCCATGTTGCTGCAAATGGTTGGATTTTTCCACTTCTTATGGCTGAGTAGTATTCCATTGTGTATATGTACCACATCTTTATCCATTCATCTACCGATGGACATTTAGGTTGCTTCCAATTCTTGGCTATTGTAAATAGTGCTGCGATAAACATAGGGGTGCATCTGTCTTTCTCAAACTTGATTGCTGCGTTCTTAGGGTAAATTCCTAGGAGTGGAATTCCTGGGTCAAATGGTAGGTCTGTTTTGAGCATTTTGATGAACCTCCATACTGCTTTCCACAATGGTTGAACTAAGTTACATTCCCACCAGCAGTGTAGGAGGGTTCCCCTTTCTCCACAGCCTCGCCAACATTTGTTGTTGTTTGTCTTTTGGATGGCAGCTATCCTTACTGGTGTGAGGTGATACCTCATTGTAGTTTTAATTTTGCATTTCTCTGATAATTAGCGATGTGGAGCATCTTTTCATGTGTCTCTTGGCCATCTGTATTTGTTTTTGGAGAACTGTCTGTTCAGTTCCACTGCCCATTTTTTAATTGGGTTACTTGTTTTTTGTTTGTTGAGGCGTGTGAGCTCTTTATATATTCTGGACGTCAAGCCTTTATCGGATCTGTCAATTTCAAATATATTCTCCCATACTGTAGGGTTCCTTTTTGTTCTATTGATGGTGTCTTTCGCTGTGCAGAAGCTTTTCAGCTAAATGTAGTCCCACTTGTTCATTTTTGCTGTTGTTTTCCTTGCCCGGGGAGATATGTTCAAGAAGAGGTCACTCATGTTTATGTCTAAGAGATTTTTGCCTGTGTTTTTTTCCAAGAGTTTAATGGTTTCATGACTTACATTCAGGTCTTTGATCCATTTTGAGTTTACCTTTGTATATGGGGTTAGACAATGGTCCTGTTTCATTCTCCTACACGTAGCTGTCCAGTTTTGCCAGCACCATCTGTTGAAGAGACTGTCATTTTGCCATTGTATGTCCATGGCTCCTTTATCAAATATTAATTGACCATATATGTTTGGGTTAATTTCTTGGGTCTCTAATCTGTTCCACTGGTCTGTGGCTCTGTTCTTGTGCCAGTACCAAATTGTCTTGATTACTATGGCTTTGTAGTAGAGCTTGAAGTTGGGGAGTGAGATCCCCCGTACTTTATTCTTCTTTTTCAGGATTGCTTTGGCTATTCGGGCTCTTTGGTGTTTCCATATGAATTTTTGAATTATTTGTTCCAATTCATTGAAGAATGTTGCTGGTAATTTGATAGGGATTGCATCAAATCTGTATATTGCTTTGGGCAGGATGGCCATTTTGACAATATTAATTCTTCCTAGCCATGAGCATGGGATGAGTTTCCATTTGTTAGTTTCCCTTTAATTTCTCTTAAGAGTTACTTGTAGTTTTCAGAGTATAGGTCTTTCAGTTCTTTGGTTAGATTTATTCCTAGGTATTTTATTCTTTTTGATGCAATTGTGAATGGAATTGTTTTCCTGATTTCTCTTTCTATTGATTCGTTGTTAGTGTATAAGAAAGCTACAGATTTCTGTGTGTTAATTTTTTATCCTGAAACTTTGCTGTATTCCGATATCAGTTCTAGTAGCTTTGGAGTGGAGTCTTTAGGGTTTTTTATGTACAGTATGATATCATCTGCAAAAAGAGACAGTTTAACTTCTTCTTTACCAATCTGGATTCCTTGTATTTCTTTGTTTTGTCTGATTGTCGTGGCTAGGACCTCCAGTACTATGTTAAATAACAGTGGGGAGAGTGGGAGTCCCTGTCTGGTTCCCGATCTCAGAGAAAATCTTTCAGCTTCTCGCTGTTCAGTATAATGCTGGCTGTGGGTTTATAATATATGGCCTTTATTATGTTGAGGTACTTGCCCTCTATTCCCATTTTGCTGAGAGTTTTTATCATGAATGGATGCTGAATTTTGTCAAATGCTTTTTCAGCATCTATGGAGATGATCATGTGGTTTTTGTCTTTCTTTTTGTTGATGTGGTGGATGATGTTGATGGATTTTCGAATGTTGTACCATCCTTGCATCCCTAGGATGAACCCCAATTGGTCATGGTGTATGAATCTTTTGATATGCTGTTGAATTCTGTTTGCTAATATTTTATTGAGTATTTTTGCATCTGCATTCATCAGGGATATTGGTCTGTAATTTTCTTTTTTGGTGGGGTCTTTGCCTGGTTTGGGTATTAGGGTGATGTTGGCCTCATAGAATGAGTTTGGGAGTATTAGCTCTTCTTCTTTTTTTTGGAACACTTTAAGGAGAATGGATATTATGTCTTCTCTGTGTGTCTGATAAAATTCCGAGGTAAATCCGTCCAGCCCCGGGGTTTTGTTCTTGGGTTGTTTTTTGATTACTGTTTCAATTTCTTTGCTCATAATAGGTTTGTTTAACTTTTGTGATTCTTCCTTGGTCAGTCTTGGGAGATTGTATTTTTCTAGGAAGTTGTCCATTTCTTCTAGGTTTTCCAGCTTGTTGGCATATAGGTTTTCATAGTAGTCTTTAATAATTCTTTGTATTTCTGTGGAGTCTGTCGTGATTTTTCCATTCTCATTACTGATTATGTTGATTTGTGTTGACTCTTTTTTTCTCTTAATAAGTTGGGCTAGAGGCTAATCTCTTTTCTTTATTTTCTCGAAGAAGCAGCTCTTGGTTTCGTTGATTTTTGCTATTGTTTTATTCTTCTCAATGTTGTTTATTTCTTCTCTGATATTTATTATGTCCCTCCTTCTGCTGACTTTAGGACTCATTTGTTCTTCTTTTTCCAGTTTTAATAATTGTGATTTAGACTATTCATTTGGGATTGATATTCCTTCTTCAAGTGTGCCTGGATCACTATAGTCCTATAGATGTCTATTAGGTCCATATGTTCTAGTGTGTTATTCAGTGCCTGGGTGTCCTTACTTATTTTCTCCTTGGTGGATCAATCCTGTGGGGTGATTGGTGTGTTGAAGTCTCCTACAATGAATGCATTGCAGTCTATTTCCCTCTTTAGTTCTGTTAGTATTTGCTTCACATATGCTGGTGCTCCTGTATTGGGTGCATATATATTTAGAATGGTTATATCCTCTTGATGGGCTGAGCCCTTTATCATTATGTAGTATCCTTCTTTATCTCTTGTTACTTTCTTTGTTTTGAAGTCTATTTTGTCTGATATTAGTACTGCAACCCCTGCTTTCTTCTCACTGTTGTTTGCCTGAAATATGTTTTTCCATCCCTTGACTTTTAGTCTATGCTTATCTTTGGGTTTTAGGTGAGTTTCTTGTAAGCAGCATATAGATGTGTCTTGCCTTTTTATCCATTCTATTACTCTATGTCTTTTGATTGGTGCATTAAGTCCATTTACATTTAGTGTGACTATTGAGAAATATGTACTTATTACCATTGCAGGCTTTAGATTCGTGGTTACCAAAGGTTCAAGGTTAGCTTCTTTCGTATCTTACTGCCTAACTTAACTCACTTATTGAGCTCTTATATACACTGTCTGGAGATTCTTTTCTTCTCTCCCTTCTTAGTCCTCCTCCTCCATTCTTCATATGTTGTGTGTTTTGTTCTGTGCTCTTTTAGGGGTGCTCCCATCTAGAGCAGTCCCTGTAGGATGCCCTGTAGAGGTGGTTTGTGGGAAGCAAATTCCCTCAGCTTTTGCTTGTCTGGGAATTGTTTAATCCTGCCATCATATTGAAATGATAGTCATGCTGGATACAGTATCCTTGGTTCAAGGCCCTTCTGTTTCATTGCATTAAGTATATAATGCCATTCTCTTCTGACCTGTAGGGTTTCTGTCGAGAAGTCTGATGTTAGCCTCATGGGTTTTCCTTTATAGGTGACCTTCTTCTCTCTACTGCCTTTAAAACTGTTTCCGTGTCCTTGATCCTTGCCATTTTAATTACTATGTGTCTTGCTGTTGTCCTCCTTGGATCCTTTCTGTTGGGAGTTCTGTGTAATTCCATGGTCTGTTCGATTATTTCCTCCCCCAGTTTGGGGAGCTTTTCAGCAATTATTTCTTCAAGGAGACTTTCTATCCCTTTTCCTCTTTCTTCTTCTTCTGGTATCCCTATAATACGAATATTATTCCTTTTAGCTTGGTCACATATTTCTCTTAGTGTTGTTTCATTCCGGGAGATCCTTTTATCTCTCTCTATGTCAGCTTCTATACGTTCCTGTTCTCTGGCTTCTATTCCTTCAATGGCCTCTTGCATCTTATCCATTGTGCTTATAAATCCTTCCAGGGATTGTTTCACATCTGTGATATCCTTACTGACATCTGTGACCTCCCTTCGGACTTCATCCCACTGTTCTTGCATTTTTCTCTGCATCTCATCCCACTGCTCTTGCATTTTTCTCTGCATCTCATCCCATTGCTCTTGCATTTTTCTCTGCATCTCTGTCAGCATGTTCATGATTTTTATTTTGAATTCTTTTTCAGGAGGACTAGTTACGTCTGTCTCCCTCTCAGGTGTTGTCTCTGTGATCTTTGTCTGCCTGTAGTTTTGCCTTTTCATGGTGATAGAGATAGTTTGCAGAGCTGGTACAAGTGACCGCTGGAAGAGCTTCCCTTCTTGTTGGTTTGTGGCCTTCTCCTGGGAGAATAGCGACCTCTAGTGGCTTGTGCTGGGCAGCTGTGCGCAGACAAGGCTTCTGCTTCCTGCCCAGTTGCTATGGGGTTTATCTCTGCTGTTGCTGTGGGCATGGCCTGGCTGGGGCTGTTCCTCCAAAATGGTGGAGCCCCGTTTGAGGGGGAGTGGCCAGGAGGCTATTTATCTCCGTAAGGGGCCTCCATGCTCCCTGCTGCCCAGGGGGTTAGAGTGCCCAGAGATCCCCAGATTCCCTGCCTCTGGTCTAAGTGACCTGTCCTGCCCCTTTAAGACTTCCAAAAAGCACTCACCAAAACAAAACAACAACAGCAACAATGAGAGAGGGAACAGAAAGGAAAAAAAAGGAAAAAACACGCAATTCTGTTATTTGTCCTCAGTTGCCATTCCCAGGCACCCGCTCACTGGTCCTGCTGCCCTGTCTCCCTAGCACCAGGGTCCCTGTCCTTTCAAGGCTTCCAAAAAGCACCCACCCACCGGTACCACAGGGAAAGAACGCTTGATATTCTTTGTCCTCAGGCGCTGGTCCCTGGCACCCGCTCACCAGTCCCACTGCCCTGCCTCCCTAGTACCTGGGTCTCTGTCCCTTTAAGGCTTCCAAAAAGCACTCGCCAAATAGAGAGAAAAAAAGGGGAAAAACGTGTGATTTCCTCCATCCTCGGGTGCTGGTCTCAGGCACCCGCCCACCGGTCCCACAGGGAAAAACGCGGGATATTCTCTGTCCTCAGGTGCCAGTCCCAGGCACTCGCTCACCAGTCCCGCTGCCCTGCCTCCCTAGCACCAGGGTCCCTGTCCCTTTTAGGCTTCCAAAAAGCACTCGCAAAAAAGAGAAAAAGAAAGGGGGAAAACGCGTGATTTCCTCTGTCCTCAAGTGCCGGTGTCAGGCACCCCCCCACCGGTACTGCAGGGAAAAACATGGGATATTCTTTGTCCTCAGGCGCCGGTCCCAGGCACCCGCTCACCAGTCCCGCCGCCCTGCCTCCCTAGCACCGGGGTCCCTGTCCCTTTAAGGCTTCCAAAAAGAGAAAAAAAAAGGGGAAAAACGCGCGATTTCCTCCGTCCTCAGGAGCCGGTCTCAGGCACCCGCCCGCTGTTCTCGCAGTGAGAAACACGGGATATTCTTTGTCCTCAGGCTCCTGTCCCAAGCACCTGCTCACCGGTCCCGCCACCCTGCCTCCCTAGCAACGGGGGCCCGTCCCTTTAAGGCTTCCAAAAAGCACTCGCCAAAAAAAAACTGCTCCGGTTTCTTTCCACCCGCAGGGAGCCAGTGGGAGGGGCGCTCGGTTCCCGCCAGGCCGGGACTCGTATCTTACCCCCTTCGCAAGGCGCTGGGTTCTTGCAGGTGTGGATGTGGTCTGGATGTTGTCCTGTGTCCTGTGGTCTCTATTTTAGGAAGATTTTTCTTTACTATATTTTCATAGCTCTATGTGTTTTTGGGAGGAGATTTCCACTGCTCTACTCACGCCGCCATCCTGGCTCCCCGCTAAATGTTGCTATTTTATGTTAATTAAGTTATGTGTTATTTTTGTCTTAGTTGTATTTTTCAGATTACTAGTGAATTAGATGTCATAATTGAATAAATATGTGGGAATTATCTCACAGATATTAAAAATATTAGTTTCCCATATGTTTCAGTTGATGTATTAATGCAATAATTAATTTTTTTTACATACTTGCACATTGTGAAGTAATTACCTCAATTATGAAAATTAACATACCCATTATCTCACATAATTACCATTTTTTGTGTGTCATTGGAAATCAGGAACTTCCTTCTAAAAAAATCTCAAGTGCAGAGTATATTAGTGTTACTTATAGTCACTGTGGTACATATTAGTTCTCCAGAAAACTAGAGTTACAAGCAGGCTCATACTGAAAGCCACGCCTTAACTAAGTATAGACTCTCAAATGAAAACCACCATTGGAATCAGCACAGGGATGGGTAGGAAAACCTGATGTGCAATTGACTAATTGCTGGGGACTCAGTTTTGCACTCAGTTTGCACAACTCTTAGAGTCACAAACGCCAGGAAACTCAGTCAAAGTGATGCTGATATCTCATGTCATTTTGATTTGCAAAACCATGATGATTAATGAAGAGGAGCATCTCTTTAAGTGGCTGTTGGCCATTTGTATTTCTTCTTTTGAGAGAAGGTCTGTTAAGGTCTTCCACCCATTTTTTAATCAGGTTATTTGTTTTGTTGCTGTTGAAGCACAGGATTTCTATGTATATTTTGAATGTTAACCCCTTATAGGAGAACTTATCTATGAATATATTTTCCCATAGTGTAGCTTGTCTTTTTGTTCTGTTGATGGTGCCCTTTGCTGTACTGAAGCTTTTAGTTAGATGTAGTCCCACTTTTTCCTTTTTATATTTTGTTTCTCTTACCTGCAATGTGTCCAGAAAAAAATTGATCCTGCATATGTTCAAGAAGTTTTGCTTATATTTTCTTTGAAGAGCTTTGTGGATCAATGTCATCACTTAGTACTTTAAGTGATTTTCAGCTTATTTTTATGTTTGGAGTTAGACAGTAATACAATTTCATTGTGTTGTATGTAGCTGTCTAGTTTTCACAACAAAAGTTATTGAAGAGACTATCCCTCATGGTATTTTCATGGCTACTGTATTATATATTAATTTACCAAAGATTATTTGTGCTCCAGTCTCTTCCATTGATCTCTGGGTCTATTCCTACATGAGTACCATACTGTTTTGTGTACTGTAGCTTTGTTATATAGCTTGAAATCAGGAAACATACCCTCAGCTTTGTTCTTCTTTCTCAGGAATGCTTTGACTATTGGAGTCTTTTGTGGTTTCATATGGATTTTATGGTTATTTGCACCAATTCTTTGAAAAATACCATCCATATTTTGATATTTATTGTATGGAAGTTGTACATTACATTGAAGACAATGGGCATTTTGACAATAATAACTCCTCCTATCCATTAGCATGGGATATATTTCCATTGATATTTGTCTTCTGTAATTTCACTCATAAGTGTCTTACAGTTTTTAAAGTAGATGTCTTTTAGCTCCTTGGTTAGGTTTGTTTGCAGGATTTTTATTCTCTTGGATGATGCAGTTGTAAATGGAATTGTTTTCCTGAGTTCACTTTCTGCTATTTCATTGTTAGAATACAGTAATGCAACAGATTTCTGTTTATTAATTTTATGTCCTCCAACTTTGTTGAATCCAGCTATTTTTCTAAAATGTTTTGGTGGAGATTTTAGGATATTCTATATGTAGTATCACTTCATCTGCAAATAGTGACAGTTTCACTTCATCCATACCAGTTTTGATGTCTTTTATGCTTTCATCATTTTCTGATTACCTTGGCTAGGACTTCCAATACTTCGTTGAATTAAAGTGGTGAGAGTGGAAATCCTTGTCTTAGTCCTGATCTTAGAGGAAAATCTTTCATGTTTTCACTATTTAATGTGGTGTTAGCTTTGGGTCTGTTGCATATGGCATTTATTATTTTGAGGTTAGTTCCCTCTAGAACCATTTTGTTGGTAGTTTTTAATCATGTATGGATGTTGAATTTTTTCAAATGCTTTTTTAGCATCTATTAAGGTGATCACATTGACTGATTTATGAATAGTGCAGCATCCTTTCATCATTGTAATTAATCTGACTTGGTCATGGATGAAACTTGTGATATATATTTGAATATGTTTACTAATATTATGTTGAGGATTTTTATATCTATGTTCATCAGGGATATTGGTTTATTATTTTATTTTTGTAGTGTCTAATTTGTTTTTTGTAATAATGCTGCCCTCATACAATTAGTTTGGAAGATATTCCTATCTCTTTTACATTTTGCAATACTTTTAAAAAGCTCAGTATTGTGTTTTCTTTAAATATTTGGTAGAAATCCACTGTGAAGCTCTCTGGTTTTGGAATTTTTTCTCTTGGGAATATTTTTATTGCAAATTCAATTTCATTGCTGGTTCATATTTTCTGCTTTTTTTGGTTCAGTCTTGGATGCGTACTCTTCTAGGAACTTTTCTATTTCTCCTAGATTGTCCAATGTATGGGCATATAATTAGTCATAGAATTATCTAAAAAACTCTTCATATTTCTGTGGAATTAGCTGTAACTTGACATATTATGTTGACTATTGTTTTCTGGCATAATATCAGGGATACGTGTAGAATGTTTCATGTGCTCCTTGGAAAATTAAAATTTTTTAAATTTTTAATGAAAAACATTTTCTTGTTTGAGGGTTTTTTCAACATGTCTTTTATGTCAGGTTAGTTGGTCATGCTATTCAAAATCTGCACTTACCAATGTCCTTTCATTGATATTACTTATGTTCCTTAAGAGATGTTAGCTGAAAAGTATATCAGCCTGGTGGTTATTAAAACAATGGTCATCCCTGAGGCCATCCCAGAGGAAAAGTGTGGATTAACAAAACACAATACACATCCTTAAAGGATAAGGTTCTTACTGACCAACCCGACATCCACACATGAATTAGGAACACAGTCCACAACATCCATCTCTTTCTCTCATTGGATGGAGTAATGTGGGATGGTAGACTTTCTGTGAAACATCAGAATTCACCCAAACGTGGAAGTATCTTTCCTCCTCAGACTTGCTCCTGAATGTTGCCAATGTTATTCTGGAGCTCTGATATAGTTTTTCCTGACAGATATTTCCAGTTCAATAGTTTTGGTGAATGGACTAATTCCCAGACTGTCTGTCTTCTATGGCATCACTTCATTTTCTTATAGTTTTACAAATATTACTTTTTCCTGGGACATCTGTATTTTTGCTATATAATGTGAAAATGTTGTTCCTGTATCATCTTACTTTGAATGAAAGTGTGCAATCAAACTTATTCTTTGTCCTTTATATGTTTTTTCTCCAGCCGATTTTCAGTTTTACTCTTTGCAACTAGGAATAATTTTACCCTTATGTGTCTTTGTGAAGCTTTCTTCATGTTTGTTTTACTTACAGTACATTTATCTCAGATATGGTGGTTTATAGTTGAGATCAAATTTGCAAAGTTTTGGCCACTACTTTTTTAAACATATTTCTTTCCATTTTACTTACTCTTCGTCTTTGTGGATTATATGTAAAATGGGCTAATTTAAGTTGATTTTTTACATTTTAAAAACTGTTTTGTGTGTTTTATTCCCAACAGTTTCTATAACTGTAATTTCAGTTTCATTATTTTCTTCAGCAGTGCCTAAAATGCCATTTTCCACAAATATATTTTAACTCTAAAATTCTGATTTGGATAAAAGATCTGGGTTTTTGAAATTTTAACTAAACTACAGACCCAAGGGCAGTTTCTTTGTTTTCCTTATTTTCTTTTTTTTTGCTCTCATTTCAATTCAGTATCCAGTTATGAGATGGAATCATGGCATTCAATCCACTATATTACATGGTATTTTGTGATCATGTTATCTATTGTCCTCATATCTGTGTCCAATTCTCAGACTTCCCTGTGTTTTTCATAACCATTATTTCATTTCTTTTGGAATACAGTGGTCAATTATTTTACAGAATGCTTCTCATTTTGTGTCTGATCTTTTCTCATGATTAGATTTTATCTATAAATTATGGGAAGAGCAACACAGAAATGACGTGCCCGTCCTTCCATTCTCTCACTGTATATTTTAGATTAAGTTAAATAACAATTAATATGTTAATACTGATATTTTGTTAAGGTGCTGTCTGGTGTCGCCACTACCATATACATATGCCAGGCAAAACGACCAATGTATCTTAGCCCAGCACCTGGCTACGGAAACAAGAGCAATGATATAAGTGTGAGAGAATGGCTAAGGAATGGAGCCTCCATGACAAAGAATCTCAAAACTTACCAGTAAAATTATAATATACAACATTTGGCTTAAGAGAAATGGGGGTATTACTATTGATGGGATGAAGGTGAAAGTTTGGATAAAATCTGGAATATAGGAACAAACTTTATGTGAGTAGTTTCATTTGTCTGGATTTATTATGGAAACTAATATTATGTTTAATTGGACAACACTTCTGTCTACTCTTGTAAAAAAAAAAAGAGGCATGTATATCCAACATTCTTCATGTACCAACTGTATATGCCAAATGTGAATATATAGAAATGCTGAAATGCCCCCAGATTGTTGTTTTGGAATAGATAAATATACCCGGTGGAATAAAAGAGATTAACACTTTAATACATAACATGTTTAGAAGCCCACATATTTTGCAATTTTTTAGACTCCATATTCTACATCTGGGGATAATGCTGTCTCTTATCCATAAAACTACCTAAGTGCATCATTAAAAAGTGAAAGAAATAGTGGACATTCTGATCTGAAAACAGTGGTCTTCCTCTAGATGCCCTGGGCCCTGAAGACCCACACTCATATTTGATTTTGGAAGTGCCTATAATCACATCCTTGTGCAGGATGGAAATT
Source organism: Manis javanica (assembly GCF_040802235.1). Classification (NCBI taxonomy): domain Eukaryota; kingdom Metazoa; phylum Chordata; class Mammalia; order Pholidota; family Manidae; genus Manis; species Manis javanica. The sequence goes on along the minus strand of NC_133169.1, from coordinate 64,072,259 downwards.
TTGGAAAAGGCAGTAAGAAGCTTCAAACAGGGAGTACTTGACTTTAGACCATAGAATTTTCAGTGGAGAGATACTAGCTTGGTATTTCCCTTAATGATATTGCAGTCTGGCTAAAGGACCTACAGTAATCATAAAAGCTAAGATAGCCCACGTATTTGGTTGCTATTGAATACTCTATTGGCAATGGTGGTGTCCAGAGGAGTTCCACAGTAAAGTGGAAATAGATTCTGCAAGAACATGCTACCAGGTAATGAAACCACCTACCTTATTCACCAGCTGAAAAAATCTTTTCTCCAAGACTGACATTGGAATCACCTGAGGAACTTCTGAATCCTGTAGACCCATGGGCAGTCCTATGAACAAATAAATTTTGAACAACAAAGAGCTGCCTGGTTGATGGTTTGTCATTGCAACATGAACAGACAGCATCCTACTGGGGATCCATCCACAGTGATAGAAAAGGAAAATCACATCAGCCTTGTGGGTTGAATTACATGTTATTTCTCCTTATCCCTGGGCTGTTACTGCTTCATGGCCAGTGATAAAAGGCCTGTCAAAAATAATATATTTCTTGAGCAATGGAATACTTGTTTGTTTAAGGAAAACCTTTGTTGACTATGGACTTTGAAAATTACCATAGGAATTCAAGGCATCAGAAGACCCCTTCACAGCAGTGGAAGTTGATTGGAATTGAAAAGAGGGCATCCTGATGCTCTCATGGAAGTGGCCACTGAGTTCATGAAATGATAGGAAATGGAAGAACTGCTGTAATGGAGAGATACTCGGATATTTTCCTTCCATCCTCTAATCACCAAATTGTATCTTCCACATAGCTGGAAGTTTGGAATGACGCATGTACACACAAAAGACTTCAACCGGGTCCTGACAGGAATAACAATAAACTCCTGAATGGGCTTGCATACACAGTTGTAGAAGCAACTGTTTACAAAAATCCTGAAATGGAAGATATTGGGACAGTGTTATCACTTCAAATGAATATACTATGTTGCATATCATTTTCAGAGTAATGGATTCCTAGACAATTGGAATGAACAATTGAAATATTTGTTGACAGAAACTGGGGAGATACAGGCATGAAATGCTGTCTTATAAGTTTCATAGATCTCAGAATGACACCCAATATGAGGAAGACTAATGGAAGGTCCCCTAAATAGATTCCTCTCCTTTATTAGGACTTGTGGGGATGGGGGAGGGGAAGATGCTGCTATAACTGTACAGTTCTTCTATACAAGACTTCTGCTTTATTTTTGTCCAAGATCACCTCAACCCTTTATTTCAACCAGGTTTTGTTGCCCCAGGCCAACACTTCTTCATTGGGTGCTTGAAGAGAGGATGTTCTCTAGACAAGAAACCACAACTATACTCTAAAATTCTTTGGCTAGTATTTGTAAGGGCCTGATGGAGTGGATTATGAATTTGTCTCATCTAGAAACACTAGAGTTCATAGTAAAATCTAAATTGCTGAATCATTGAAAGGGCCTGTAAGTTCTCTACTTATGCATCCCTACCATATATGATAGGATTGGACTAAAGGTGATAGTAGCCCAGTACGGTTTTCATGAAATAGAGCATCACAATAGGTGAACTAAACACTCCTTCCAAAGACAGAAGAATGTGCAATATATTTTATGTTACTTTTATCTGCAATGTTTACCTAAATATGAGCCACTAGTGACTCATGTATTTAGGGACACAAGTACATGTAATATCTGATAAAGTAAATATAATTAAACTCTTTTTGTCATGTTTCATATCTCTGTTTAGCTCCCCACCATGACAAATCAGGTGGGCCATGCAGATATCACTAGAAGAGATATTTGGTCATGTAGCACTTAAGGTCTAGATGAATAATATTCAATTATGATAACATCTGTATGCTCTCAATAAAAGTGGATGTATTAGTTCCTAAGTTAATTATGTAACTCCTTTATACCAGTTCACTCAAGATGAACTGGTGTTAGACTTTATTAAATATAGAAATAATATTAGGAAAGAACTGTAAAAGTACTAGACTGAGAAAATAATTCTAAAACTATTGGTACATCAGCTTGATGTCTAGACAGCTACTTAGAGATGCTCTGTGTGTCCTGGTGGTTAGGAAACTGGATTTACTGGTTTCATGATAGTGCTGAGTGTATGTTACTCAGGCTTTCGTCTGATTTAATTAGCTGAATATTAAAGTAGTAGGAGCAATTTGTACCATTTAATTAATTATTAACAGTGGAATAGTCTCATTCAAATATTGGGAAATATTTTATGCAAACCTGAGTCCAAACTTTTGTGTTAACTTTATGTTTTTAAGTCAAATCAATGACTTTAAAGAAAAAACAATTTACAGCATGGAAAGTATAAAATAGGGTAGTAATTTATTGAATGTGAAGATATTTATTAAGACAGATACTTTATGAATTATAAATAATAACATAAAAACTAGGGAAAAAAACCTAGTCAACCAAAATTATCCAGAAAGTGACAATCATTTCTCAGCTGAGAGAAAATCAGAAAGAAGAAACTTTGGACAGAGTGGCAGCTTATGCTTGAGCAAAGAGATGTTCCCAGGGCAAGGGGACCACAGTAGGCCTTCTACACACTGGGTGCTGCCATGATAAGGTCTGAAATGGTCCACAGGCATCATCCATTCTCCTGAAATTGCCACAAGGAACATCTGAGGACATTTCAGCCCTAGGAATTTTTAATAATTGTTAATTCAATATGCTTGTTAAATTGTTCAACACTGAAAGGTACACTATATGCTTTTTAATAATTTTTGCATTCTATACTCATTTACATTTGATTACTATATACCTCAAAGACGGGTACTATTCTTAGTATATTTGTCTTGTTAATATCCCACTTACTGGTGTCATGGTTATTAAAATATATAATTTTGAAGTTTTTCTCCTAGAATTTATTCAAGATTTTTCTACTCATTCTTCATGAAAGTTTCAGAATCACCTTAAAATTTTGTCCATTTGACTTTTTTCATTACAACCTGTGCATTAGATACTCATCAGGGACTCATCCTAGCAAAGGTAATAATTTACACTGTCGTATATAATAGGCATTTTCAGTTTTCATCCTGTGGCAGCCAATTTTCAAAATATAGCAGTAACTTCACCACTTACAAGGATGAATTTGGGTCTGCATCAGACACTTTTGGTTAGTTTAATTCAGATATGAAAGTTGAACACACCTTCTAATTTTTTTTAATTGAACTATTATTGATATATGATCTTATATGTGTTTCAAGTATAAAACACAGTGGTTGAACAGTTACACATATTATTAAATCCTCATCTCTGCTAATGTGGTTACTACTGTCAACATATAAAGATGTTAGAGACCCATTGACTATATTCTTCATGTTTTATTACTATCCCTTTGATCAACTTACATTATGATTGAGATTTTTTTGTCCTCTTTTATCCCCCTCACCCTCCCAATCCATCCACACCAATTGCTCCCCCATGGTAACCGCTAGTCACTTCTCAGTGTTTCTGAGTCTGCTGTTCTTTATTCTGTTTTGCTTTGCTTAACAAAAGAAATTAAGACATATGGTATTTATTTGACTCTTTTAACACACATTTTATAAATATATTTATTTATTAACTACTATTGACCCATGAACCATTTGAGGATTTGTGCTTTCTCAAGTTTTATGAAACATGTTACAAATGTCATCTCTAAAAATGGAGTTTTACTGATTTAATTAATCTCAGTGGACTGGCCAAGATATCTGCAGAAAACGAGATATTGAAGAGCCTTTTGCATTTCACAAAGGTGAAATTACTAGTCTCCTGGGGCTTCCCAGGAGTACAAATAAAACATGGTCTTTCAGGGAGATATCATCTAGTATATCAGAAGAGCCCAAAGCATGTTATCTCATGTGGCTTAGAGTAAAAGTCCTTTCACCTTCAAGAAAGGACTCTGGTGGGTCTGATGAAGGAAATTGAAGAGTATGGTATTGAGTTACCGGAGCAAATCTTTGAGAGTACTGACATGAGGGAGAGAGACCTCATATCTCAGTCATCAGTATATCTGTGTTTACCCTTCCTGCTCATTCCTTATTTGGACTCTATTTTGATATTTATACTCCATTGGACAAAACATATTTTTTGAAGGCATATAGACACTATTTAATATTTTAGCTTTATTGTATTTCTTATACCTTGATTATTTCATTTGATTAATTAATAAGCACTCTTCAAGGTAAAAGCTTTGTATATGAGTTGTGCATATTTAATTCAGTAAACCAATTTATACCACATATTTACAGCATATAAGGACATAATTGCTCTCTCACCTATTTGTTTCCAGCATCGTCTTATCCCTTTGCAACTGACTACAGGTTTCTGAAGTATGTTGGCAGATACGGACAACCTCACCATCTTCACAGAATTCCTCCCGATGGACGTCTCAAGCTCCCGAGAGCTCAAAATCTTGCAGGGTTTGATATTCTTAGTGATTTATCTAGCTGCCCTGGCTGGAAATCTAGTGGCATTTACCATCATTGTTGTAATCCACATCTTCACTTCCTCACGTACTTTTTTTATGGGTAATTTATCCCTTATAGATTTTATATATATCTCACTTACTGTTCCCAAATCCATCACAAATTCTTTGATGGATCATAAAGTGATTTCCCTTAGAGCATGTGCTGCCCAGAATTTCCTATTTATTTTCTTTGGATCTGCAGAGTTTTTCTTCCTGTGATCATGTCCTATGACTGCTATGTCCCCATCTGCCACCCTCTGCACTATGGGTCCACTGTGAGCCCCTGTTTCTGCACACAGGCGTCATGTGGCTCATGGGCCAGTGGGCTGGTCTATTCTGCTGTCCACACAGGGACCATGTTCAGTCATCCCTTCACAAAGTCCAATATGATTCACCAGTTTTTCTGTGATATACCTCAAATTATGAGCATTTCATCCCAGGCTGTGCAATTTTCTGAGTTTGTGGCACTTGCTGTCAGTGCCTGCATTGTATTTCTTGGATTTTTTATCATATTTGCCTCATATGTTCACATCTTCTCAACTGTGCTGCACATGCATTCTGTGGAAGCCCAGAACAAAGCTTTGTCCACCTGCTCCCCCCAGATAGCTACACTTACTCTGTTTATAATTTCTGGATTGTTTGCTTGTTTAGGCCCTGTTTCAAACTCACCAAGCATTCCAACCCTCCTCACAGCTATGTTCTACTCCATGGTGTTCCCCTTAGTCAACCCCATCATCTTTAGCCTGAGGAACAGGGAGCTTAAGTCTGCTATGCATAGAATGTTAAAGAAAGCTTTCCAGTTCCATAGAAGGGTTTTTGTTTCTTAACCAGAAATTAATGTTGCTCTAATCAATGTGGGAAAATGTGTACAAAAATATTAACTTTAATTTTAAAGTTACATATTAGTAGTGTGGTCATTTAGTAAAAGAGAGATGGACATATTAATAAATTTGTAGTAAATCATTTGAACAAAATACCTGTTTGAATTAAATAAGCTATTATTTCTTCTGCCACTGTTTTTAAACACTAATTGTTATGCAGTATGTAGTGGTATTTCATGTAGTTTCATTCCCATGATTTTGCAAGTGAATAAAGATCTAAAATGATAAATTTATTTCCTCACATGTGCATTTATTTTTTTGTAATGCTTGAGATGAAAAATCAGTTCTGTTTTTCTGTAAAATAATCCATACCTATACTTTTTCACCTTATCTTTATTTCATGCTTATGAACATAAAGCATGTAATTTTATTAGATACCTATAGAAAATAATACTTGTGTCTGTTAATATGCCCATCCATATGCAGAAACATGCACCACATAAATCTGTTCTCAAATTGTCCAACTCTCGAAGATTTAGTAAGTGAAAGTTGGTAATTTGTACACATACTAAGCAACACTGAATAGCTCCGTATAGACATATAAAACAAAGCATCATAAAATAGTATTTATTATTGCAAACATATAATTGTGATAGCGTTTTAATTAATGCTTAAAAGAAGTATTAATCATTTATAAGACAAAGAATAAAAACACGGATATAAGTTAGTTGAAGTCAGTCATTGACCTTCCTTCACTTGGAACCTGGTCGCATGTGATCGGGTGAGACACAGGGATATACAAATCTGGGGCCAGGAGAAGCTAGCCATTATGGTAGGTAGGAGAGAAAATGCAACTTAACACACATTGCATGATTCCTATCAGATAAAAAATATTTGTTGTTCTCTGCAACCTTAAGAAGTTTTGGTGAAATTGTATGTATAATTCCTATTTCAAGCTAAGGCATGTCACGATCTACAGCCCTAACTGAACAAACTCAAAGGGAGAACTCCCTCCAGTTTAGTTGTTAGATAAGTCATAATTCATACTAAATATGGCCATCTGTTTTTGTTGTGTGATCCAGTCATTCTAATAAATATTACCCAAAATAAATCTCATGTCTGTTTTGTTTTAACCCAAAGGGATTGTTGAAGTTACTGAGTATAACTGTTTAATTTATTCTTCCTACAGCATTGCACCTCATAGGACCCACCATATTTCACTTATTCATACCCTAACCAGAGAATATATACATTTTTACAACTCACCTACTCTAAAAGATTTTGTTAAAAAAGATCTCCACCCATTTCTACTCCATTCATATTCCTCTATTTGATGATTACTGCACATCCTTAGAAAATTGGAAACCCAGTTTTCCAATTGTTGTCATTTATGTGTTAATAAAGTTTCATCTCAGTTGTATTTCAGAATATTAGAGAATTAGAATTTCTTTTAAATGATATACATATTGTACTTAAAATATGTGAGGGAGTTACTTTATACATATGTAAAGCTAGTGTTTTGCCATTTTTATTGTTATTGAATTTCTGATCATATCACTATGATTTGAAAATGTTAGTATATATATTAATTTGTTAATAACATGTATATTCCTTTCTCACTTTGAAGAAAGAGAAGCAATTCCTATATTTACATTTCTATTTAAGTGGGGACATCTTCTTTTTGAGGAAGTTTTATTACCATCAAACTATTTTATCTGAATTTTCTGTGTTTCAATATTATTTGAGAAATTGTTATCAACCCAAGAGCATAAAAGTATCTAATTTTTTTTATTTTCTCTGGTATTGTACTCTTTACAGTTTGATTTTAATTATTCAAACTCCAGGATTTTAGAGCAGAAGGAATGCAGGTGATTATATAAGTGATTTATCTCCTAATGATGATACAGTTTTATTTGTCACTATGTACAAATCCACTTTTCTTTTGCTTTGGGAAAACCCTTAATTAAAATATAAATTTACCTAGAATGCATACACTTATTTATGAGCATTTTATGTTCATTTTATATATTTACTTCTCCATCAAATTATTAGTCTGGCTACCTTGGGCTACTGAAGAAACATTAATTTTATTTATATACTTGTTCTTTTTCAAGTTGAGTAATACCAGGAATACTCTGGGAAAACTGATTTTACAAATACGAGGTAATATAGTCTTTCTTCAGATAATACTTAGGAAAGGACTTAATACATATTAACTGCAAAATTGAGGTATAGAAAGAAATGATATATTTTAGTGGTTCTCCATAAAGAAGATCCAAATTTCCTGAAAATTATTGCACATTTTTATGTATTTATTTTAAACTTTATTTCTAATTTTAAAGGTACACTTGAGCACTTTCATTAAATACATTGAGTTTGGTACAGTGCTAATAGAATCCATTTCTGCATAGTGAAAAATGCATTGTTATGTCAAACCTTCCCTCTCCTAAGATGTACCTACTATATGCTTAGCAGTTTAGAGTTGGAGAAAGGAACATGTTTAGCTTCTCAACTTTTTATTATTCTAAATATTATCAATTTACTAGCTTTTTCTGTTTAGGTATTAACAGACAGGGCAGGAGAAGAAAGCAGGTAAAGAAAGATAAAGAAAATTCTAAATGGCTATTTTACTGGTAATCGTCATTGACGCCCTATGTGTATAATCAATACACATTTGAAGACCTTTTTCCAATGGTACACTATTTATTCACATACACTAGCATACATTTTATCAGGTTTATTGAGTGATAACTGAAAGCCATGATGTGGAAGAAACCAAACTGTCCATGGAGAGATGAATGGATAAAGAAGACTGTCATGTATATACAATGGGATAATATTCAGCCATAAAAAGAAATAAATCTTGCCATTTGTGACAGCATGGAAGTATCTAGAGGATATTATGCTAAGTGTAACAAGCCAGGCAGAGAAAGACAAATACTGTATGATTTTATTTACTTGTGGAAATTAATATAAAAACAATAAAAATGAACAAAATAGCAGTACACTCATAAACACTGGGAAGTGATTGGTGGTTACCATGGGGGAGGTTTGGTGATGGGAGTTTGGGGAGGTTGATGGTGATAAAGAGGAACAAAAATTCTTAATCGTAATATAATTTGGTGAATCAGACATTTTGTGGATGGTAGTATAGCATAGAGAATACAACTAATGATTCTGTAACATGTTCCTGTTTGGGAAAATCATAACCGCACTGATCAGGGTGAGGATTTAATAATATGGGTAACTGTTGAACCACCATGTTGTATACTTGGAACCATTATAAGATTGTATATCGATTACATTTCAATTAACAAAAAGTATCACTGTGCAAGTTTACGGTGCAAACCATCAAAATTAAAAATCGTATATGTGGTGAATGACAACTGCAATAATGTTGCTAAACATATTACTCCACATAATTACATATTTTTGTTGTGTGACATCTTTTAGAATTTACTCTCAGTGTCTTTAAATAATATAATGCAGTATGGTTAATTATATTCAACGTGCTATACATTAGATCCCGAGGACCTATCATATTTTAATAGTTGTATAAATTTATTTTAAATTTTTTATTAAGGTATGATTGATACACACTCTTATGAAGGTTTCATATGAAAAAATAATGTGGTTACTACATTCACCCATATCATCAAGTCCCCTCCCATATCCCAAAGCAGTCACTGTCCATCAGTGCAGCAAGTTGCCAGAGATCCACTATGTGCCTTCTCTGTGCTACACTGTTCTCCGAATGAACCTCGAACACCATGTGTACTAAACATAATACCCCTAAGTCCCCTTCTCCCTCCCCCCCCACCTACCCTCCCACACCCCTCTCCTTTGGTAACCACTAGTCCCTTCTTGGAGTCTCTGAGTCTGCTGCCATTTTGTTCCTTCAGTTTTGCTTCATCATTATACTGCAGTTGTATAAATTTTATTAAATTCATACAGCTGTGTAACGACTACCACAATCAAGATACAGAACATATCCACTACCTTCCAAAATTTCCCTATGCCCTTTTTGTAGAAAATTCCTTTTTCTCTCCTTATGGTGGCAACCACTCATCTCTTTCTGACCCTATAGGTTTTCTTTTTCCAGACTATCCTGTGAATATAATCATGAAGTATGTAATCTTTTCTTTAAATTAAAGTTTTAATTTTAAGATAATTGTAGATTCACATGCTGTTGTGAATATTCGCCCTAATTGTAATGTCTTGTGAAAACTATAGTGAAATATCAGAAGCAGAATTAGCTTTGATACAGTCAAGGTACAGAACATTTCCACCACCACAAAGAAACCTCCTGTGTCCTTTTTATAACCACGCCTACTTCCCTCCCTCCCAAGCCCCTAATCCTCACCCCTTGGCAACTACTAATTTGGTCTTTGTTTCTAATTTTGTCATTTCAAGATTGTTGTATAAATAGAATCATACACTGTGTGTAGTACTTTGGGACTGGCTTTTTCTTTTCTTTTAATTTATGGTATCATTGATAAACAATCTTATGAAATTTTCTCATGAGCGACATTGCAGTATCAACATTCATCCATATTATCAAGTTGCTCCACACCCTAATGCAATAACTGTCCATCAGCATAGTAAGATGTTACAGAGTCATTACTTGTCTTCTCCCTGCTGTACTGCTTCCCTGTGACCTACTTACATTATGTGTGCAAATCACAATGCTTCTTAATCCCCTTTTCCTTCCCTGCTTGCCAACCCTCCCCAAACCATTTCCTTTGGTAACTGCTAGTCACTTCTTAGAGTCTGTCTGTCTGCTGCTTTTTTGTTCCTTCAGTTTTTTTTGGATGTTTTACTCCACAAAAGAGTGAAATTATTTGGTACTTGTCTTTCTCCAAGTGGCTTATTTCACTGAGCAAAACACCCTCTAGTTCCATCCATGTTGTGGCAAATGGTAGGATTTGTTTTTCTCTTATGGCTGAATAGTATGCCATTGTGTATATGTATTAGATCTACTGATGGACACGTAGGTTGCTTCCATATCTTGCCTAAAATAAGTAGTGCTGTATAAACAAAGGGGACCATATATCTTTTTGAATCAGGGATCTTGTTTCCTTTGGGTAAATTCCTAGGAGTGGAAGTCCTGGGTCAAATGGTATTCCTATTTTCAGTTTTTTAAGGAAGCTTCTATTGCTCTCCACAATGGTTGAAGTAATTTACATTCTCACCAAAGTGTAGGACGGATGCCCTTTTTCCACATCCTTCCCAGCATTTGTTGTTTCTTGTCTTTTGGATGGTGGCCATCCTTACTGGTGTGAGATGATACCTCATTGTGGTTTTAATTGGCATTTCTCTGATGATTAGTGATGTGGTGCATCTTTTATGTGCCTGCTGGCCATCTGAATTTCTTCTTTGGGGACGTGTCTGCTCAGATCCTCTACCCATTTTTTAAGTCAGGTTATTTCTGTTTTGGGAGTTGAAGGAAGGGAGCTCTTTATATACTTTGGATGTCAACCCCTTATTGGATATGTCATTTATGAAAATATTCTCCTATACTGTAGGATGCCTTTTTTTTCCTGTTGATGGTGTCCTTTGCTGTATGGAAGACTTTTACTTTGATGTAGTCCCACTTGTTCATCTTTCTTTTATTTCCCTTGCCCAGGGAGATATGTTCATGAAAAAGTTGCTCATGTTTATATTCAAGAGAGTTTTGCCTATACTTTTTTCTAAGAGCTTTATGGTTTCATGACTTACATTCAGGTGTTTGCTCCATTTCAAGTTTACTTTTGTGTATGGGGTTAGACAGTGATCCAGTTTCATTCCCTTATATGTAGCTGTCCAGTTTTAACAACACCAGTTTTTGAGGAGGCTGTTATTTCCCCATTGTATGCCTGTGGCTCCATTATATATATTAATTGGCCATAGATGTGTGGCTTTATGTCTAGGCTCTGTATTCTGTTCCATTGATCTATGTGTCTGTTCTTGTGCCAGTACCAAATTGTCTTGATTATTGTGGCTTTGGAGTAGAGGTTGAAGTTGAAGAGACTAATCCCCCAAGCTTTCTTCTTCTTTCACAGGATTGTTTAGGCTATTTGGGGTCTTTTGAAGTTCCATATGTATTTTAGAACTATTTGTATGGTTTCCTTGAAAAATACTGTCAGTATTTTGGTAGGGATTGCATTGAATCTGTAGGTTGCTTTATGCAGGATGGCCATTTTGACAATATTAATTCTTACTATCCAAGATCAAAGGATAAATTTCATTTATTAGTGTCCTCTTTAATTTCTCTCAAGAGTGTCTTGTAGTTTTCAGGGTATAGGTGTTTCACTTCCTTGGTTAGGTTTATTTCTATGTATTTTATTCTTATTTTTTTATGCAACTGTGAATGTAATTATTTTCATGATTTCTCTTTCTGCTAGTTCGTAATTAGTGTATAGGAATGCAACACACTTCTGTGAATTAAATTTGTATCCTAGGGGTTGGAGCCAAGATGGCGGTGTGAGTAGAGCAGCAGAAATCTCCTCACAAAACCACATATATCTATGAAAATATAACAAAGACAACTATTCCTAAAATAAAGACCAGAGGATGCAGGACAACATCCAGACCACATCCACACCTGTGAGAACCCAGCACCTTGCAAAGGGGTTAAGATACAAGCCCCAGCTCAGCGGAAATGGAGCAGCCCTCCCCCCAGCTCCCAGCGGGAGGAGAGGAGTCAGAGTGGGGAGGGAGAGGGAACCCAGGACTGCTCAACACCCAGCCCCAGCCATCTGGACCAGATCACAGAAACAGTGCATGCATGGGGTCCTGGATACTAGGGATACAGGCAGCAAGACCGGTGAGCGGGTAACGGAGTCCGGCACTGGAGGACAAAAGAAAAGTGAGCAGCCACTTTGTTGTTGCTGTTGTTGTTGTTTTATTTTTGCAAGTGCTTTTTGGAAGTCTTAAAGGGACAGGGGCAACAATACTAGAGGAAAAGGACAGCAAGACCAGTGAGTGGGTATCAGAGGCCGGCGCTGGAGAAAAAAAGAAAAGCGAGCAGCCATTTTTGTTGTTGTTTTGTTTTGTTTTGGCGAGTGCTTTTTGGAAGTCTTAAAGGGACAAAGACCGCAACACTAGGGAAACAGGGCAGCAAGACTGGTGAGGGGGTACCAGAGGCTGGTGCTGGAGAACAAGAGAAATGCTAGCAGCATTTTTTGTTGTTGTTGTTGTTGTTTTGTTTTGGTGAGTGATTTTTGGAAGTCTTAAAGGGGCAGGGTGGGACACTTAGTCCAGAGGTAAGGAATTTGGGGATCTCTGGGCACTCTAACAAACTGAGCAGCAGGGAGCACAGAGGCCCCTTACAGAGATAGATAGCCTCCTGGGCACTCATCTTTCCACACGATTCCACCATTTTGGAGCAGCAGCTTCAGCAAGGCCACGCCCACCACAACAGTGGAGATAAACTTCATAGCAGCCGGACAGGAATCAGAAGCCCTGTCTGTGAGCAGCTACCCAACACAAGCCAATACAGGTCATTGTTCTCCCAGGAGAGGAAGGCCACAAACCAACAAGAAGGGAATTTCTTCCAGCCGTCACTCGTCTCAGCTCCGCAAACTATTCCTATCAACATGAATAGACAAAATTACAGGGAAACCAAGATCACAGAGGCAATACTAGAGAAGGAGACAGACCTAACCAGTCTTCCTGAAAAAGAATTCAAAATAAAAATCATAAACATGCTGACAGAGATGCAGAGAAATATGCAAGAGAAATGGGATGAAGTCCGTAGTGAGATCGCAGATGCCAGAAAGGAGATTACAGAAAAGAAACAAAATCTGGAAGGATTTATAAGCAGAATGCATAAGATGCAAGAGGCCATTGATGGAAGAGAAACCAGAGAACAGGAACACATAGAAGCTCACATAAAGAGAGATAAAAGGATCTCCAGGAATGAAACAATATTAAGAGAACTGTGGGACCAATCCAAAAGAAACAATATCTGTATTAGAGGGGTACCAGAGAAGAAGAGAGAGGAAAAGGGATGGAAAGTATCTTTGAAGAAATAATTGCTGAAAACTTCCCCAAACTGGGGGAGGAAATAATTGAACATACCATGGAAATACACAGAACCCCCAACAGAAAGAATCCAATGAGGACAACACCAAGACACATGATAATTAAAATGGCAAAGATCAATGACAAGGAAAGAGCTTTAAAGGCAGCTAGAGAGAAAAAGATCACCTATAAAGGAAAACCCAATCAGATTTCTCAACCGAATCCCTACAGGCCAGAAGAGAATGGCATGATATATTTAATGCAATAAACAGAAGGCCCTTTAACCAAGGATACTATATCCAGCACGACAATCATTTAAATATGAAGGCAGGATTAAACAATTCCCAGAAAAGCAAAAGCTAAGGGAATTTGCTTCCCACAAACCACCTCTAAAGGGCATCTTACAGGAACTCCTCTAGATGGGAGCACTCGTAGAAAAAGCACAGAAAAAACCCAACATATGAAGAATGGAGGAGGAGGAATAAGAAGTGAGAGAAGTAAAGAATCACCAGACAGTCTATATAACAGCTCAATAAGCGAGCTAAGTTAGGCAGTAAGATACTAAAGAGGCTAACCTTGAACCATTGGTAACCACGAATTTAAAGCCTGCAATGGCAATAAGTACATATCTTTCAATAGTCACCCTAAATGTAAATGGACTGAATGCACCAATCAAAAGACACAGAGTAATAGAATGGATAAAAAAGCAAGACCCATCTATGTGCTGCTTACAAGAAACTCATCTCAAACCCAAAGATATGCACAGATTAAAAGTCAAGGGATGGAAAAACATATGTCAGGCAAACAACAGCGAGAAGAAAGCAGGGGTTGCTGTACTAACATCAGACAAAATAGATTTCAAAACAAAGAAAATAACAAGAGATAAAGAAGGACAGTACATAATGATAAAGGGCTCAGTGCAACAAGAAGGTATAACCATTCTAAATAGATATGCACCCAACACAGGAGCACCAGCATATGTGAAACAAATACTAACAGAATTGAAGGGGGAAACAGACCACAAAGCATTCATTTGAGGAGACTTCAACACACCACTCACCCCAAAGGAGAGATCCACTGGGAGGAAATTAAGTAAGGACACGGAGGCACTGAACAACACAGTAGAACAGATGGACCTAATAGACATCTACAGAACTCTACATCCAAAAGTAACAGGATACAAATTCTTCTCAAGTGCACACATCTAACATTCTCCAGAATTGACCACCTACTAGCCCACAAAAAGAGCCTCAGTAAAATCTAAAATATTGAAATTCTACCAACCAATTTTTCAGACCACACAGGTATAAAACAAGAAATAAATTGAACAAAGAAAGAAAAAATGCTGACAAACACATCGAGGCTTAACAACAAGCTCCTAAATAATCAATGGACCAATGAACAAATTAAAATAGAGATCAAGGAATATATATAAACAAATGACAACAACAACACAAAGCCCCAACTTCTGTGGGATGCAGCGAAAGCAGTCTTAAGAGGAAAGTATATAGTGATCCAGGCACACTTGAAGAAGGAATATCAATCCCAAATGAATAGTCTAACATCACAATTATCGAAATTGGAAAAAGAAGAACAAATGAGGCCTAAAGTCAGCAGAAGGAGGGATATAATAAATATCAGAGAAGAAATAAACAAAATGGAGAAGAATAAAACAATAGCAAAAATCAATGAAACCAAGAGCTGGTTCTTTGAGAAAATAAACAAATTAGGTAAGCCTCTAGCCAAACTTATTAAGAGAAAAAGAGAATCAACATAAATCAACATAATCAGTAATGAGGAGAGAAAAATCATGACAGACTCCACAGAAATACAAAGAACTATTAAAGACTACTATGAAAACCTATATGCCAACAAGCTGGAAAACCTAGAAGAAATGGACAACTTCTGAGAAAAACATAATCTTTCAGGACTGACCAAGGAAGAAACACAAAAGTTAAACAAACCAATTACGAGCAAAGAAATTGAAATGGTAATCAAAAAACTACCCAAGAACAAAACCCCTAGGTAGGACAGATTGATCTCAGAATTATATCAGACACACAGAGAAGATGTAATACCCACTCTCCTTAAAGTTTTCCAAAAAAATAGAAGAGGAGGGAATACTTCTAAACACATTCTATGAAGCCAACATGACCCTAATACCAAAACCATGTAAAGACCCACCAAAAAAAGAAAATTACAGACCAATATGCCTGATGAATGTAGATGCAAAAGTACTCAATAAAATATTAGCAAACTGAATTCAACAGTATATCAACAGGATCATAAACCATGACCAAGTGGGATTCATCCCAGGGATGCAAGGATGGTACAACATTCGAAAATCCATCAAATACATCTACCACATCAACAAAAAGAAAGACAAAAACCACATGATCATCTCCATAGATACTGAAAAAGCATTTGACAAAATTCAACATGCATTCATGATAAAAACTCTCAGCAAAATGGGTATAGAGGGCAAGTACCTCAACATAATAAAGGCCATATATGATAAACCCACAGCCAACATCATACTGAACAGTGAGAAGCTGAAAGCTTTTCTTCTGACATTAGGAACAAGACAGGGATGATCACTCTCCCCACTGTTATTTAACATAGTACTGGAGGTCCTAGCCAGGCAATCAGACAAAACAAAGAAATACAAGGAATCAAAATCAATAAAGAAGAAGTCAAACTGTCACTATTTGCAGATGACATGGTATTGTACATAAAAAACCCTAAAGACTCCACCAGAAAACTAATAGAACTGATATCGAAATTCAGCAAAGCTGCAGGATACAAAATTAACACACAGAAATCTGTGGCTTTCCTATACACTAACAATGAACCAAAAGAAAGAGAAATCAGGAAAACAATTCCATTCACAATTGCATCAAAAAGAATAAAATACCTAGGAATAAATCTAACCAAAGAACTGAAAGACCTATACTCTGAAAACTACAAGTAACTCTTAAGAGAAATTAAAGGGAAACTAACAAATGGAAACTCATCCCATGCTCGTGGCTAGGAAGAATTAATATTGTCAAAATGGCCATCCTGCCCAAAGCAATATACAGATTTGATGCAATCCCTATCAAATTACCAGCAACATTCTTCAATGAACTGGAACAAATAACTCAAAAAGTTCATATGGAAACAACAAGGACCCCAAATAGCCAAAGCAATCCTGAGAAATAAGAATAAAGGAGGGGGTAATCTCACTCCCCAACTTCAAGATCTACTATAAAGCCATGGTAATCAAGACAATTTGGAACTGGCACAAGAACAGAGCCACAGACCAGCGGATCAGACTAGAGACTCAGGACATCACCCCAAACACATATGGTCAATTAATATTTGATAAAGGAGCCATGGACATACAATGGCGAAATGACAATCTCTTCAACAGATGGTGCTGGCAAAACTGGACAGCTACATGTAGGAGAATGAAACTGGACCATTGTCTAAACCAATATACAAAAGTAAATTCAAAATGGATCAAAAACCTGAATTTAAGTCATGAAAACATTAATCTCTTGGAAAAAAATTAAGCTAAAACCTCTTAAACCTTTTAGACATAAACATGAGTGACCTCTTCTTGAATATTTCTCCCTGGGCAAGGAAAACAAAAGCAAAAATGAACAAGTGGGACAATATTAAGCTGAAAAGCTTCTGCACAGCAAAAGACACCATCAATAGAAAAAAAAGGTACCCTACAGTATGGGATAATATATTTGTAAATGACAGATCCAATAAAGGCTTGACCGCCAAAATATATAAAGAGCTCACATGCCTCAAAAAACAAAAAACAAATAATCCAATTAAAAAATGGGCAGAGGAACTGAACAGACAGTTCTCCAAAAAAGAAATACAGATGGCCAACAGACACATGAAAATATGCTCCACATCACTAATTATCAGAGAATTGCAAATTAAAACTACAATGAGGTATCACCTCACACCAATAAGGATGGCTGCCACCCAGAAGACAAACAACAAGAAATGTTGGCGAGGCTGTGCACAAAGGGGATCCCTCCTACACTGCTGGTGGGAATGTAAATTAGTTCAACCATTGTGGAAAGCAGTATGGAGGATCCTCAGAATGCTCAAAATAGACATACCATGTGACCCAGGAATTCCACTCCTAGGAATATACCCTAAGAATGCAACACTCCAGTTTGAAAAAGACAGATGCACCCCTATGTTGATTGCTGCACTGTTTACAATAGCCAAGATATGGAAGCAACCTAAGTGTCCACAGTAGATGAATAGATAAAGAAGATTTGGTATATATACAGAATGGAATATTACTCAGATATAAGAAGAGGGGAAATCCTACCATTTGCAGCAACATGGATGGAGCTGGAGGGTATTATGCTCAGTGAAATAAGCCAAGCAGAGAAAGAGAAACACAAAATTATTTCGCTCATCTGTGGAGTATAAGAATAAAGGAAAACCAGAAGGAACAAAACAGCAGCAGAATCACAGAACCCAAGAATGGACTAACAGGTACTAAAGGGATAGGGACTGGGGAGGAAGGGTGGGTAGGGAGGGATAAGAGGGGGGAAGAAGAAGGGGTGTATTAAGGTTGGCATGCATGGGGCAGTGGGAGAAAGCGGAGGGCTGTACAACACAGAGAAGACAAGTAGTGATTCTACAACATTTTGCTATGCTGATGGACTGTGACCCTAAAGTGGTTTATGGGGGGACCTGGTATAGGGGAGAGCCTACTAAACATAATGTACTTCATGTATCTATAGATTAATGATAAAAAAGGAAAGAAAAAGGAGATTACTCACTGATAGGATAAAACTAACTGTAAATCAGTGATTAATGCATGCTTTAAATATCCTTAGTTTTGATCACTTAAAGGGTGTCAGATTATCGGCTATGGAGGTACATTTTTCTGATAATATTTCTTTCTCTTAAAAAAAAAGCACTTCCTTTGTGGTGACCTCCAATGAGTTCTACACAGTGGTATAAAAGGCATATTAAAGTGTGGGCAAAGGGTCTGTTTGTGTTTATACAGAGGTTCAAAGCCTAATTTGGCTACCCAGAAAATGAACTAAGATACAATATGAAGAAGAACTTCCAACATCAGCATTCTCTGGAAGAGTCATACCAGAAGATGATCATCAATAAACCTCAAAAAGATCCAGGAGATATTGCAGTTGTAGCTGCATTTATCCCACCAGTTCCTGGACTTGCCATTGGAATGAAGAAGGAGATATCTAAGCTGGCCTGTGTATACAGTAAAACAACAAATTTGACTGGATCTGTACTGTTGGAACTCCACCAAGAATTAGGAGAAGTGCAAGTTGTAGCGCTCCAAATTCTTACGACTACAGACTATCTACTGTCAAAGGAACATATGGGATGTGAACAGTTCCCAGGAATGGGTTGTTTTAATTTGTCTGATTTATGTCTGACTGTTCAAGTTCAGTTGGACAATATCCACCATATCATAGTTAAGTTTTCACAAATGCCTAGGGTGCCTTACTAGTTTCCTTGGTTTCACTGGAGATGGCTGGTAATTACAGGTCTGCTTTGTTTATGTAACTGTATTCTTATTATGTTAATGTGTGCATGCAATTTAATTAGTAGTTTAAAACGTACACGTGCTTAAGTTACTCTACAAGAAGATATGTCAAAGAAATAACCAATCTTCCCATGTTTGCTCCCATCTGCTACTCCTATTGCTTTTCTTCTTCCTTCCTTATTACAACCCTTAAATAGAATTCGTGCCTCATATCGAATTTACCGTGTATCACAATTCTTCCAAGTGGTGAAGATACCTCAAGACAAATTCTGGGCATAGAAGCCACAGGGCATAAATATGCAAAGAAGTGAAAAACTAACCTTTTCTAACAATAAGGCTTCTCTCTCACTTACCAACTTTACATTTCCCTGTATGGCCCCGGAAGATGACTGGTTAGCCAGAGACGGGTAAGATTCCTCAAGGGAGGAACAACTTAAGACAGGCACAGTCGCAGGGGGACCATCAGGTGAGAAATTGGGGATCAACAAAGGTGTGGTTTAGAACCTCTCCCCCTTTGTTCTGAGAGAAATCTGCTGCATCCGTGGATGTTTTATTGCCCTTGTCTAGCTTGGATTAACACATAGTCTACAGGCACACAACTCATCATCTACATTCGCTCTCTTACAACACTAAACTATGTTTTCTACCTTTGTCTTGCATCTACCTACCACATCAGCATTTTATTAAAAATAATAATAATAAAGAGAGAAATGTGGTATCTGTATATAAATCAAGTATAAACATCAAACGAATATTCATATTTAACTGACTGTTTATAGTTCATAATGCATGATCAAAACTGAAAGTTTCTGTGATGACTGCCCTTGTACTGTTCACCATGTAACTTATGCACTATGTAAGAATTTGTTCTCCATCTAGGAAATTGTTCGTGATGCTTCAGAAGATTGGAGACTGACGAAAATTAGGCTTGGGGTGGATTAATGATTACACATTGAGCATTGAGTCCCCTATACAGAATTTTATTGTTGTTAACAAGCATTTGATCAAAAAATAGGAGAGGTGCCTTAACAAAAAAAAAAGTACACACTTACAATTGTAAAATAAATAAGTAACCGGGATGTAATGTATAGCATAAGGAATATAGTCAAAATATTGTAACAAGTTGGTATGGTGATAGCTGTTACCTAGAATTATCATGTATATAAATGTTGAATGACTGTGTTGTACACCTGAAATTAATGTAATACTGTATGTCAACTACCCTTCAATAAAAAATAATTATCTAAAAAAAAATTATGTTTGCTCATTTTTTTCTGGGAATGCGACACATACCACGTTACTCTAGAATCACAGTAACTCACGGAGGTAGAATCTGTTTTGACGAGAGGTTTAAGGTGCATATTAAGAAAATTGCTGAATTTCACAAGTTTGCTGCTGAGACAAATCAAACTCAGGCCAGCACATTCCTGGATTCACTTTCTTCATTTCCGTAGCATACTTTGTGATAATTTTTATCCAGCCTTGTTCAAATATAATTGACACATGTACATTTAAGGTATAAAATGTGATGATTTTATGTGTGTGCATGTTACAAAATGATTGCCACATCCACCACTTCACATAACAACCACATTTTTATAGCAATTTGAAGATTTAAGATCTGCTCTTTAAGCAAGTTTCAAGCATACAATGCATAATTATTAACTGTATTTACATGCTATATATTAGGTCTTGAGGGTTTAGTCATCTTATAGCTATAAGATGGTAACTTTGTAAAACTTCACTTACCTTCCACCCCTATTTCCAGCACTGTAAAATAAGAATGTACTTCTAGTTTCTATAAATCATTTGATTTTTATTTATATTCCACAGATAAGTGAGCTAATATATTACTTTTTCCCTGTGTGATTCATTTCACAAGAACATTTATACATGTTACAAATGACAAGATTTTTTTGGCTAACTATATTCTTTCCTTTTTACTTTTTAATTGAATTATTGTTGACATACAATCCAATCTTATGTTGGTTTCAAATATACAAACAGTTTCACATATTATTATGTCCTCACCCCATAACTGGAGTTATTACCTCTCAACTCATAAAGATGTTGCAGAATCATTGACAATATTCTCCATGCTATTCTATGTGTGTACATATGTACATATATATGTATATAATGTATATATATATAACTTAGTCTCTTCACATCTTGATGGACACTTTTGCTGTTTGCATGTCTTGCTGTTATAAATAGTGCTGCAATGAGCGCAGAGGGCAGATACCTCTTGACAAAGTGATTCCATTTCCTTCAGTTACCTACCCACTTAACCTGTCAAATAGGTCAGTGTTCAGTTGTTCCTAGCAAGCTTTTGAAGAAAGGTCACCAATATACTTGTCAATGTCAACCAGACAGATCTGTATTACAATTTTGGTTATAAATATTTGTCCATTGTGTGCATAGAAAAGACACTGGTCATTACCACAGGAGAGAGTGGTGAAGGGATTGCTGAACTACGGGAAGGAAGAAAAGTAGTGAGATTGTTTGACATCCTGATATCGTTGTTGGTGTCATAACTACATATACAAATATATATACATGCCAGAATTCCTTTAAATCTACCCAGGATTTTACATTTTATTGTATGTACTGCACCACACAAAAAAAAGAAAAACAAATAAAGAAATAAATGTCTGTCCAGAGAAGTTGATCAGAGCTAACCTCAACTTAAAGGAAGGTAACTTAATCATTTTACATAAAACAATGTGCGTTTAAAATGTTAGTATTTTCACATCCTACTTTGAATGACCATGAATAAATGTAGTGATATAGTAAAAATTAGAGGCAGGTGTTATTCTCCACATAATGGTAGCTTCATTCATTTAGTAAGTGGTGCAAAAGGCTGGGAGAGTTGAATCATGACACACTGCCTGGTCCAAGGCAGCGGTGCCATCTGAGCATCTCCAGCTCTCAGGCTCAACGAGGGTTCACCCCTCGTTGTTTGTGCAGCCACCTGATCTCTATCAACAACTATATAATAGATGATTTAGGGAATTCCTGTAGGATGGTGCAGACATGGCCTCACTGCAATGTCATACAAAACATAGATTGCTAAAAATGTGGCTTTAATTACTGAGGCTACTTGGGAGACTATCTATGTTGTTGTAGGTACTACTAGGAATGGGAAAAATGAGTGAAATACACATCAGAGAACGTACCCTGTTCTTAACAGTATTTATTTTACATGATTTCAAATGGTCAAAGATGGATCATCAAATACAAAACAAAACAATAGGCAGGGGCATTGGTTAAGTCACGCCGAAACTTTCCAAAATTGCTGTCTGTTTCTGTGGCATTTTCTGTGGACACTTGTTGTTTTCCAATGAATCTTTCTGCTGCCTAATGAAGGTGATGATGAAGCCTTCCTGGAACAATTCAGAACTGACTAGATGCCTTTTTCTCAAGAGTTCATGCATATTTAGAGGACTCTGATTTCATTAGACTCCTGCTTTTTAAAAGCTAAAGCCAAGTAACTCACCCTCCTCCTTATCCCACTACATTGGGAACAAATTGAAAATGAGATACACCGATGTCCCAAGAATATTGTTCCAGAAACATTATCCCAACTTTTTCACATTGCAAGTTTCAATCAAAGTTCATCAATCAAGGATCAACTATGAATAATCATCCTGTGATGATTTTGCAACAACATAAATTATAAAACACTTCTCTGCCTCACTGATGTCCAATATGAAGCATGCACCTCTGTTAGAGTTTAAGAAATACACTATTTCCCCAGCACACTCAAATATAGTTAAAATATTTTCTGTACTTTTTAAATCAGAACTCTTTCCAGAGCTGCCTTCATATCCTTATTTCTCAGGCTGTATATGACAGGGTTCATGATTGGAGACAACACAGTATAAGAAACAGACAAAAGGAGGTCCAGGATGGTCTGAGAGGGGGAGGGCGGCTTCAGGTAGGTCAAGTCAGCTGTGAAAGTGAACAGCACTACAACCACCAGATGAGGGATGCATGTGGACAGGGTTTTGGACCTTCCTTCCTTGGAGGAGATCTTCAGGACAGCAGAGAAGATGTTGACATAGGAATATAAAATGGAGGTGAAACACATTATTGTCATCATTGCAGCTATTAATGTCACTGAAGCTTCATCTATGTTCATTTTGGGATTTGAGATCAAAATAATCTGAGGGATATCACAGAAGAAATGATGGATTTTATTGGAACTGAAATTTGTTGAAAACGTTGCTGAAGCATGCATGGCTCCATAAACCAATTCACTGACACATGAAGCCACCACCATCTGCCCACAGGCCCCCTTGGTCATGATGGTCTTATAGAGGAGCGGGCGGCAGACGGTCACGTGGCGGTCATAGGACATCACTGTGAGGATTGCAAATTCAGCAGCACCAAAACCTGCAAAGAACAGCACCTGGAAAACACACCCAAGGAAGGATATTGTGTTCCTGTTCATTAGGGAGTTGAGAACAAATTTAGGAACAGTGACAGAAATGTAGCAGAGATCTATGAATGACAAGTTCTTCAGGAAGAAGTACATGGGAGTCTGAAGCTGAGGATCCCAAGTAATAAGCATGATGATGAGTCCATTTGCTAACAGGGCTGCCAGGTAGACCATGAGGAACAGGATGCCCTGTAGGGTTTGCATCCTCGGGTCTTCAGACAATCCCAGAAGAAACTCAGTGACTCCTGTGTAGTTGATCATCACATCCATGGTGTGTTCCCAAGTGTCGCTGATGTAAATCGTGCACACATAAGCCACCAGGCAAAGGTGCCTCCATGTCCCAACTGCCCACAAAGAAACAACAAACAAAAACCTATAAAACCGCCTTTGGAGTGAATTAAATGTAGAAAAGGCTAATTCATCCTTAAATGTATATTAACATTTTTGTGCAATGCAATTTAGCGTTTTAAAAGTGACAGCAAATTGCATGTTTTTATGAAGGAAATGGGTGTCTTGCAAAATTCTTGCAATATAAAACGTGAATCCCTGGGAATCCGCTGTAATCAGGGAGCGCCTCTCCATTACATTGCTCTGTACTGTTTCTTTTTAAAGCTGTAAACTCAAAACTTGCCTTATGTTCCTTGGTGCTTTGCCAGAACTATCTGTGCTCTTTGAATATATTCATATATTAATAGAAGGTTGAACTGTCCATAATTAATCTTTCAAATATTATTATATTCATAAGCAAAACTCCATATATTAGGATTTTCCATAGAGGGCTTCTCAGTTTCATAACGTAATGGTAAATGAGACAAAAATATATACCCCCAACTGGAGGTGAAGAATAAAGTACATGTATTGTTTCATAGATCTGTAGCTCCATGTTATATCACTATAATATAGGAAACATAATGTGATAAACATTTGTTGAATGATAAAAATCTACAGATATTATATGCACATAGTAAGAAGTCAATAACATAGTGCAAGTTTTTGTTACACTTTCATAGAATGAAAATGCTGGCTTATGGACAGGTTTATCCCACATAGTGTGCTTGTGATCTATTGTGTACACAGTGATTTTAAGTCACACATAAATCCTGGCATTGTGGATATTGTCTCTGCCAGTTACCTGCCAGAGAAATGAAACCTTGCACACACTTCTCCACCTTAAGGATACTCATCTGCCAAAAACAAAAAATGAAGTAAATAGGGGCAGGTCCTCATAGGGGGCTTTGGAGCATTAAGTCATTTCAAATGTAAGAAGACTGGATTATTTCATTTATTCCTTAAGGTGTATCAAGGATTTTATTCTAGGAGAACACAAATACAATGGCTCCATGCAATTAAACAATAGCAGGACTAGGACTTGCCCAACTCCTGGACAAACTCTTTGCTAGCTCTGGAATACATAGCAATGAAATGGAGAAAAAATCTGTAACCTTTTAAAGTACTTCCAGCACACATTAAATGTTAAGGTAATAGGTATGGGTACTGTGCAATTTGATGGTGGCAAAAGGTAAATCACATACTTTACTGCCATTTCCTTGGATGGTGTGCATATACACATGCATGTTTGTTTAAAATATTGATAAATTGGTACATTGTGATTGTCATGTTTATCAAATAAAACTGAAGATTTTGTTGTTTTTCAAGGATGATATTTTCATTGTATGTATTTAGCACATCTTTTTAACCTTTTGTCATGAAAGGACGTTTAGGTTGTGTCAGTATTGTGACTATTGTGAATAATGCAGCTGACCCTGGGAGTGAAGGGAGAACATTTATAATATAAGTGTTTCCCTAAAGGTACTTTCCCCAACCCACAGCACTGTATTTTATGTTCATCCAGTTTTAATATACTAAATGTTTTATTTATTTTCTATGACCACGGGTATAACAAAATATTTATTCATTGTTGTATTTTCTAAAACCAAACAGAACCAGCCAAAAAATAGCTGGGTCATAGATATTCGTTGAATTAAAACACATGATTGAACAGATTTAAATATATCAACAGACCTATTTTATTTTCTAGAAATCATACAGTTTAAATTTCTTTATCATCAATATTCAGCTCTAAGCTGCTTTCTGGTTTTATATCTTTAAATAGATGTGTCATCATAGATGATATTTCTTATCAGAATTTATGCAAAATGTATCAAATTACTGCACAATTTGATATCACATAACACATAATTTACTAGCTGTTGAATAGATTTTATTTAGGGTTCACAATTAACTGTTTTCATTATCTGGGGTTTAATACTACGTTGAGATAAATTGGAACCTTCAAATGTACAAAATTCTAATTGATAAATTGATACTCTATGATGACAATAAGCACTTGGCAGTGATCAGAACTGAATAAAATGTGAGAAATATTTTTCCATTTCTATAGACAATGGCGCATCAAACTATGGGGAATTTACTTACACGGTGGTTATGTGTCAGTCTGTGATGTGATGATGTTTTTATGAGAAGGTTCCTCTGTTTTTTCACAGCTTTGTCACATTCATGTGTGGATTTGAAGCTGTTGTTCTTTATACTGGCTTCACATTCTGACAAAATAATAGAAATAACCATTTTATTTGGTACCAACCTTGAAACAGAAAGGACAACTATCAATCACAAGAGGATGGAGACTCTCAGCAGATCTGAGCAGTGAGTGGCATCCTGGAATAAGATATGAACTGAGTGGCCTAACATGTCACATCTTTTCAAGGCCTGGACCAGCCAGGAGGGACATGATTAGAGACCAGAGTCCAGCAGTGACCTTGGAAACTTAAGGAGTTCAGCATGTTGATTAAGCCCATGGGAAACAGACAGTATAATGTTAAATTTTGTGCAATAATTGAACTGGTATTGGTGACAGGTGGGTGATTCAGAAAGGGGAGAAAGTAATGAAAACTCATTTTAAGTGACATCCAGGCAAAGACTCTCGCAGATACAAGCCATCCTTAGAGCAGAGTTCAACGCAGAACTGCCCCAAGGAAAGTTCGCTGAACACTTGTCTTCTCATAAGGCATTTTATGCAACACAAGATAACAGCTGTATCTACCTCTGCTACAGTGTAGTTATTACTATTTTTACGGGCACAACTTATGCCTTCCTTCAGTGATTAAATGAAGTTTTATATCTAATATCCTTCTCTGATTTCAATGTGGTTGGGTAATATTTTAAGAAAAATAATATATCTTGGAAATTACATACAGTTGAAGTTAAATATATTTTCTTTAAGGAAATTTCTGTTTTTAATATATTTAAGAGATAGTGCAGTTAGATATCTAGGATGGTTTCCATGTGTTGTACTACTGATTTTTTAATAAACAATTTCCTGTTTGTTAACCACACTGGAATAAACAATTGATGATTTTCATATAATTTTTATTATCACAGACATTTTAATTCATCATATAAATAGTGGAAGATTATGTTTGCTTATATGATTCCAGGAAGGTGACACACACCACCTTACTGTGGAATCACAGTACCTCGTGCAGGTAGAATGTGTTTTGAACAAAAAGGTTAAGGTACAAGTTAAGAAAATTGCCCATTTGCACAAGTTCACTCTGGAGCCAAATCAAACTCAGACCCTCTTGAATTCACTCGCATTGATTCAGGAACATATTTTGTGAACATTATTACCCAAGCATACTCAAATACAATGGACACATATACAATTAATGTGTTAAGTGGGATGATTTGATGAGTGTACATGTTACAAAATGATTACCACGTGAGCTACCAGATCCTGCACTGCACATCATAACTGCATTTTTATTGTAATAAGAGGGTTTGAAATCTACTCTTTTAGCAATTTGCAAGAATACAATGCATGCGTATTAACTGTTGTCATGTGCTGTATATTAGATCTCCAGGATTTAGTGAACTTATACCTGGAATTCAGTACTTTGACGCCCTTCATCTAAGCTCAAATTCCCATTTCCAGCCGTAGCATACACAATGCATGCCTAGTTGCTTTGAATCATTTGATTTTTATTTATATTCCACATGAAAGTGATCGAATATACTATTTATTTCTGTGTGACTTATTTCACAAAGCAGAATATCCTCAATGTTTACTCATGATGTCACAAATGGTAATATTTTCTTCTTTATGGCTGTATCATAATTCATTGTGTGTGCTATTTATTAAAATTTTTTAGAGCATAAATATGTTGATGGAAACTTCTGCTGTTAGCATGTCTTGCTGTTGTAAAGAGGGCTGCAATGAGCACGGGGGCAGATACCTCTTTGACACAGTGACTTCATTTCCTTCACATATATACCCATCTCCACTGTCAAACAGGTCAGTGCAGAGATGTTCATAGTGGGATTCTGAAGGAGAGTCACCAATGCATTTCTCAATCTCAACCTGAGAGGTCTACAGTATCATCATGATTATGAATTTCAATCCATCACTTGGACAGAGAAGACACTGGTGGTTGCCACAGGGGAGGGTGGTGAGGGGTCTGGTGAGCTATGGGAAGGTAAAAAGATTCTGCTATCACTTCACATCTTGATCTGGGGGATGGTAAACAGTGTATATCCTTATGGCTGAATTCATTTAACTCTAGAATTTGTGCATTTTATAGTATGAACTTCACAAAATGTAAAAACAAGTCAATAAATAAGTATTCTGTCCACAGAAAGCCCATATTTTTCAGAGCTAATGTCAACTTAAAGAAAGCTAAATCAACCCTTTTACATGAAACAATATGCACATAGAATGTTTGAGTATTTTCATATGCTACTTTGTATAACCAGGAATAAATTTAGTGATTAGTAATAATGAGAGGCAGGTGTTATTCTCAATGTAGCAGTAGCTTTATTCACTTAGTAACTAGTACAGATGGACTGGAAATCTGAACCATGATCCATGGCAAGGCCCAGGCAGTGGTGCTATCTGAGCATCTCCAGCTCTCAGGCTCATCCAGGGGCTCACCCTTGTGGTTTTTGCAGCCACCTGATCTCTACCAACAGTTACAGTATAGACGAGTTAGGGAATTCCTGTAGGATGCTGCAGACATGGCCTCACTGCAATGTTGTACAAAACATAGATTGCTGAAAATGTGGCTTTTATCACTGAAACTAGATGTGAGAGTTTTATTTTGTTGTAGGTACTACTAGGAACAGGGAAAATGTATGAAATGCATGTGTGAGAGAATACATCCTGTTCTTAACAATTTTTATTTTCTGCAGACAGTGATGGTTCATTGACTACAAAACAAAACAATGGGCAGATGCATTGGTTAAGTCACTCCTCAACTTTGCTCCATTGCAGTCTGATTCTATGGCATTTTCTGTGGACACTTGCAGTTTTCAATGAATCCTTCTGCTCCGCTAATGAAAGTGATGATGGAGCTTTCTGGAACAACTGAGAAGGAACTAGATGCCCTTAGCTCAAAAGTTCACAATACTCAGAAGACCCTGATTTTTTAGACTCGTGGTTCTGAAGAGCAAAAGCCAAATAACTCATCCTCCTCCTTCTAATCCCACTAAATTGGGACTAACCTGTAAATGGGCTCCACCAATGACTCGAATATTCTTCCAGAAACATTGTTCTAACCACTTTGATACTGTAAATTTCAATCAAGGTTCATGAATCAAAGATCAACTATGAATTCTCATCTTGTGATGATTTTGCAACACCATAAATTGTAAAACACTTCTCTGCCTCACTGATGTCAAATATGAAGCATGCACCCCTGTTAGTACTTAAGAAATGTATTATTATCCCAGTACTCACAAATGTAGTTAAAATATTTTCAGTACTTCTTTCATCAGAACTCTTTCCAGAGCTGAATTCATATCCTTATTTCTCAGGCTGCATATGACAGGGTTCATGATTGGAGACAACACAGTATAAGAAACAGACAAAAGGAGGTCCAGGATGGTCTGAGAGGGGGAGAGGGGCTTCAAGTAGGCCAAGGCACCTGTGAAAGTGAACAGCGCCACTACCACCAGATGAGGGATGCATGTGGACAGGGTTTTGGACCTTCCCTCCTTGGAGGAGATCTTCAGGACAGCAGAGAAGATGTTGACATAGGAATATAAAATGGAGATGAAACACATTATTGTCATAATTGCAGCTATTAATGTCACTGAAGCTTCATCTATGTTCATTTCAGGATTTGAGATCAAAATAATCTGAGAAATATCACAGAATAAAGGATGGATTTTATTGTAACTGAAATTTGCTGAAAATGTCGCTGAAGCATGCATGGCTCCATAAACCAATGCACTGACATATGAAGCCACCACCATCCGCCCACAGGCCCCCTTGTTCATGATGGTCTCATAGTGCAGCAGGCAGCTGACGGCCACATAGCAGTCATAGGACATCACTATGAGGATGGCAAATTCAGTAGCACCAAAACCTGCAAAGAACAGCACCTGGAAAACTCACCCAAGGAAGGATATTGTGTTCCTATTCATCAGGGAGTTGAGAGCAAATATAGGAACAGTGACAGAAATGTAGCATAGATCTATGAGTGACAGGTTCTTCAGGAAGAAATACATTGGTGTGTGAAGTTGAGGGTCTGACATAATGACGATGATTATGAGTCCATTTCCTAAAAGGGCTGCTAGGTAAGCCATGAGGAATAGGAATCCAATAAGATTTTGCATCCTCGAGTCCTCAGAGAATCCCAGAAGGAGAAACTCAGTGACTCCTGTGTATTTGATCATCACACCCATGGTGTGTTCCCAAGTGTCACTGTTGTCATTTAAGCCCACATGAGTACTGGGAGAAACTGCCTCCATGTCCCAGCTACACAGAAAAAACAGCTTTGGAAGTGGAATTATATGTCTCGAAGGCCAATGAATCCTAAAATGCATTTGAACCATTTTGTGAAAGGGAGTATTGCTGTTTTTACAATGAGAGCATATAATAAATTTTATGTAGGAGAAAGTGTCACTTACAAAATTAATGAAATATGAAAAGTGAGTCAGTATGAATCTTCTGTAATCTGAGCCCGGGATATACCTCTCTATTATTTCATCTAACTGTATAATATTTTATTTTGTGTTGCATTTCATTGTGCTTAAAAATTAAATATTTTTAATGCACTTTTTCAATGGGAACATGACATAACAATGCACAATTTTTCGCAAAGATTTTCCTGTTGTCATGCATCTAGGGTGTTTTCTGATATTTTCCCAATACATTTAGCAGTGTGACTATAGGGTATCCATTATCATCATTTGCTAGGCAATGATTTACTTAACATTTCAGTATGACATGAAGAAACGTATTCATAATTGGTAAAAGAGAAAATCATGTCTATTTTTTGGGGTGATAATGATTGGCAACATATAAAATCCATGATAAATGATAAATATTGCATTAGAATGAATATTAGAATCCAACATCGTTGTTGTGTCCAAGATCAACATTTAAAAATTCAGTGGTATTCTTGTATACTAACAAAGCCAATTAGAATATTACATTTGTAAATTCAGTTTGAATCCAAATCCCAAGAGGCATTTTAGAGAACCTTCATAGCTTACCCTAAAATTCATACAAGAGAATATGCTTCATTTTCTATTATCATGGGCTCCCTATGAATGCTATCATATAATATACGTTATCTTCAGTGTCTTGCTATTTTAACCTAAGGTAATTTTTTTTCTGAGAATCATCTTAATACATATAGATTTTTAAAAATTGAAAAGTCAGTACTTGTCCTCCATTCCCTTGATGCTTTTCCAGGGCTGCTTATATTCTTCAAATTTATTCCTATATTAACAAAAGGTTGAAATATCCATAATTAGTATTTCAAGTATTAAGACATCCAATAATGAAATAAGGGATATATTAGGATTTTCCATAGAGGGCTGCCAATGTGAGGATGGCAGCAGTGAAGGGGGCCACCACCCACGTGCCACTAGAGGTAATGATTAAATAACACATATTCCTTCACAGGTTCAGGCTCCATGGTGTGTCTCTGTGACACTGAGAAGGGAATATAAGCTACAAATATTTATTGACACATACAAGGTATTGAAATTATGTGTACTTATTAAGAAATCAATAATATTTCATGCCATGAAAATGCTGGCATAAGGACTGGCTTATCCCACCAGGTGGGTGCGTGATTTACTGCGCCCCACACTGATTTCAATCTTTGGTGGACACAGAGTTCCTGGCGTTGTGGACATTGCCTCTGCCAGTCACCTGCCAAACAAATGAAACCTCGTGCAGACCTTCCCACCTTACGGATCATCATCTGCAAAATAGGAGTAAACAGGTATCAAGAAGCTTTCTTGGAAAGTGAATGTGAGTCCATAATTCTTTTTATGTATATTCCCCCGTACTATACCAATGGCCACAGTTTCCTCCACATCAGCTTAGGGAGTTTTATACTTTCATGGGTATTATTTGTCAGCCTACAATGCACTGAATGAAAACTGAGATGGTTGCTCTTATTTTTATCACATACGAGTCACTTATATTTCGGTATGAAAACTTTGTTCTACATCGCTCCAACAATTCTGAAAAGATTAAAACATACAGTTACATTTGGACACCAACCTGAGAATGGAGACACAACTTTCTGTCACAGAGAGCATGGGAAACAGTGGCAGATTTGAGCAGTGCATCACCTCCTGGCACACTGTGGTCTCTGAGTCCAAGCAGCATCCTAACATTTCACTTCTTTTCAAGGCCTGGAACCACCAGGAGGGACAGGATTGGAGAGAATCCAGTGGTAATATGCCTTAGAAACTAAGGGGCTTCAGCATGTTGATTAAGCCCATGAGACCAGACAGGGTGCCTTACTCTTGTGTGCTGGTTGAGATGGTCTTGGTGTCAGGGGAGTGAGCTGGAAGTGGGACAAAGCAATGAAGAGTCCATGTAGAAAGATTTGAAGTGACATCAAGGTAAAGACTATTGCATACCCAAAAAGTCATTAGAGCAGAAGAAATGCATAGCCTCCCATGGAAACTTCATCCAAATATATGTATAGAACACTTATGACTCAACAGCAAATCAAACAAACTGTTTAAAATGAGCATATATCTCAGTTGACATTTTTCAACAGAAGGTACAAAGGGGCCAATATTTTATGAGGAGGTGCTTAATAGCACTTACATTATGAAAACGCAAAACAAAACTAAAATATTAACTCACAAATATTACATGGGCTTTTACCAAATTCAGAAGATTGTAAATGTTGCTGAGGGTGTGGATAAAAATACACCTAGTACACTGTTGGTGGGAAGGTAAATTGCCACAGACACCAGTCAAAACAACATGGTATCCCCCCAATATTAAAACTAGGACTACCATATGATCCAGCAATCCCTCTTTTGGACATGTACATGGTGGAAACTAAGTAGCTTTCATGAAAGATAGAGGTATCTGTGTATCACTTCAGTGTTATTTACCCCCTCCAAAGCATGAAAACAGTTGATATAGTGGAATGTCTATAATTTGTGATTACTTTATATTCCCCTTTTATTGAATATTTCTCATATAGTGACTTTTTAGTTTCTGTGAGATTTTGACAAAGCTTATATCCTTTGATAGCTGTACAACCCACCCCCTATTCTGTTGTGGTTTCCATTTGTATGGAATATAGTTTTCCACCTCCTCACTTTAAGGCTATGTGTGTCTATGGGCTACAGTGACTCTTTTGTAGGGAGCATGTAGTTGGGTCTTTCTTTTTTAATCCATTCATCCACTCCAAGTTATCTAATGTCTCTTTCCAACTTGTACTTTATCATTATTCACATATTGTGTGAAAGTTAAAATTTTAAGTGTGTAAAAAGAACATCAAAATCCTACACATCAGAGGCAGAGCCAAGATGGCAGCATGAGTAGTTCAGTGGAAATCTCCTCCCAAAAAAATACATACTTAGGAAAATACAAAAAATACAACTATTCATAAAAGAGACGCCAGTGGGGGGGGCAGAGCCAAGATGGTGGCATGAGCAAAGCAGTGGAAATCTCCTCCCAAACCACATATATTTATGAGAATATAACAAAGACAATTCTTCCTAGAATAGAGACTAGAGGACAAAGGACAACATCAAGACCACATCCACACCTGCGACAACCCAGCTCCTCTTGAAGGGGGTAAAATACAAGCCCCAGCCTGGAGGGACCAGAGTGCCCCTCCCCACAACTCCCAGGAGGAGGAAAGGAGTCGGAGCTGGGAGGGAGAAGGGAGGCCAGGACTGCTGAACACCCAGCCCCAACCATCCGAAACAGAGTGCAGACACAGTGCATGCGTGGGGTCCTGGATACTAGCGAAACAGGGCAGCACGAATGGTGAGAGGGTCCCTGAGGCAAGTGCCTGAGGACAAAGAAAAGCCAGTGGCTTTTTAAAAAAAAATATTTATTTAATTATTTTTTCTTTGTTTTGTTTTGCTGAGTGCTTCATAGAAGTCCTAAAGGGACAGGGCAGGCCACTTAGTCAAGAGGCAGGGAATCTGGGGAGCTCTGGGCACTCTAATACCCTGTGCAGTAGGGAGCACTTAGGACCCTCACAGAGATGAATAACCTCCATGCCGCTACCCCTTCAACATGTTTCCACCTTTTTGGAGCAGCAACAGGAGCAAGGCCACACACACAGCAACAGTGGAGATAAACTCCATAGCAGGCGGGCAGGATTCAGAAGCCGTGTCTGCATGCGGCTTCCCAGCACAAGACACTAGACGTCACTGCTCTCCCAGGAGAGGAAGGTGAAACCAACAAGAAGGGAAGTTCTTCCAGTCGTAACTTGTCCCAGCTCTGCAAACTATTTTTATCACCATGAAAAGGAAAAATTACAGGCAAACCAAGATCACAGAGACAACACCAGAGAAGGAGAGAGACCTAATCAGTCTTTCTGAAGAAGAATTCAAAATAAAAATCATAAACATGCTGACAGAGATGCAGAGAAAAATGCAAGAGAAATGGGATGAAGTCCAGAGGGAGATCACAGATGCCAGGAAGAAGATTACAGAAGTGAAACAAACTCTGGATGGATTTATAAGCAGAATGGATAAGATGCAAGAGGCCATTGATGGAATAGAAACCAGAGAACAGGAAAGCATAGAAGCTGACATAGAGAGAGATAAAAGGATCTCCAGGAATGAAACAATATTAAGATAACTGTGTGTCCAAACCAAAAGAAAAAATATCCATATTATAGGGGTACCAGAAGAAGAAGAGAGAGAAAAAGGGATAGAAAGTGTCTTTGAAGAAATAATTGCTGAAAACTTCACCAATCTGGGAGAGGAAATAATCGAACAGAGCACGGAAATACACAGATCTCCCAACAGAAAGGAACCAAGGAAGACAACACCAAGACACATAACAACTAAAATGGCAAAGATCAAGGACAAAGAAAGAGTTTTAAAGGCAGCTAGAGAGAAAAAGTTCAACTATAAAGGAAAACCCATCATGCTATCATCAGACTTCTTGACAGAAAACTTACAGGCCAGAGAGAATGGCATGATATATTTAATGCAATTAAACAGAAGGCCCTTGAACCAAGGATACTGTATCCAGCACGACAATCATTTAAATATGATGGTGGGATTAAACAATTCTCAGACAAGCAAAAGCTGAGGGAATTTGCTTCCCACAAACCACCTCTAAAGGGCATCTTACAGGGACTCCTCTGGATGGAAGCACTCCTAGAAAGAGCATAGAACAAAACACCCAACATATGAAGAATGGAGGAAGAAGAATAAGAAGGGAGAGAAGAAAAGAATCCCCAGACAGTGTATATAACAGCTCAATAAGCAAGCTAAGTTAGGCAGTTAGATACTAAAGAGGCTAACCTTGAACCTTTGGTAATCACGAATTTAAAGCCTGCAATGGTAATAAGTACATATCTTTAAATAGTCACCCTAAATGTAAATGGACATAATACACCAATCAAAAGACACAGAGTAATACAATGGATAAAAAAGCAAGACCCATCTATATGCTACTTAGAAGAAACTCACCTCAAACCCAAAGTCATGCACAGACTAAAATTCAAGGGATGGAAAAACATATTTCAGGCAAACAACGGCAAGAAGAAAGCAGGGGTTGCAGAACTAATATCAGATGAAATAGACTTCAAAACAAAGAAAGTAACAAGAAATAAAGAAGGACACTACATAATGATAAAGGGCTCTGTCCAACAAGAGGATATAACCATGCTAGATATATATGCACCCAACACACGAGCACCAGCAAATGTGAAACAAATACTAAAAGAACTAAAGGGGGAATAGACTGCAATGCAATCATTTTAGGAGACTTCAACACACCACTCACCCCAAAGGATAGATCCAATGGGCAGAAAATAATTAAGGACATGGAGGCACTGAGCAACACAGTAGAATAGAGATCAAGGAATACATATAAACAAATGACAACAACAACACAAAGCCCCAGCTTCTATGGGACGCAGCGAAAGCAGTCATAAGTGGAAAGTATATAGCGATCCAGGCATACTTCAACAAGGAAGAACAAACCCAAATGAATAGTCTAACATCACAATTATTGAAACAAGAAAAAGAAGAACAAATGAGGCCTAAATTCAGCAGAAGGAGAGACATAAAAAAGGTCAGAGAAGAATTAAACAGAATTGAGAAGAACAAAACAATAGAAAAAAATCAATGAAACTAAGAGCTGGTTCTTTGAGAAAATAAACAAATTAGATTAGCCTCTAGGGAAACTTATTAGGAGAAAAAGAGAATCAACACAAATTAACAGGATCAGAAATGAGAATTGAAAAATGATGACAGATTCCACAAAAATACACAGAATTATTAAAGACTACTATGAAAACCTATATGCCAAAAAGCTGGAAAACCCAGATGAAATGGACAACTTCCAAGAAAAATACACACTTCCAAGACTGATCAAGGAAGAAACACAAAAGTTAAACAAACCAATTACGAGCAAATAATTAGAAATGGTAATCAAAAAACTACCCAAGAACAAAACCTCTAGGCCAGACGGATTTACCTTAGAATTTTATCAGACACACAGAGAAGACATAATACCGATTCTCCTTTAAGTTTCCAAAAAATGGAAGAGTAGAGAATACTCCCAAACTCATTCTATGAAGCCAACATCACCTTATTACCAAAAACAGGTAAAGACCCCACCAAAGAAGAAAATTACAGATCAATATCCCTGATGAATGTAGATGCAAAAATACTCAATAAAATATTAGCAAACTGAATTCAAAAATGCATCAAAAGTATCATACACCATGACCAAGTGGGATTCATCCCAGGGATGCAAGGATGGTACAACTTTCGAAAATCAATCAACATCATCCTCCACATCAACCGAAAGAATGACAAAAACCACATGAACATCTCCATAGATGCTGAAAAAGCATTTGACAAAATTCAACATCCATTCATCATAAAAACACTCATCAAAATGGGTATAGAGAGCAAGTACTCAACATAATAAATGCCATATGTGATAAACCAACAACCAACATCATACTGAACAGAGAGAAGCTGAAAGCTTTTCCTCTGACATTAGGAACAAGACAGGGATGATCACTCTCCCCACTGTTATTTAACATAGAACTGGAGGTCCTAGCCACGGCAATCAGAGAAAACAAAGAAATACAAGGAATCCCGATTGGTTAAGAAGAAGTTAAACTGTCACTATTTGCAGATGACATTACATTGTACATAAAAAAATCCCTAAAGAATCCACTCCAAAACTACTAGAACTGATATCAGTATAAAGCAAAGTTACAGGATACAAAATTAACACACAGAAATCTGTGGCTTTCCTATACACTACCAATGAACCAATAGAAAGAGAAATCAGGAAAACAATTCCATTCACAATTGCATCAAAAATAACAAAATACATAGGAATAAACCTAACCAAGGAAGTGAAAGACCTATATCCTGAACACTACCAGTCACTCTTAAGAGAAATTAAGGGAGAAACTAACAAATGGAAACTCATCCCATGCTCGTGGCTAGGAAGAATTAATGTCGTCAAAATGGCCATCCTGCCCAAAGCAATATACAGATTTGATGCATTCCCTTCAACAAACTGAAACAAATAATTCAAAAATTCATATGGAAACACCAAAGACACCGAACAAAAAAACAATCCAGAGAAATAAGAATAAAGTAGGGGGGATCTCACTCCCCTACTTCAAGCTCTACTACAAAGCCATAGTAATCAAGACAATTGGTACTGGCACAAGAACAGAGCCACAGACCAGTGGAACAGATTAGAGACTCCAGACATTAACCCAAACATATATGGTCGATTAATATTTGATAAAGGAGCCATGGACACACAATGGTGAAATGACAGTCTCTTCAACAGACAGTGCTGGCAAAACTGGACAGCTACATGTAGGAGAATGAAACTGGACCATTGTCTAACCCCATACACAAAAGTAAATTCAAAATGGATCAAAGACCTGAATGTAAGTCATGAAACCATTAAACTCTTAGTAAAAAACATAGGCAAAAACCTCTTAGACATGAACATGAGTGACCTCTTCTTGAACATATCTCCCCTTGCAAGGAAAACAACAGCAAAAATGAACAAGTGGGACTATATTAAGCTGAAACCTTTTGTACAAGAGACACCATCAATAGAACAAAAAGGTACCCTATAGTATGGGAGAATATATTTGTAAATGACAGATCTGATAAAGGGTTGACGTCCACAATATATAAAGAGCTCACCCACCTCAACAAACAAAACACAAATAATCCAATTTAAAAAAATGGGCAGAGGAACTGAACAGACAGTTCTCCAAAAAAGAAATACAGATGGCCAACAGACAAATGAAAAGATGCTCCACATTGCTAATTATCAGAGAAATGCAAATTAAAACTACAATGAGGTATCCCCTCACACCAGTAAGGATAGCTGCCATCCAAAAGACAAACAACAACAAATGTTGGCGAGTTTGTGGAGAAAGGGGAACCTCCTACACTGCTGGTGGGCATGTTAATTAGTTCAACCATTGTGGAAAGCAGTATGGAGGTTCCTCAAAATGCTCAAAATAGACTTACCATTTGACCCAGGAATTCCAGTCCTAGGAAATTCTTAAGAACGCAGCACTCAAGTTTGAAAAAGACACATGAACCCCTATGTTTATTGCAGCACTATTTACAATAGCCAAGAATTGGAAGCAACCTAAGTGTTCATCAGTAGATGAATGGATTAAGATGTGGTACATATACACAATGGAATACTACTCAGCCATATGAAGGAAAACAATCGTACCATTTGCAACAACAGGGATTGAGCTAGAGGCTATTATGCTCAGTGAAATAAGCCAAGTGGAGAAAGAGAAATACCAACTGGTTTCACTCATCTGTGGACTTATAAGAACAAAGGAAAAACTGAAGGAACAAAACAGCAGCACAATCACAGAACTCAAGAATGGACTAGTAGGTACCAAATGGAAAGGGACTGGGGAGGATGGGTGGGTAGGGAGGGGTATATGGGGGAAAAAGAAAGGGGGTATTATGATTAGCTTGCATAATGGGGGGGTGGGAGAAAGGGGAGGGCTGTAGAACACAGAAAAGACAAGTAGTGATTCTGCATCATTTTGCTATGCTGATGGACAGTGACTGTAATGTAGTTTATAGGGGGGACCTGGTATAGGGGAGAGCCTTGTAAACATAATATTCTCCATGTATGTCTAGATTAATGATAACAAAAAAAGAAAGAAAGAAAAAGGGGATTAGTCCTTGATAGGATAAAACTAACTGTAAATCAATGATTAATGCATGCTTTAAATATCCTTAATTTTGATCTTTTAAAGGGTGTCAGATGATCAGTTATGGAAGTACATTTTTCTGATAATATTCCTTTCTCTTAAAAAAAAAAGCAGTTACTGTGTGGTGATCTCAAATAAGTTCTTCACAATGATATAAAGGGCATATCAAAGTGTGGGCAAAGGGTTTGTTTGTGTTTATACAGAAGGTCAAAGCCGAATTTGGCTACCGAGAAAACAAATTAAGATATGATATGAGGAAGAACTTCCAACATCAACATTCTCTGGAAGAGTCATTCCAGAAGATGATCATCAAAAAACTTCAACATAGATCCTGGTGACGGAGAGTCCCAGGAGTGGTCAGTGGGAGATGGTGGTTGTGGAGGTGCTGCCCAGGAACAGCCGCCCTCCCAGCAGCTGACTGGAATCCCAGCCCGACACACAGCTGCCCAGGCCAGTCCCAAATGCCAGTGCTGGCACACAGCTGCCCAACAGGGGAGCCGCTATCATGGAAGAGCACACACAGCATGCCTGCCAATCCCCACAGGGCACTGCACTGCTCTGACTGAGAACAGGCCCACAGCAGCTTAGGGGAGAAACCCAGCGGCTGCTCCAAGATTGCAGGGAACTGACACAGACAGTGAAGAAGGGCAAGGCATCCAGCAAGTAGAAAAGGACTTTCTTCTCCCAGCTGGCACACCTGCAACCTGCCTACAACCACCACTATCACAATGAAAAGGCAGAGAAATTATTCCAGTCCAAAATAGTCTAAACAAATCCTGAGAGAGGATCTGCAGAAACAGACCTAACCAGACTCCCTGAAAAAGACTTCAAAATAAAAATCATAACATGCTGATGAATCTGCAGATAAATATGCAAGAGCTAAAAGAGCAAAAAGTACAGAGGGACACAGCAGAAATAAAAGAATCTCTTGAAGGACGTAAAAGCAGAATGGACGAGATGTAAGAGGACATTAATAGATTAGAAAACAGAGAACAGAAATGCATAGAAGCTGATGCAGAGAGAAGAAAGATCTCCAAATGAAACAACATTAAGAGAACTGTATGACCAATCCGAAAGGAACAATATCTGCATTATAGGGGTACCAGAAGAAGAAGAGAGAGAAAAAAGGGATGGAAAGTGTCTTTGATGAAATAATTGCTGAGAACTTCCCCAAACTGGGGGAGGAAATGGTTGCTCAGACTACAGAGGCACACAGAACTCCCAACAGAAGGATACCAAAAGGACAAAACCAAGACACATAACAATTAAAATGGCAAAGAACAAGGACAAGTAGAGAGTATTAAAGGTGGCTAGAGTGAGAAAAAAGGTCACCTACAAAGCAAAACCCATCAGGCTATCATCAGACTTCTCAACAGAAACCTTACAGGCCAGAAGAGAATGGCATGATATATTTAATGCAATGAAACAGAAGGGCCTTGAACCAAGGATACTGTATCTAGCACGACTATCATTTAAATATGAAGGAGGGATTAAACAATTCTCAGACAAGCAAAAGTCGAGGGAACATGCATCCCACAAACCACCTCTACAGGGCATTTTAGAGGGACGGCTCTAGATGGGAGCACTCCTAAAAGGAGCACAGAAGAAAGCACCAAACATATAAAGAATGGAGGAGCAGGAAAAAGAAGGGAGGGAAATAAAGAATCATCATAAGTGAGTTAAGTTAGACAGTAAGGTAGTAAAGAAGCTAACTTTGAAACTTTGGTAAACACAAACTTAAACCCTGCAATGGCAATAAAGTTTTTTTTGTAAATGTAAATGGATTGAATGCACCAATCAAAAGACAGAGAGTAATAGAATGGATAAAAAGCAAGACCCATCTATTTCCTGCTTACAAGAGACTCACCTCAAACCCAAAGTCATGCACAGATTAAAAGTCAAGGGATGGAAAAAGATATTTCATGTAAACAACAGTTAGAAAAAAGCAAGTTCTGCAGTACTAGTATCAGACAAAATAAAATTCAAAATAAAGTAACAAGAGATAAACAAAGACATTATATAATGATAAAGGGGTCAGCGCAACAAGAGGATATAACCATTATAAACATATTTGCACCCAATACAGGAGTACCAACATATGTGAAACACATACAAACATAATTAAAGGAGGAAATATAATGTAATTCATTCATTTTGGGAGACTTCAACACACCAGTCACTCAAAAGGATAGATCCACCAGACAGAAAATAAGCAAGGATACAGAGGCACTGAACAACACACTAGAACAAATGGACTGAATAGACATCTATAGAATTCTACATCCAAAAGCAACAGGATACACATTCTTCTCAAGTGCACATGGAACATTCTCCAGAATAGACCACATACCATGCCACAAAAGGAGCCTCAGTAAATTCCAAAAGATTGAAATTCTACCAACCAACTTTTCAGACCACAAAGGCATAAAACTAAATAAACTGTACAATGAAAGCAAAAAGGCTAACAAACACATGGAGGCTTAACAACGCGCTCCTAAATAATCAATGGATCAACAACCAAATTAAAAGGGAGATCCAGCAATATATGGAAACAAATGACAACAACCATACAAAGCCCCAAATTCTGTGGGATGCAGCGGAAGCAGTCTTAAGAGGAATGTGTATAGCAAACCAGGCATATTTAAAGACGGAAGAACAATCCCAAACGAATAGTCTAACATCACAATTATTGAAATTGGAAAAAGGAGAACAAATGAGGTCTAAGGTCAGCAGAAGGAGGGTTATAATAAAGATCAGAGACGAAATAAACAAAATAGGGAAGAATAAAACAATAGAAGAAAATCAATGAAAGTAAGAGCTGGTTCTTCGAGAAAATAAACAAAATAGAGAAGCCTCTAGCCAGATGTATTAAGTGAAAAAGAGAATCAATGC
Organism: Manis javanica; assembly: GCF_040802235.1. NCBI lineage: Eukaryota > Metazoa > Chordata > Mammalia > Pholidota > Manidae > Manis > Manis javanica. The sequence continues at coordinate 64,030,322 of NC_133169.1, read as the reverse complement.
ATATCAACAGAATCAGAAATGAGAAAGGAAAAATCAGGACAGACCCCACAGAAATGCAAAGAATTATTGGAGAATACTATGAAAACCTATATGCTAACAAGCTGGAATACCTAGGAGAAATGAACAACTTCCTGGAAAAATACAACCTTCCAAGACTGACCCAGAAAGAAACATAAAATCTAAACAGACCAATTACCAGCAACGAAATTGAAGCATTAATCAAAAAACTACCCAAGAACAAATCCCCCAGGCCAGATGGTTTTACATTAGAATTTTATCAGACATACAGAGAAGACATAATACCCACTCAAAAGTTTTCCAAAAAATAAAAGAGGAGGGAATACTCCCAAACTCATTCTATGAAGCCAACATCACCCAAATACCAAAACCACGCAAACACCCCACCAAAAAAGAAAACTATAGACCAATATCCCTGATGAACATAGATGCAAAATACTCAACAAAATACTAACAAATAAAATTCAAAATTACATCAAAGGGATCATACACCATGATCACATGCGATACATCCCAGCAATGCAAGGATAGTACAACATTAGAAAATCCATCAACATAAATCTCCACATCAACAAAAAGGACAAAAACCGCATGATCATCTCCATAGACGCTGAAAAAGCATTTCACAGAATTCAACATACATTCATGATAAAAACTCTCAACAAAATGGGCATAGAAGGCAAGTAGCTTGACATAATAAAGGCCATATATGATAAACCCACAGCCAACATCATGATGAACAGCGAGAGGCTGAAAGCATTTCCTGTGAGATTGGGAACAAGACAGGGATGCCCACTCTCCCCACTGTTACTCAATAGAGTACTGTAAGTCCTAGCCATAGCAATTAGACAAAACAAAGAAATACAAGGAATCCAGATTGGTAAAGAAGAAGTCAAACTGTCACTATTTGCATATGACATAATATTGTACATAAAAAACCCTAAAGACTCCACTCCAAAACTACTAGACCTAATATTGGAATTCAGCAAAGTTGCAGGATACAAAATTAACACACATAAATCTGCAGCTTTCCTATACACTAACAATGAACTAATAGATAGAGAATTCAGGAAAACAATTCCATTCACAGTAGTATCAAAAAGAATAAAATACAGAGGAATAAACCTAACCATGTAAGTGAAAGACCTATACTCTGAAAACTACAAGACACTCAAGAGAAATTAAAGTGGACACTAACAAATGGAAACTCATCCCGTGCTCTAGGCTAGGATGAATTAATATCATCAAAATGGCCGTTCTTCCCGAAGTAATCTTCAGATTCGATGCTATCCCTATCAAATTACCAACAGCTTTCTTCAACGAACTGGAACAAATAGTTCAAAAATTCATATGGAAACACCAAAGACCCCGAATAGCCAAAGCAATCCTGAGAAAGAATAATAAAGGGTGGGGGATCTCGCTCCCCAACTTCAAGCTCTACTACAAAGCCACAGTAATCAAGACAGTTTGGTACTGGCACAAGAACAGAGCCACAGACCAAAGAACAGAATAGATACTCCAAACATTAACCTAAACATATATGGTCAATTAATATTTGATAAAGGAACCATGGACATACAATGGGGAAATGACAGTCTCTTCAACAGATGGTGCTGGCAAAACTGGTCAGCTACATGTAAGAGAATGAAATTGGATCACTCTCTAACCCCATATACAAAAGTAAATTCGAAATCTATCAGAGACCTGAATGTAAGGCATAAAACCATAAAACTCATAGAAAAAAACACAGGTAAAAATCTCTTGGACATAAACATGAGTGACTTCTTCATGAACATAACTCCCTCAGCAAGGAAAAGAAAAGCAAAAATGAACAGGTGGGACTATATCAAGCTGAAAAGCTTCTGTACAGCAAAGGACACCATCAATAGAACAAAAAGGTATCCTAAAGTATGGGAGAATATATTCATAAATGACAGATCTGATAAAAGGTTGACATCCAAAGTATATAAGAGCTCACACACCTCAACAAACATAAAACAAATAATCCAATTAAAAATTGGAAGAGTAGCTGAATAGACAGTTTTCTAAAGAAGAAATTAAGATGGCTTACAGACACATGAAAAGATGCTCCACATCGCTTGTCATCAGAGAAATGCGAATTAAAACCACAATGAGATATCATATCACACCAGTAAGGATCACCACCATCAAAAAGACAAACAAAAACAAATGTTGGTGATGTTGTGGAGAAAGAGAAAAAATCCTACACTGTTGGTGGGAATGTAAATTAGTTCAACCATTGTGGAAAGCAGCATGGAGGATCCTCAAAATGATTAAAATAGAAATACCATTTGACCCAGGAATTCCACTTGTAGGAATTTACCCTAACAATGCAGCAGCCCAGTTTGAAAAAAACAGAATCACCCCTATGTTTATTTCAGCACTATTTACAATAGCCAAGAAGTGGAAGCGTCCTAAGTGTCCTCAGTAGATGAATGGATAAAGAAGAAGTGGTACATATACACATTGGAATATTATTCAGCCATAAGAAGGAAACAAATCCTACCATTGGCAACAATATGGATGGAGCTAGAGGCGGTATTATGCTCAGTGAAATAAGTCAGGTGGTGAAAGACAAGTAGCAAATGATTTCACTCATATGTGGAGTAAAAGCACCAAGGAAAAGTGAAGGAGCAAAACAGCAGCAGAATCACAGAACCCATGAATGGACTAACAGTTACCAAAGGGAAAGGGACTGGGGAGGATGTGTGGGAAGGGAGGGATAACAGTGAGGAAAAACAAAGGTGGCATTACAATTAACATGTGTAATGTGGTGGGGTATGGGTTGCACTCTACAACACAGAGAAGACAAGCAGTGATTCTATAGAGTCTTACTACGCTGATGAACAGTGACTGTGAAGGAGTATGTCGGGGGGACTTGGTGAAGGGGGAAGGCTAGTAAACATAATGTTCTTCATATATTTGTAGATTAGTGATACCAAGAAGAAATCCTACACATCTTTTAAAGAAATTGTAATTTGCATAAAATAGAAATATGAAGAGCAGTTTCAATAACCCAAAATATACAGTGTCTCATGGAGGAATTGGTGGCACAACTTCATACTTTTGGTTAATATACTCACAGATAATCAATTCTGTGCCCATAGTTTCCATGCAGAATGTAAGTCACAGAATAAAAGGCATAGAATGATAATGGATATTATTATTGCATGCATAATGTGAAGCATTAAAAAGAATATTTGAATCTTTGAAAGTTTGAATATTTCTTATGAGAGATTAAAATACCTATATATTTAGAAAAAGGAACAAGTATGATTTCCCTAATCTTAAGCAAAATATTGAAGACAAACACTTACCAAAAAGTACTTGGAAAAAACCATTTCATCACTGAAATAGCATACCAGAAATATTAATTATAAGCACACACTCAGAAACATCAATATGGAATTTTATTAATTAATCCATCATTGATATTATATTATGTAATAAAGAGATGTGTAAAGGATAAAGAATCACAAGTGTGTTATATTTTCATCAAGTATCAGAGTGATTGAAATAAAATAGATCTTGAAAATCAAACATTGTTTTGTTTAAATCAGTGGACATAAATTCTACATATAAATTTATAATATACATTATATATATCATCTATATGCAAGTGTATATATATATATTGAGACAGGACTTAAGAAGGGCATATTCACTCACACGATGACTATAAATGTAACCCCCAAAATCTATAAGTGTGTTACTGGAATGCAAAAACTGAGCAGTGATGTATTTTCCCAGGAAACAACATTGCACTTGGCCCAGGTATGAACAAGTGTATTTTAAGAGGAAACAAAATGGAATGTTAAATTAACTGATGTCTTAAAAGGGTGAGGACATATTTCAGGCATTGGAGAATTGTGGCCAAAGTTCAAAGTTGCTCAAGTATTTTTCATTCAAGCTTTTCATACTCATCTATTACTTGTTTTAACACTGAATAATACCTAATGAGTCACCATGAATCTTATAAGTCAGTTACACAAGTTCCTAAATCCTGAGCCTTTTGCTGAGGGAGATTTGGATTCTGAAGTATAATTGCAGACTTTTATGGGATTCAGTTCTCAGATGTAAAGGTTAACATATTTACCCAGGGGAATTCTGGCTTTGCTTTAGGAAATGACACAAATCAAACTGTTTCTGTTTGAAAAGTTTCACATTCATGTCACCTTTTTAGTGGGCAAAATTCTAGTGCAAGGAACATCTGGTTCCAACCAGGAAAACTCCAGCACAAGTTATTGCCGCCTCTCACTCCATGATGTAGCTACTAATCCTTTAATTCATCATGCAAAATGTTTGGATAAATCAGGCATGACATAAAATTTTTTGCCTCCACAGATCAAAGAGGGAATAAAAGCATCAAACTATGTTCATAGTTGAAGGTCAGTGGTTCAAAAGTCCACCATTGCACGTAGTAAACTAAGGTTTCAAGGCTTCCAGAAACCAGGGAGAAGCTGGCTTCCCATGTTTTCCATATCTTAATCCTGCCCCCTCTGTGTCTAAATTCCTTACTTGTCTCTCAGCTCTAATCCTTCATTACTTAGCCCACGTTCTGTTTAAGAATGAGCACAAACAGAAGAATTTACTTTTATTTTTATTGAACTACTTTGATATACAGCATTATATTGGTTACAGTTGAACAATGTGGTAATTAGGCAAGTATATACATTACAAAATTCTCACCTGTATGAGCGTAGTTACCAAATGTCAGCATACAAAGAAATAACAGCACTATTGACTGTATTCCCTATGATGCACCTTCATCCCCATGACTTGCTGATTTTAAATGAAAGTTTGTAGCCAAAGAGAAAAATTTAAATAGTGAAGTTCTCCACCCAAGACACTACAGTCAGCAGGACCCGGGATCCTGAAGTTCCCTTATACAAACAGGTGCTTGTAAAGAACTAATATACAGACATGGTTCTCTCCGTATGAGGTCTTCCTTTATGTTGTGATCAAATCATTCCAACCATTTACCAAAACTCTTTCAGAATATTCTCAGGTTTGTTTTACTCTCAAGAATCCTGTATCAATTATATGAATAGATTTCAATAAGAAATAAACATAAGGAAAGCTAAAGTTCACTCCAAAAAGAGTATATGAAACATATAAAGAATAGTAGCACTAGATATTTCATTCAAGGAGATTAAAAATTAAGCGTATCTGTTTATCCATCCACCTGTATTCACACTGTGGGGTAAATGACAGAATTTCCATAATCTCCTGCCCAGCCTTAGTTCATTAATATATCAGTAGATGTTACCAGTGTAGAGGCCCCGTGGATCTGGAGCAAAGAGTGGAGAGAAAATGGCCCGTCTCTCCTTTCCTCCATTCCTTGTACGTAATTGGTCTGTCATCTGCTGGTCACCATGGACCCACCAATGAAGTTCCTCAAAGAAGGGGTGCTCAGGAGGTACAGAGCATGCCAGAGCAGTAGAGAGAGAGCCCCAACTGGAGGAGATTTACAGTGCCAAACCTGGCCAGCAAGTTTGAGCAAGATGTGAGCAACAAAAATGGTTTCTCTCAGTTTACCTTTTCCCTTGACTTATTATGGTTTCTTTGGTTTCGTAGAGGTTTCAACCCAGGCTGGAAACACCTTCCCCCTGGATCTGTACACACACGCACACACACCAAACTTATATCAAACAGTCCTGTTTTTAAACATTTTTATTGGAGAGAATTATTGTGTGTTTTCTCAAAATAGCTCTTGTACATCTTGCGTAAAGCAGTGTTTATCTGCCTGTTCCGCAGACTGTAGATGATGGGGTTTAAGAAAGGGGGCACCATGGTGTACAACACGGCTGTCAGCAGATTTTCAATAGATGCTTTATTTGCAATGGGACCTAAGACAGTAATCAATCCAGAAAAAGAAAACAAAAGAAAAATTACCAACTGAGGGGTACAGGTGGATAAGGCTTTATTGCGGGCTTCCACTGAACGGATCTTATATGCTGTTGAGAATATATTGACATATGATATAGCCAAAAAAGAAAGGCATACTAAGACAATACATGCACTTATTACAAAGATCACTGATTGAGAATACTGAACATCTAAAGATGATATTCTCATTATCTGTGCTACATCACAGAAATGTTGATTGATCACATTGGACTTGGTGAAGGGAAGCCTGAACAGGTTACCAGTGTGGGTGGCAGAATAGACCAGCCCACTGCCCCACGAGTCCCTGCTGCCTGTGAGCACACACACGGGGTGATGGACAACCTGTAGTGCAGAGGGTGACAAATGGCAACATAGCGGTCATAGGACATGAACACAAGGAAAGCAAGCTCACAAATGCTAAGAAGGAATACAGGAAAATCTGAGCATCACATCCTGTGAGGGAAATGGACTTACTACCTGTCAGGGAATTCACAATTGATTTGGGAACCACAACTGAGATACTGCAAAGATCTATGAGGGATAAATTGCATATAGAAAAGTACATTTGAGAGTGAAGGCATGGGTCTGTCACAGTCACAGCAGTGGTCACCAGATTTCAGCCTGGGCACCCAGATAGATCAGTAAGAACAGCAGACCTTACAAGACTTGGAGCTCTTGGGAACTTGAGATGTCCATAAGGAGGAATTCCGTGTTGGTGGTGAGGTTATCCATGCCTTCTAATATGCTGCGGGTGTTCTGGAGTCACAAAACAAATGGATAAGGGACCAAATGGAGATACTCCACAAAATCCATAAATTAAATTGGCATCACTGTATGGCTTTGAACCACAACATACAAGAGAGGAAATGGAGAGAGAGAGCCTATCAAAATAAATGAATGTGCATATTTATTGGTTGTGTTTTCTTTCAGTCTCGGCTGAGATATCATATGAGTTTCAACTGTCACAGGTTTGAAGAATTGAGCATACATAGGATTTAAAATGAAATCAAGCCCTTGACAACCATTTAGCTCATGAGACACATGCAGTATTTCTTTAAAAATGTCTAATTCTGCCAGGACACATCCCATGACTCCTATGACTATGTTCCCATTTACTTCAAAATCTAACATTTGTTGGAGAAATACTCTGTACAGGATTCCGTGTCAGCCCTCTGGGTTTGAACACTGCAATCTGTCCGCTTTGTGCACTCTCATGTACTAGAGGACTGGGATGATTTTCACATCTCCCATTTCGTTTCCAGCTGCTCTAGTAAGTTTCACTTAGCAAAGTTCATATTGTATGTAACTACACCAGATATCTCAACATTTCTTTCAAATTTTTAAGTATTTTACTTTTTATTAGACTATTTTAAAGCAGTTTAAGTTCACAATAAAACTGAGCAGAAGGTATAGAGATTTCCCATGTACCTTCTGCCCAGACACATTCATAGCCTCCCCCATTGTCAACATCCCCCATAAAAGAGGTATGTTTGTTCCAACTGATGAACCTACATTGACACATAATTATCATCCGAAGCCCACAGTTCACATTATAAGTATCCTTTTATCATTTGACCTCAGTGAATGTCCATGATAAATCATCAGTCTGAACATTTCTGTGTTATGTTTAATATACAGCTCAAGAAATATATCATCTGTGGTTCCTGCAGTCCTTCATTTCCAAGGAAATTTTTTGGTCAGTGTAGTTTGTATTTTTGACAAAGACTATGTATCACACATCTTCAGAGAACATTTTTAAAATAAAAATTAATCACTTAAAATAAATCTAGTACCAAAAACTTTCAGTATACGATATAAGGACAGACATTTTCTATGGGTGAAAAATAATGCTTGGGATTTTGAGACATACCAGAGCTATTTCAGTAATGTATTTATTAGCAACTTTGAAGAAATACATAAATTACGACTTACCAAAAATTCCTGAGAACTGAAGTAAGAAGCTTATCTTCCCTAACAGGTATATTGCTTTTGTGCAGTTTGAAGGCAGTTGACTGTTTTTGATTGTGCCTTTTTCTTCAGAGAGTAAAATTCAAGTAGCAAATTTTCAGAGATGTTCACACTTATAAATCATGCAAACAATTCTGCTTCTGGATTATTTATAAGCGTGGTTATCCTTTCAGAAGCAAATATCTGAGTCATACCTCTGGCAAGCCCTTGGGAATATGGAATTTTAGCCTTCAGGGAGTCCAGCCTTCTTCAAACGCCTGGCTGTTAAATATTCTTTAACCACACCATTTAAGATCAATTAAATATGTAAAAGTGTTTCTTGGCAATGAAATTAGTATTTTTTTAATGTGTGTGTGACACTTAAGAGAATTATTTAAAAGTTTTCCTAGGTCACTGGAGATCCAGTATATTTTCAAGTTGATGAGTAATTAGAAAAGTTATTTACATACATTACAGGAAATCCATAAACTACATAACTCCTAATATAATTATTTTTTCTTAAGGTTTTGGCTTTATATTATGGCATAAAAATCATATTCAATTAAAATTACTAGAAAAGTGCCATCAACTTATTGATCTTAATTTAAAGAAACCCAAGTAACAATTCTCAGTGGAATTTCAAAAGAAGGCAAGTACAAGAAAAAGAAACCATGGCACCTATTGGGACTCATCTAACCAAATATGCTGGGAGCAGCACCTCACACAAGCAATACATGAGCCAGTAATAGTTCCCCTCAGAAGGCAGGCACCACACCTCAGAAGCAGTTCTTAGGGAAGAATCCAATTTGTCAATATTCAAACGGTCCTTATTAGAAGCTCCCTTGTGGAGAGAAGCAAAATGAAGTAAAGTTGGAGAAGCTACAATGAAATGAAGACTGAAATACCACACTCTCTATTCCCCTACCACAGAATATGGACACAGCTGGGAAAATCCACAGAGATTCCCCAAAATTTATTGAGCATCAATACAACTTAAGCCTGTTAGCAAAAATCCCCCTGATGCTATATAACATTTAGGTTTCTTCAGAATAGGAAGCCTGTAACTAGGGTGTCACAGAGCTCTGGCAGACCTTCATCTACCCTCCACCACTGCTCCTTGTGCTCAGTCTATGTCTGTGTATATCTGGGCAGAAAGCAACACTCTGGAGGCTTGTGCAACTTGATTATTTTATAAACTGTCCCTGAAATGTCAGTGGCAATCCATATGGTGCCACAGCGCAGAGGTGAACAAGGCTTTGATTTTGCTAATTCATAGTTTTGTAACATATGGTTTTGAGCACTTGGAATACATTGGCTCACAGAGTGGTATAAATCCTACAAACATGACATATTTCATTGTACAATGCCAGAATAAATCACTGTTTTAAATATCACTTCTAATCTTATTTGAAAGGTCTTCACATATTACCAAAATATAAAGCTCATGTGGAGAATGTATTTCTATGTTCTACTTTCAAAATTCTAATTTTGACTTAAAGCTCAAATTTTATCATGAGCAGCTCATTTTATAAATTATTTTCACTTCACTTTTGAAACAATGTCAAGCACAAAAGTCTGATTACTCATATGCCTGTCAGTAACAACCCCTATTTTTACTAATTTATGTATTTTTTCCAAACTTTTTAAAGACATATTTGACATGCAACATTGGATAAGTTTAAATTGTGCAATATGATAATTCAATGCATGTGTATGTCATGAAATAATTACAATAAGGTTAATTAGCATATCCATGAACTCACATGTTTATTGTAAACTTTTGTGGTGCAAACATTTAAGATCTGTTTTTTTAGCAACTTTCAGTTATACAATGCAGTATTTAACTATGGTCCATGCTGTACATTAGATTCCCAGATTCTTAATTCATCTTGAAATTGGGAGCATATAATTTCTTTCTATCCCCTTTTCAATTATTTTCTTGAAGAGAGTTTTGTCTACCTCAGCTGCTCCATTTTATCCATAGTGCACAAAGCCATGTGGAGATTTGGCGAATATTTGGTTAATGGGATCACAATAACAAGATGTTATTTCAATAGTAACTTATCTTTTTTCCAAATTTCTTGGGATATGATTGACAGAGATCACTGTATAAGTTTAAGGTGTACAGCATAATGGTTTGAGTTATATATATTGTGAAATTTCTACTAAAATGATTTTGAGTTAGCATCCATTATGTTATACAGACAGAACAAAAAAGGAAAAGCAAAGAAAAATTTCCTTGTCATGAAAACTGTTAGAATCTGCTGTCTTAATATGTATGTGTATATTATATAGTAGTGTTAACTATAGTCATTATGTTGTACATTATATTATGTTTACATATTTTACTTATTTTGCAACTGAAAATTTGTGTCTTTTAATTACCTACTACCAATTCCCTCTCTCTCCATCCCTTACCTCTGGTAAATCACAAATATCATAAATCTGATCTTTGTCTCTATGAGGGTTTTTCTTTTTTTAGTTCCCACAATTAAGGGAGATCTAACATAATATTTATTTGTCTGATTTTCTTCACTCAGCATAATGCCTTCAAGATCCACCCATGTTGTTGCAAATGTCAGGACTTGTCAATTTTATGACTGATAATCTTATCTTGATCCTTTCATCTGCTTATGGTACTAGGATTTTTCCCTATTTCCTGGTTACTGTAAATAATGCTACTATGAGCATGGGGTAAAGGTACCTGTTAAAGTCAGGCTGATTGTTTCCATGAGATACATGCTCAGAAGTGCAGTTCCTGGATCATAGTGTAGTTCTACTTCTAAGTTTTTGAGGACCCTCCACACTGTTTTCATAGTGATTGTACCAATTTATATGCCCAGCAGCAGTCCACAAACTTTCTCTTTTCTCTGCATCCTCACTAGAATTTTGTTGTGTAATTGATGATGACCATCCTAATATGTTTGAGGTGATATTGTAATTTTGTTTTGCATTTCCCTCAAGACTACTGCTGTTGGGTGTCGTTTCAGGTACCTGTTGGCCATTTATATATCTTCTTCAGAATGTCAATTCAGGTCCTTGGCCTACTGAGATTGGACTATTTTTTTCTGCTACTCAGTTTGATGAGTTTTTTCACATTAATACATTCTCAGATATCTGGTTTGCAAATAGTGTTCCATGATGTACGCTATCTTTTCACTTTTGATTGTTTCTTTTGCAGTGCATAATCATTTTAATTTGATGTAATCCCACTTGTTTACTTTATATTTTTGTGCTTGTGCTTTAGGTGTTTTAGGACAAAGTGAAATTTAACCTGCTGTTCTTTTTAGTCAACCTGAGAGTGAATTTATATGAAAAGAAATGACAAAATGGTGTTTTTTGCTTTTCTACAAAATGCTGCTGAACATCAAAAGCACCATTTATTTTCTTCAGAGCTCTTGATTTATTTTGCACATTTTAGTAGTCATTTTATTGAAATACATTTTCTACACGATATTATATTGGTTTCAGATAAACAACACAGTGATTCAGCAATTAAATACATCAGTGATGCTCACCATGATAAGTGTAGTTGCCATCTGTCACTTAACAAAGACATTAAAATATTATGAGCTATATCCCCTATGCTGTACTATTATCCCTGTGAACTATTATTTTATATGTGTATCTCTTCATCCGCCTCACCTATATTACATATCATCCCTCTCCCATGGTAATCAACCACCTGTTCTATGTGTTTATGAGTCGATTTATGTTTGCATCCATCAACAGATGAATGGATAAAGATGCGGTATACATATGCAATGGAATATTCTTCAGTCATTGAAAAGAAAGGAGTCTTGCCATTTGTGACAAAATGTGCATAGACCTAGAGGATATGATGCTAAATGAAAAAAGTCAGTCAGAGAAAGATGAATACCAGATAATTTATTTGTATGTGAAATCTAAAAAAAAAACAGAAAATGTCTCACACATCTCTTTTGTAATTGCTTTACTGATACATAATTTATATACAAAGAGTGATGCATATTTTAATGCATACAGTATGTTGATTTTGGACATATGTATGTGCCTGGTGAAACTATCATGACAATTAAGGTAATATATGTATCTGACACCCATCTTGTTTCACTCTATTTCTGAGGGTTAAAAACACTTAATATCTACCCTCTAAACAAATTTTGAGATAAACACAACTGCAATGTTAAAATTAAGCACTGTGTTGCACATCAGATCTCTGTCTTCTGTTATATATTCATATAGCACAGTTGAAATTTCATATCCTCTGAATATAAACTCCTTAATTCTCCCACACACCAAGGCCCCAGCAGACCCAGCAACAACTATTCTATTTTCTGCTCCTATGGGCTTGATTGTTTTAGAAACTCCATGTAAGTGTAATAATTCAGTATGCGTACTTCTATGACTGACTTGTTTCACTTAACACAATGTGCTCCAGATTAATTCACATTTGTGTATATGCAGGATTTTTTGCCTTCTCAAGGTTAAGACATATGCCATTGTGTATATAAACCACACTCTTTTCATCCATTCATCTGTCCATGGACACCTGAGTTATTTACAAATCTTGGCTACTGTGAATAATGCTGCAATAATCATGGGAGTATAGATATCTTTTCAGGATCCTGATTTTAGTGTGACCTCCTCAGTACAATACTATGCCCTCTGCATCTTAGATATTTCTCAGATAAAATCATGTTATGACTTAGCCCATCCTTTGTCTAAGACTAAAGACAAAGAGGTGATTTGACAAAGCAACAGTAGGTCTCCAATACCAACTGCTCAATATGTTCTCACAGCTTGGCAGTGTGCACCACCCTGAAGTTCTCTCAAGAGTACAGCACTTGTTAATGTAGTAACAAACAAGGCATGGCCTTCTCAGTAGGATGTTCTCTTTTTGTTTAGCTAGAAACATAACATTTCCACAATAGTTTGGCAATGTGGGTCAGGCTTCTAGTATTTCAAGAACTATGAACAAATTATACAAAACAGTATTGATCAAGAAAAATGGAGACACAGATCTTTAACTTACTATCACAAAAAAAGACAATAACAATATATGTAGACAAACAACTAATTCATGGGGATATATTCAAATATAAGAATATATATAAAATATAAATTTTTATAAATATAAATATAAATGCCAGCATCAATGTTGGCTTCTAACCAGGAAGTCAGGATAGGAAAAGTAGATAATTACCTTGAAATTAAATGAAAATATATATTTCTCTGGATTTTCTTTCCCAACTCTGCTGAGATAACATTAATTAAGACATTTGTAGGGTCAGAGAATCTAAGCACATAACATATTAAAAGTAAAATCCATTCTCCCCAATGTTTTACTTATTGAGTACCTTACAGTATTATGTAAAAGGATTTAAACATTCTTCCTAAACACATCCATGACTTTTATATCACTTCTTCAGCATCACATACTTGTCCTAGACATGCTTCAAGAGGAGTTTGATATTGATGTTTGAAACTTCCACAGTTTTACTCATTCTCTCCAAGCACCTGGAATCAAAATGTCTTTTAATGTATCGCCTTCTGTGATTAGCTGCTCTAGAGTTTCTCTCACAAATTTTTGAATGATAGATCTCCTCTGAAATGTTTTTAACACAAAGAGAAAAGATAAGTTATGCCAAATTTCTTTCACTTCAATTTCTCAATAGAACTAGTATGTGAATCCTTTCTTTCTTCTTTTACAGCACATAGTCCATAGCAGGTGTGGTTCAATTCATATTTGATTGATTCTGGTTTCCTCTTCACAAGCATGTAGTCGTTTCTCTTGCTGTACTCTACTTCACCTCTGCAGTTGCACATTTGATCTCAGAAAAGCATCCACTGTGAAATTATTCCTTCAACAAGCACCCCTCCTTCTGTGTAGCATGCATTTCAGTGTTTAATGTATTGCTAACTTTCTATGCAGTCCTCTCCACCTGCTTACATAGCTTTTGCTGAAATCCCCTTATTCTAACGTAACTATTTTAAATTCATTTCAGTTACTTGTGCTTGCCTTGAGCATTTCAAATCATAAAGAAATCTCATTTATATCTTAATTGCTTTTCAATAATAATGTTAGTTAATAGTGGTACAATTACAGTATTATTTAATATTCTTCTGTGAAAAATCTAAAGGATTATATCATTAAAAATGTTAGTGTTTGCATTTCTGTATCTTATTTATATGTAATTCATGTCATAAAATGTTTTATAATTTTTTTGTTATATTTTGGGAATAATATTGATAATATTGTAAACAATAATATTTATATGCCTGCACTAGTTACATTTATATGACCTTTCCAATGCTTTACCAAATTATTTTGTTAGTTTTTTCTATAACAACTCTGAATTATATGTGGTTTCTTTTATTAGTTTCATTTTTCTAATGAAAAGAAAGTCCTTTCAGCAGAGAATGTCATCTTCCAAAACAACACTCATTGATTTAGTTGATACTATAGATTTATATTTTTTGTTAGTGAAGGACATCATGCTAACAGCTAATTAATTAATTAATTAATTTTAGGGTATTATTGATATACACTCTTAGGAAGGTTTCACATTAAAAACAATGTGGTTACTACATTCACCCCTATTATCGTGTCCTCCCCCTCCCCCATTGCAGTCACTGCCCATCAGTGCAGTAAGATGTTACAAAGTCACTATCTGCCTTCTCTGTGCTACACTATCTTCTCCCTGGTCTCCTCACCCCATACCATGTGTGCCAATTATAATACCCTACTAACAGCTATTTTTAAGTGACTATATTTAAAAAAAACAAATTTTAGATATAGGTCATTAGAAGTTTCATTTCCATCTCTCTGATTTCAATTGAATCTTCTTTTTCCTAGATCTAAAATTCTCATGTTTCCCTCTGCCAACTTTGCCTTACATCTCGTGTCTCAGAGTGTATCTGCTGGCCTTCTGAATAGTCTTGTTCAGTAGAGAATGTTCAGGACTTTTTCCATTCTTATCTCAATTACATTTATAAATTATTTTGTTCACAAGACTTTCAAATGTGGACAACTGAATGAGTAGAATTGTTATGTCTCCACAAACGATTAAGCAGATGAAATTAAATGACATATTAAAATAATCACTAGAACCATTTCAATGGCTCATAAAATAAAACTGTCATAAAAAATTGATCATACTTATAAACATACAAGATGTTTTACATTTTATATTTTATATTACAATATTTTGTTTATGTGGTTCAATTTCTATGAAACATTATTGCAATTCTTTTTGGCTGGTTGATTGTTTAGTTATTTTAAATTCAGCTCAAGTGATATTTAACTCATAGGGCCTGCATTTCAATGCACAGGGACTTTTTCTGTCACCTGTGTTTCAATACTTTGATACGTGTCAAGCACAGATATTCAGACTATTTTAATTTAATCATTTAAAATAAACACTAGAATCAGAACCTTTCAGTCTGTTCTATTAGCATATATACATTATATAAAGTATAAACAAATATGCTTAAGATACTCAAATGTGTCTTGACTATGTCAGGGAATTATTCATTACTAATTTTAAATAAATACATAAATTAATACATACAAAATACCTGAGAAGTGAATTCACAACTTTATCATCCCTATCATGAATATTTATTTTAACATAATTTGAAGAAACAACAAAATCTTAGACTCTACTTTTCATTGAATAGAAATCATGGAGTTACTTCCCATGGATATTCATACTTATCAGAGACCATATGAACAATTCTGCTTCTGGGTTATTTATAAGCATGACTGTTTAGTAAAGGACCTGTACAGGTTATATCTCCAATGAGCCCTGGAGAACTGGGTGATTTCTACCTCCAGAGAGTCCAGCTTTCCTCTAACTGCAGACTGGTGAGGATTATCTGGCCATGCCACTGAGATTAATTAAATTTGTAAGAGTATTTCTTAGCAATAAAATGACAAAGCTTTTGTGATACTGAACAAATGAGAAGTATTCAAAAAATGTTTCTGATCCACAGCAGAGTCAGTTAAATTTCAAGTTCATGTCTGATTACAAAGGCAATTTATTTACTATTATAGTAACTTCATAAATATGTGATAGTCCTATACAATTAAATTTTCTTAAGATCTAGACTTCAATATGGCATGAAAGAAATCAAATACAAGGGACTTGGGAATAAAGATGGTGGCGTGAGGAGAGACAGAGGCTTCCTCCTAAAACTGGATATAATTAGAAAATTTAATTGGTGCAACTAATTCTGAGAGAGCAACAGGAAAGAGGATGCCTCAGACTGCAGACACCTGGAGAAAAGAGCAGACCTCAGCAAATGGGTCCATCCATTTAGCTGGCTGAGCAGAAGTCAGAAAAAGTGTCAAACTTAATCAGCTCAGAAAGGGAAGGTGCAGCTGACCACATATGCCTGAATCTTTGACCAAAAAAAAAGGATTTCATGTTCCTAGTTGTAGTATCAGCCTCACTTACACAATCACCTTCCAAGCCAGGTCAATGAGAAGTAATTTGAGACTTTTGCTGGAACTACAGAACAGAATCATAATTTACTGAGGAGTTGCAAAGCTATTAGAATATTGTATAAGGAAATTGGAGCCCAGAGAGGTTAAATAACTTGTGGAATGTGAAACAGCCAGTAAGGATAGAGCCAATGTGGCAAACTCTGAAGACCAAGATGGCAGCATGAGAGGAGAGACAGAGGCTTCCTCCTAAAACTGGATACAATTAGAAAATTTAATTGGCCCAACTAATCCTGAGAGAGCAGCAGGAAAGAGGACGACATCAAACTGCACACACCTGGAGAAAAGAGCAGGCCTCAGCGAATAGGGGGTAACATACCAGAGCTGTGGCTCCATGGGACCCGAGCCCCTCTCCCACCCCAGCTCACTGGTGGGAGGAAAACAAATGTAGCAGGGAAGGAGTGGAAGGCTTGGGACTGCTGAATACCTAGCTCCAGAGATCTGCGCTGGGAGCACGAACCTACATTTCATGGTGCTTACATGAGACTCGCATGATTACTGGGTTGGAAAGTTTATACAGGCAGAGTTCCTGGGAGACGGGGATTCCGGCTGCTTGTGAAAAGCAGGGATACATATCTGGCTGCTCTGGGACAAAAACTTATACCTGTGTGACCGGCCCACTGGCTCAGGCAGTGGAGATGGAGACAGTCACAGGAGCCAGGATGTGGGGAAGAGCTCTTTCCTCCCCCCAGGCATCAGTACTGCTCCCCTGCAACCCCCAACATTTCTTCAGGGGCTCAGTAGCTCCAGTATAGAACTTCTGGACACTAGAGGGCACCATATACAAACATGAAGCACCAAAGGAACGTTGTTCAGAATAAAATTGTTAATACAACTCCTGAGAAAGATTTAAATGATATGGAACTCCTGACTCTTCCTGAAAGGGAGTTCAAAATAAAAACAATCAACATCCTAATGGATGTACAGAAAGACATCCAAGAACTCAGGAATTAATTTATGTCAGAGATCCAATCATAAAAGAACACAATGTAGGGTACTAAAAGCAGGTTGGATACAGTGGAGGAGACAATAAATGAAATAGAAACTAGAGAATAGGAATACAAAGAATCTGGGGCACAGAGAGAAAAATGGATCTCTAAAAATGAAAGAATATTGAGAGAACTGTGTGACCAATCCAGGTGGAACAATATTCGCATTATAGGGATACCAGAAGAAGAAGAGAGAGAGAAAGGGATAGAAAGTGTCTTTGAGGAGGTAGTTGCTGAAAACTTCCCCAATCTGGGGAAGGAGACAATCTCTCAGGCCATGGAGATCCACAGATCCCCCTACACAAGGGACCCAAGGAAGACAACACAAAGACACATAGTAATTAAAATGGAAAAGCTCAAGGATAAGGACAGACTGTTAAAGCAGCCAGAGGCAGAAATAAGATCACATACAAAGGAAAGCTCATCAGACTAACAACTTCTCAGCAGAAACCTTACAGGCCAGAAGGGAGTGGCATGATGTATTTAATGCCATGAAGCAGAAGGGCCTAGAATCAAGATTACTTTATCCAGAAAATATTTTCTTCAATACATGGTTTGTGAAAATTAGCACATATGTAAATATTTGAAAAAATAACTCCTTATAAATAAAAGTCAAGCAGATCAAACATTTAAGTATTAAAGAAATAAACTGTAAATTAATTGTTATCACTGAGAAAGTAGGAAGTACCAGGAGGTATTTATTTGAACCTATGCACAGGTAGCTTGTTGAAAGTAACATGGGATATTGGTGGCATGATATAATATGAGCATGAAGAATGCTAATTATTTAGGGTTTTCAAATACCCTACCAAAGGTATTAATAGTGGTCCCACTAAGAATCACTATTTAAAGACAATAGAAGATAATTTTTAAAATGAACTTTTTGAGCTATAACTGCATACTGTAAGATACAGCCATTACAAGGATAGAGTTTGAGTTTTGATAAATGAATACAAATGTAACCACAACTGCAATCAATAAATGAAGCCCTCAGAAAGTGTCCTAATGACCCAGGCATTCAATTATTTTCTCCACTTAGAGACAAGAAATTGCTGCTTTCTGTTTTGTTGCTGTAACTCTGGTGGAGGGGTCGGAATATGTTCCCAGCCCAGAACAAATAACATTTGATGGCAAAATCAGTCAAAGGGAAAAATAATGTGGGATAAACCTGATTATTGCTTATAAGCACTTATCCACTTCTGCTCACCAGTGTCTCCTCCGACTGGGCGGTAACTGACCCAACCCAACATCTCCAGTAAAGATATGGCCTCACTCTTGTGATCATGTATTGATATGGAGATGGACTACATCTCTCCACAGCCTGGAAACACCTATTGATATAGAGATGCACTAAGGCCAGGCCAGAGAGTGTGAAAATATTTAAGTTTTACCCAGAGCCCACCCCTCCAAAAATCTCACCTCACAATATACTTAATCCCTATCTTCCACAATGGACCCTGTGTGAGAAAACTGGAGCACTGTAACCAGACTCATAACATGCAATAACAACAGCAATAAAATCATGAAAATCCTCAGGCAGAGGGATTCGGCTAGGTTCAAAGTCCTATGCAGATTAAGTCCATAGCTCATCCATACTACAGGCGCCAGTAGCTAAAGGAGTTCAGAGCAATCATCATGCAGCAGCTGCAGCCAATGGGCACATCCAGGTCATGGGGAATGCAGAAGAAAATAAGCTTAAGGGCAATAAGGTACATGTTTTAATGACACCAGCATAGGCAAATCTTGTTTATTTGATAGGATGTATGCAAGAGAGTG
Source organism: Manis javanica (assembly GCF_040802235.1). Taxonomy (NCBI): domain Eukaryota; kingdom Metazoa; phylum Chordata; class Mammalia; order Pholidota; family Manidae; genus Manis; species Manis javanica. The sequence continues at coordinate 64,011,194 of NC_133169.1, read as the reverse complement.
GTCCTGTGAGAGGACACTGGCAGGAAGGGGATCTCATCCTGGTCTGGTACACCAGACTTTCACTCCCTCCCTGTGGAAGTTACAGATGGGTCATTATATGGGGCTACAGGAGGTACATGCCCTGCTCATAAAGATAAAACAAAACTTCCTGGTAAGAGGCTCTTACTCCCCAGACACTGTGGGTATACTACCATGATCTTTGGGGTCCACCCTCCTGTTACTCCTGGTACATACACCAGGCCAGCTTCCAGGGCTTTTCCCCAAGGTGCCAGAAGGGCCAGCCATCACTGGTCTGTGTGTTGGGATGTGCAGGGCCACGTCCACTCAATAGAGTCTCCAGGGTTTAAACCAGTTGGGACTGGAAGCAGGATGTTGCTCTGCTGGTCATATCCTGGCTTCAGTTATTCCTCTTTGGTTTGCACATACATGTGTAGGAGAGGCATCACTGTGTGTTAGCACATCCACAGGGTTCGAGGCTCTTTTCTGGGGTTTCTCATTCAAATGTCATAACATCATCCATAAGTGAACTGACCAGCCCTGTAGACCATTAGTGTCCAACTTCAGTCCAGATTTCAACAAAAAATTGCACCTCTCTATCATTCCTGCTCCAGTAGAATTATTTGGTGCCTGAAACTTCACTTTTATTCCAAATTGCTATACCCATTCTTGTAATGCATGTCAAGTAAAGTGGATATCATGATCTCTCTCAATCACCTATGGCCAGGCTGCAAAGAGATGCTCTGAGCCCCTCTTGCCGGTTTGCTGATCTGCACAACATGCAGGAAAAGCGACCAAGAGTCCAGCAGCTGTGTCCACACAAGTCATGGCATACTGATATGCTTCTCGTTTGTGCAGAGGCCCAGAATAGTCTATCTGTCACCTGACAATGGGTACTGGCCCCCTTGCTATAGTCCCATGTTGCTGAAGGACTCAGCATAAGTCCCTCTTAGAGCACACAGGAACTCCTTCCAGGCTCTGATGACTTCTTCAAAGGTCAATGTTAAGCCCTACCGACAGGCCACAGCCCACCTTATATTTTACCCCATGTGCAACAAACACTGATGTAACCATTGGGCTCCATCAGAGGCAGGATTTCTTTCTAGCCAGTGCTTCAGGACCAAAGTGATTGCTTCATCATGATCTGGGGATGCCAAAGGCAAATGGCCAGTCACATGATATATGGTAATTGTCTTATTCTGAGCAGAGATCTGTAGGATTTTGCCACAGCCCTTGCCCCCAAAGGGGCCAATGACCAACCATCTAGTGGTATGGTACCATGTTGGTAGGCACAGGGTCAAGCCCCAATAGATGGCCCAGCTGTCAGTACAGACAACCATAAGGGAAGGCTCCTGGGTGATCATGAGCCATACTGCCTGCAACTCAGCCCACTGACTGCTCTTCCCCTCTCCATCCCCATCCATATTGTCTCAGTCTAGGATGGAAAGCCATGGCCCTCCACTTTCGTGACTGCCCGCAACTGGAGCTGTCTGAATACTAAGCATCTTCAGATATAAGGCCTTTTCCCTCCTGATAAGCACTCTTGGCTACCAATAGCTCAAAAGCAAGCTCTTCCTGCTTTTCCACTGGTAAATATCACTGGCCACAATAATCATTGGGGTTCTCCACTTAAGGGGCTACTGGAAAGCCTGTTAATCTATTGTGAATATATGTCCCATTTGGCTAGCATAGGCATCTGTGCCACACCACTCCATGGCCTTTGGGTCCAGGCTTGCACACACCCTGCAATGGGATAGGTGGTTTCTACCTAGGTCAGAGCTGTTCTGGTGATGGGCTCCCTGTTCAAAAAGGTATGGTACCCAGCATCTTGTTGCTTCACTGTCAAAGTGTACTGGACTTCTGCTCCTTTCCATAGTTGTGTCCAGAATGCAATAGGTTGGCAGATTAGTTCAAGCTGCTACCAAAGGTCCCATCCATAACCATCTTCATTTACATGAACATCTAGCTCATAGGGCCTTGATGAGTCCATTACACTCAAGGCATGTATGGCAATACCCAATCATCATCCTGTGGTGGTGAGGGTCCAGGCAGAGCCTTAGTACTGTCCCCCTGGAAGTCCTGCAGGGACACAGGCTGAGCATGGGACTTTGCCTCTTACTTCCACGTCTTGGACCTCAGTGGGTGGAACTGTTGCTCTAGCTTAGTTGTTCCCACAGTTATGACATCATCTTACTGGATTGCCCATCAAGTTTTTCTTTTACTATCCCAGCCTTTATCAAATCAACCCACATCTGAGTCCTCGAGACATTCACGGGGCCCTTTGCACCTCTCCTTTCAGTTGTAGCCTATACTTCCTTCCATTTTCTTATTGTTTCAACCTCCCCCAGATCTGCTAACGTATGAGTAGCCTCATTTATGGGTTGCTTTATGTGGAGGGCAAGAATAGTCACTAGGGACCCAAGGAGATATGGGGGAGCTACATGGAGCACCGTATTTCTCATTCCTACAGTGAAAAACTCTTCATTGGGGCGCTGAGTGTCCATATTATAGATGATATTTTTCATGGCCATCTCCCATAACACCTGCTGTAGCTGTGCATACATTTTCCAGCTAGTGGGTGAGTATTGTAAATCACACTGATTAGGTCAAAGTGCCCTGATGGCTACTGCCAGTCAATCCAGAAGTGCCTGATTCTTTTAGGTGTGATGGGCACTTTACAACTGTTGCCAGAAGGAAGGATCAGTTTTCAGGGAAGCCAGTCTACTCATCTCAGTACCTGACATAAAAATGTTTTCCACCTGCATATCTCAGAGATGTAAAAGCCATGTAGGCAGATATTCCAGTGGCTTCTGCCTATACCAGATGCTCATGACCACCAGCTCATCCTGGGTATAGGGATGGAGCATGTAGTGTTCCACAACCTGGGGAGGGGGAAGCCCCTCCCGTGAAGGGCCCACAGTTGTTGTGTTTTTATTTTTTTAATTACAACCCACAGAACTTTAATATGGGAGAGGTTGGTGCCTTGGGCAGTGACCTCGGCAACAGATCAGTGCCTCGCCCCACCCCCTCCTCCCCTCCTGCTGACTCCTCTGCCATCTCCAGGGGTGAAGGTACCACTCTTCCCTCTAAATGTTTAGATTGTTTCCAATTTAGAGTAATTAGGGATAAAACTACAATGAGCCTTACACATACAAATCCTTATATGAAGATATGCTTGCTTATGCTTGAATAAATAACTAAGCTGAAAATTTGTATGTATAGTGTTAAGTATTAAACTTAGTAAGAAATTATTACCAAAATAGCCAGATTTGTTGGAACACTTTACATTCCAATGAAGTGACACGTGCCCCACTGTCCATGTCCACACCAACACTTAATACTGTTCCTCTTTAATTTAAGCTATTCTGATGGGTATGTATTGTATTTCATGTCTCAGATTGTGCTTTTCTTACACTTAATGACAGTGAGCATGTTTTCATATGTTCACTGGCCAATCTTATGACATTTTTGTCAAGTGTTCAAATGCTGACATTTTAAATTGGATAGTTTATTCTCATATATTTATTTTTTATTATATGTGTGTGTGTATTTTTATCCCAATTCTTTACATTATTTTCCCTAGCCTTAGCAATTATTTCTAGATAGTAAGAGTTTAAATTTCACTGAGATTTATCTCTATTATTGTTTGTATCTTTCATATTTAATGGTTTATGATTTTTGGCATGTGTCTTACAAGAATTCTTATATTACTCCCATATTTTGAAGACAGTTTTCTCTATTTTCTTCTATAAAATGTAGTTTTACATCTTCTATTTAGGTCTATCATCTTTTTCTAGTGAATTTGTGTATGGCATGAAATAACATGAGATTCTATGTTTTTCCTATACTGGTTTTCTACACCATTTTATAATCCTTTCCTTATTTAATTTTCATAGCTCATTAGAAAAATTTCAGTGTAAGTCTATGTAAATATTTCTAAAGTCCTATCCGATTCATTTGTTTATATTTATGCTAATAACAGTTCTGATTAACATACCTGTATAGTCATTCTGAAAATCAAGTGGTAAAATTGGACAATATGGTTTCCTATTTCCAAAATTGTTGATTTTCTAAACATTTGGACTCCATGTGTACTTCAGAAAGAGTTAATCAAGTTATACACACACACACACAGACACACACATAACCTTCTGAAAACTTATATGTGGAATCTAAAAACAAAACAAAATGAATGAAACAGCAGTAGACTCATAGACACAGGTATAACTGGTGGTTACCATGAGGAGGTGTTTAAGTGGGCAATTGAAATATGTGAAGGGGATAAAGAGGCAGAAAATCTCAATGATAATATAAATTAGTTACAAGGATGAAAGTACACCCTAGAGAATGTAGTCAATATCTCTTTAATATGTTTCTATGCTGACAGATAGTAACTGCACTATTTGTAGTACACATTTAGTAATGTATATCACTGTTGAATCACTATGTTGTATGTTGAAATAAATATAATATATCCACTATAATTAAAACATATAAAAATAAAAAGATGTCTCATCAATTAAACATCCATAGTGAAAATGTATCTTTAACATAGCTAACACCATAGATAATATCAGCTGCATTGTAATTCTAAATTTGAAATATAAATTACTAAATATTTTAGAAGAAAACACATGTGAGCTTAGGTGTATGTAACACTTCTCTGTTTGATGCAACATTTGTATTTGACCTTTTTGCTACCAGCTTAAAGCTCTTTAGTGGGTTTCCACTTTTTGTTATTATATATAATATTATGAGTGATATAGATAGACAGTACTTATCCACTATCTATCCTGGATCATCTGTTTCATACTGATCAGTCTTGACCCCTTTACAATCTCATCACTGGGATATGAGACCCTTAGTGTTAGTACAACTATGATGGACACTTTATTTCTCGAGATTACAGGTATTTTGCAGTGAGGGTTGCAGAGTGGGCATAACACCATGAAGATCAAGTTTTAGGCATGTGTTGTCAGGATTCAGCCAATACTATTAAGCACAATTTATTCCTGTTGCATACATATGTGCACAGATGTGAAATGAGGACATTTGGTACAACCCAATCAACATATTTTGGAGTAAGAAGTGCCTTATCCTCAAATGTATTAAAGCCATAGAGCAAGGGAGAAAAGTTACATGATCAAATTTTTAGACATTGAAAGGTATATGACATTTTTAACACCTATTTCTGACTACTGTCCTTCTTTACCCCAAGTAAACACACATACACAACACAGATGCACACATAAACCAAAGGAAAATGGAAATTGGATTAATATATATATAGAGAGAGAGAGAGACAGACAGAGAAAATAGAAAATAATATATGGATACATTATATAAAATAATATATATACAAAATAACTAGAAAATAAAATTTATATGTGTAAAATAAAGTAATTATATACATTATTTTATGTATGTATATAAAAACACATTCCAGCATCTTAAAAACATGATAAAACTGAAAATATAAAAGTTGAAAATAAAAACATGGTAAAATTGAAAGTAAATGAAACAGGACGCCCATATACCTCCTTTTTTTATATGTATTAGTGTTTATTACCAATGCAATTCACCTAAAATAAACTGAAAAGTTCATGAAAATTAAAAATTGATAAATATATTTCTGTTTGCAATGATTTGATTTTATACTTAGAATATCCAAAAGAATCTACCTAAATACAATCAGAACTAATACCAAATAAGTGTAATTATTCCCTTTGGAATAACGTTATTACACAATATTTAATCATATCCAATAGAATAAATTTTAGAATAACCATATTTGAGATTTATTTGACATTTTAGATAGGTCCGGTTTGTAGAAATTCTAGGAATTAGAAATTTTTTTCTACAGCATCTTCAATATTTATGTTACTCAGGTTTACGGACTTTAAAAATTGTATGCTAACAGTTACGTTAAGATATTATAATTCATAAATAGTTATACTCAAATAAAATTATTTACTGAAGAAACTATAAGAAAGCCTTACAGTCACAAAAAGCAGATGAAAATGGGAATATTTAATAAAATTGTTGACTCATTTATATGTTCACCTGAAAAGTCCTCACACCTTGACATATATCATATTAACAATTTCTTTTGAATGGTTTTCCTAAGAACTCCTGTCAGATTACTATTCCTTAGACTATAGATAAAAGGGTTTAACAAGGGAGTGATCACAGTGTATATTGCAGCTGCTGCTCTGTCTGTTTCAGCTCTCTGGAAGGTGAAGGGACATAAACAAATGCCAATTGTTGTACCAAAAAACAAGAGGACCACACAGGTGTGAGAAGAACACGTGGAGAATGCTTTAAACTTCCCTGTGGTTGGTGGTATTCTGACTATAGCACAACCAATGAGTATGTAAGAAACTAAAATACAGGTAAAGCTCACCACCACTACAAGTCCCCCCTCAATAAAAATAAATAACTCATTGATGTGGGTATCTGAACAGGATAATTTTAGCAATGGATGAATATCACAGAAGAACTGAGGAATTTTGTTGTCCTTAAAGAAGGGTAATTGCATCAATAAGATGGTGTGTATCTGTGCACTCAAGACGGCAGAGATCCAGGAGCTGGCCAGCAGATAGGCACAAAATTTGGGAGTCATGATGGATAAGTAGGACAAAGGGAGGCAGACGACCACAGAAAGGTCATAGGACATGATAGGGAGAAGCAATGTGTCCAACCCTGAAAAGGAGCTAAACAGGTACATTTGCATCATGCAGCTATTGAAAGAGATGGTGGACTTTCCTGCCTGGATGTCTACAAGAATTTTGGGAACTGTAGTGGGAGACAAACAGATATCAATCAAGGAAAAATTGCTAAGGAAGAAATACATGAGGGAGTGAAAACAAGCATTTGAGATGATTGTTAGGATGATCAGCAGGTTTCCCACCGTGGTGGTCAGATAAATGCAGAGGAGCAGGGAAAACAGGAGCGGCTGTTTAGCTGGGTCATCAGAAAACCCCTTGGGAAGGAACTCCACAGCACTGGGCTGGTGTAGCCCCCTCAACAATTCCATCACCTGCATGTAGGTCTTGTGGTTTACAGAAGCATGAAGCTCACAAACCAGATTTAATCAGGCCATCAATTCATGTTGGAATTTTTTTCTATGAAAATATAATAAATACAATTTATTTGGGGTATGGTGTAATTATATTGGTTCAATTGATTCATTGCCATCAAATTAGTTCAAGAATAATTAAATTCTATATTTAAAAAAAAACATTTTATCACACCCAAACTAAGCTATGTCATACATTCTCTAATTCATTTTCATTCAATTACCCAGTAAATCATATTATATGCTTACCAATGAATAAACTAAGATTCATAAGATGTTAAGTCTTTCCCATGATTTATCATATACTTATAAGTAAGTGAAACTAATATTTCAACACAGATTTTCTGACTGTTCTTTTGCAATTCACATGAGGTATAAGTTCACCATGAAAATGCCCAATGTATAATTATTGAAACACTCTTGTTTTTTTACTATCAAGAGTAGTAGTTATAAACTATATTCTACTTTCTTTTGGCTTTACAACCTCCCTAAGACTCATTCCAGCTTATTTTGGGTATGTGTCCAACAGCCCTTAATCTTTGTCAGAACAATTAAGCTGCAGCAATTCAATTGATCCTTAATTTATGTATTTTTAAATTAACTTGCAAGGCCCTTGAATAATAGAGTCTATGTCATATTTACTCTTGTATCACATCTTTTAATAGTTCAGACTTAGATAATGGAATAATTGCATGAATGAAAATTATCAAAACAAAATAATACATTTCAGGAAACTTTGGCTAATATAGCATCTGGCAAGGTAGTGAGTGGCTCCCCTACTTTCATAACATAAAGCCTTTGTGTTCCCACATGCAAAAAATAAGGAATAAATGATTTTTAAGAATTAATTGAAGAAATTTACAATTTTTCATTGTCCCCATTTGTGAGATTAAACTCATATCAGAGAATTGTTGAACAGCAAATCAATGATTTGAAATATATGAATCAAAATTATGTAATTCTAAGTGAATAAACCTGGACAGAAAAAAATTCAAAGCTTATTAGCTCTGTAGCCATGAAATGAAAATTTGTTAATAAAAGTTTTCTGGTATATAGAATAATGAAAACAATTGCTTTACTTAAAAAAAACTTTATCTGTTTGAATTAATAATAGAACAAATATAATGAATATACAACCAGTCTAATGTGTTTGGACAATAATAGCTGAATTGAATGAAATGGAAATGACATTTCCAGGAGTAGACTATTGCAATGATTGCATAGAGGGAGTATTAAGACTGACATCCTTCCTCTGTGTTATTTATGTCATCTGTGCCTATCTTGTTGAAACTTTAAACTCATCTTGAAGTTTAATGTGAGTTTTCCTTTTCTAATGCTCTTGAAGTGGACAGAAGCTAAGTTTTCAATTAAAATTAATTCCAAGAAACAGCGAGGTGTATGGATTTTTTAAGCATCATGTTATAAAAAAAAATCTCTTTTGGAAAACAAAGGTAACCAGAACCTCAGTTTTTCTCATATCTCCCTGGGCATATTCCTTTATCTTAGATAACTGGTCCACAGGGCTCCTCCAAATATAGCCATTTTTACACATCTATTGAAACATACCTGGCTTCTAAAAGAGGAAAAGCCAAGAATTCAGAATAGGTGACAAAATTAAGGAGCTAGAGCCTAACTCTCATACATTAAAGATAAATAAAACTCCCAAATGTAGAATGCATAAAGAATATTAATTGAAAATTGTGCTCAAGGCATTCATGGAAATTATCATAATTTCTGACTATGTGTGGCCCAAAACAATCATGTTCTCTTTAGTAACAAATGCGTGGATGGTGTTGTTCTTCCTCAAATACCACATTCCACCCCTGGTGTAGACAAAATATTTATTGTAGCAGATCATGTGTATAACATAAACATCTGGAAAAGTCACACTAGAACCAATCTTGTATGTGTTGACTGCATAGTTGTGTTTAATGATATCAACATATTATTTGAAGACTGAATTTATCACATTGACTGAAGTTTTATTTTTTTGAAAATTTATAGTCTCATCAGCATAAAATCAAAGACCAACTTATTTCATGCTACAAAGAACACAGAAATTCAGAAGTGTGTAATAAATATTTCTACAGCATATATGATAGACAAACCCTTAGGCAGAGATATCAAGGAAAATAAAGAGAAGACAAAATAAAGAAGAGATCGGAAATGTAAAAAGAAATTACCACTGACACAGAAAAACTTAAACAATTAGAAGAAAATCACATGGGAAATGATATGCAAATACATTTGACAAACTAAAAGAAATATATAAATTCCTAGAAAAATACAATCTTTCAAGACTTACCCAGAAATAAACTGAAAATCTGAACAGACCAATTACTTCTAACAAGATTGAATTGGTAATAAAAAAAATTCCCAGTAAACAAAATTCCACAAACAGACAGCTTCATGGGTGAATTCTACCAAACTTTTAAAGACCTAATACACTTTTGAAAGTATTCCAGAAAAATGGAAGAGGAAGAAGTAATTCTAAACTCATTCTTGGAGGTCAAACTTCAAAAACTAGACAAATATGAAAAAAGAAAACTACAAACCATAATTCTACATTAACTGAACTGTCATGGTTTGAACATTTTATAGTCTCATCAGCATAAAATCAAGAGGACCAGCTTGTAATATAAGGAAGATAAATTCAGAAATGTCTAATGACATATGCTTTTAAATATTTCTAGAACAGCTTTGTAAATGGAGCTGTTGGAAGAGTTTTCAACCTAAAAGTCATTTAAAAATATGAACTATAATCCATAGCTATAGTTTTCAGATACTAAATAACATCAATACCTCTAAGCCTTATTATTTGGGTGGACATCTGTATACTAAATCTCTCAGAATAACTTTCTTTGAGAGCAGGGACTACTACATCTATAAAACTAAAAGATGCCCATGTAGCCATTATGTGTATCATAGGCTGCCAGCAAAGGGACTTTTGTAAAAAACTGCAAATAACTTACCTAAATTAATGTTTATATTTGGGTATTTTTTCACTCCTGTCATTACTGTTTCTTCTCATGAAGAAAGTGGGCTTAATTGATGCACCAGTTTCATCTCCAGAAGCAATGATAAAGCATGTGCATGATGAATTCATGATTGGTCATAACGATTTAACCAAAGGATATGGGGTTGAAAGAGGTAAACAAGGAAGCATGAAGAACATGAACGTGCTCTTAAGTGGCCTCCAAGGTACAATCTATTCAGTTTCTCAAGAGAAAGGGATACTAGCAGATAGTCAACCTCAGGTGTGTACCCCAGAGACATATCCTCTGGAGATGAATAAAGATTTATAAAGTTATCCCTTCTTTTGGAAATACTCACAGTAATCCAATGATAGCATTTTTTCACCACAGAGATTAGGAAATTGTTACATTTCCCAGGACTTTCTGTTAACACTCTTTAAAGTAAAATTTCAGGTATGAACTTATGTTAATATCACCTGACAGTCTGAACTCTACTGTATTTCATTGGTTCCCTTATCAATAAACAAATATCCTTCATCTAAACTGTTGTGTTTAAAAAATAAAGTTGTGTTACTTTCTTTTTGTCTACCACGTTATATTACTTAACTTATTTATCCAGGAGTCTGTACACCTTCTATAGCACTTATTACTTTTCACATGAAATTGTATAATCTTTATGCTAAAAACCTCGTCAATACAGACTGCACATTTTATTTAGATCAGGATTTCCAAGACTTTGTGGAAGAGTAGAAAACTATTCCTTTTCTAAGGTATGCAACTATGTGAAGTAAAATGATAATGCATCAAAACAATAACAATATAATTGAAAAGTACTGTATTTTGCCCTAGATATATAAAACTTTGATTAACTTGAGTACCACCCTACCTTGTCTATCACCTCACTTAAACAGTTAGTGAATATTGGCATCAGCAAGCATAATATCTTCAAATATTTTTATTTTGTCATTATTTCTATTTTCTCCTAAACATGGCTGTTAGTTGATAATACAGACATAAAAGCCTTAAGGGATTACTTATAATTTGTATCCTTTAAATTTCTCATTGTTATTTTATAAGTTACCAATTATAAATGACTGTTGTGAACAGATATTAAAGCATATATAAGAACTGTACAAATCATTATTGTTGATTTACATAACTGTATTAATATACTTAGTATATTTTTCTAGTTTCATTGAGACATAATTGATGTACAACATTGAGTTTAAGTTGCACAGTGTGATGATTTGATACATTTATATACTGCAAAATGATTACCACAATGCTGTTAATTCAGACATACATCACCTCACAAAATTACCTCATGTGCATGTGAGTCTATGGTAATATATTTAAGATTTACAGTCTCAGCACCTTTCAACTGTATAACACAATATTGGTTCCTCTAGTCACCCTGCTGTACATTAAATACCCAGAACTTATTCTGATTAAAATTGGAAGTTTGATCCCTTTGATCAACATCTGCTATATATTCCAAAACCCCAGCTCCTGACAACCACTATTCTCTCTGTTTCAGTGAATTTGGCTTACGTAGATTCTACATATAAGTGACACTATACAGTATTCATCTTTACTATCTAACTCATTTAACTTAGAATAATGTCCTTAAGGTTCATGTATTTTGATGCAAATGGATCTCCTATATTGTATTACCTTTATTCCTTCATCTTTCAATGGACACAGGTTGTTTTTATGTTTTGTTTTGACTTTTGTGACTACTACTGCAATGAACATAGGCATGGAGCTGGAGCTGTCTTTTCAAAACAGATTGTTAGGTCATATGACTCCTTTGTCAAATATTAGTTACTTCATTGTACATGCATGAGTTTCATTTCTGGAATGTTGATTTGGTTCCATTGGTCTATGAGTCTTCTTTCATGCCAGTGCCATATTGTTTTAATTACAATATCTTTGTAATGTAGTTTGAAATAAAAAAACTGTGAAGCCTCCAATTTTGTTCTTCTTTTTAAGAATTTCTTTGGCTACTAGGGTAGTTCTATGCTTCTATATGACTTTCAAAATTATTTTGTATTTCCATGAAAAATGCCTTTATAATTTTGATAAAGACTGCATTTAATCTACAAACAGCTTTGGATAATTTTGTCATTATGACAATATTAATTTTTCCAATCCATGGGCATGCTATATATTTTCATTTATTCGTATTTTATTTAATTTCTTTAATCAATGTTTTATAATTGAGAGCACAGATCTTTTATCTCATTTGAATTTCTTGCTGAATATTTTATTGTTTTTGAAGGTATTATATATGGATTGTTTTATTTATTTTCATATAGTTCATTTTTCCATTTAGAAATGAATGAATGTATATTTTGATTGTACATCATAGAAATTTACTTTACTTCTAACAGTTTTTTATAGAGTTCTTGGGAGTTTCTATAAAAAAGATCATGTCATTTACAAACAAAGACAATTTAATTCTTCATTTCCAAATTGGATATATTTCACATGTTTTATTTATTTGTCTAATTGCTTTAGTTAAGATTTTTAGAACCTTACTGAAAAGAACTGGAGGGAGTGGGCACACATGCCCTATTCCTGATCTTGGAGGAAATTATTTTATCTTTTTATCATTGATTATAATGTTTGTTGTGGGATTGTCATGTATCTCCTTGAATAAGGACACATGAAACTGAAAGACAGAGAGAAAAATGGAACTCTAGGAATGAAAGAATGATATGAGAGTTGTATGATGACTCCAAATGAATCAATATTTGTGTAATAAGGATACCAGAAGAATAAGATAGAGACAAAGGGTTAGAAACCATCTTTGAGGAAATAACTCTTGAAAACTTCTGGGGAAGACAATAGACACTCAGGTTATGGAAGGCCAGAGACCCTCTAATAAAGGAACCCCAGGAGGACACCACCAAGACATACAATAATTAAAATGGCAAAGATTAAGGATAAGTAGAGGGTATTGAAAGCAGCCAGAGAGAGAACAAAGATTACTTATAATGGAAACCCCGTGAAACTATCATCAGACTTCTCAGCAGAGACTTTATACGCCAGAGGGAGGGGCATGAATAATTTGATGTATGGAAACAGAAGGACCTCCGAGCAAGAATCTCAACCCAGCAAGATTTTCATTCATATCTGAAGCAGAGATTGACCATTTCCCAGGTAAATGAAGGCCTAAGGAATTTATAACCACTAAACTAGAATTACAGAACACATTAAAAGGACTGCTGTAGACAGAAATGTTCCTTAGGCTGAAGAGCTTTCACCAGTGAAAATAAATGCACATTAAAGGTAGTAGACCAATTAATTACCAAGCACACAAAAAATTAAAACAAAACAAAGGTAGTAAAGTTAACTACATAAGATGGCTCAAAGGATACACACAAAAATGCAGATTATGACATCTAATACATAAAGTGCAGACGAGGAAAAACAAGACAAAAGCACTTTTAGGTTGTGTTTGAAATAAAGCAATCATCCACTTAATATAAGCTGTTATGTACTTCAGAAGCTGTCCTTGAACCTTATGATAACCACAAACCTAAAGCCTGTAACAGACACACAAAAAAGTAAAAACGGGAAATCCATACACACAACACTAAAGAAAACCATCAGCAAGAGATGAAGAAAGGAACAGAGAGGAACCACAAAACAAACAGAAAACAGTTAATAAACTGGTGACAATATATACCTACCAATAATTACATTAAATGTGAATGGACTGAATGCACCAATGAAAAGACACGAGTGGCAGAATAGATAAAGAAACAAGACCAATATATATGCTGCCTACAGGAGATTAATTTCAGACCCAAAGACATGCACAAATTAAAAGGGAAGGGATGGAAAAAGATGTTTCATGTAAATAATAGGGAGAAGATGATTCTAGTCCATGATTTCTCTTCCATGGATGGAAGTTACACCCACCAAAAATTTCAAATTTATTTTTAGTTCAGGAAGTCCCAAGGTAAACTCCATATAATAGTTGTTATATATATAATAATGTGATTTCTTTGTTTATAGTATTTCATAAAGAATGGAGTATATCAGAGAGGAAGTTATTATAGGTAGAAAGGAACATTAGTTTGATAATCACTGATACAAAAACGGTGGCACAATAAAATACCTAATTTGTGGCAACACATGCCTTGCTGAATTTCTTTTATAAAAAAAATTTTGTCAATAATTTAAACATATGTCAAATGCATAGCTCCAATAGAACCATTCAGTAAGAGGATAAGACAGCCAGCTAAGCAAAAGCGGCCAAGTTAATTGATTGAATAAATTTGTGAGTTGTGGTGTGGAAACACTGTAATAAGGATTTGTGATCAACAGACTTTTAACATCCACAATTTATTCTTGATGACAATGTAATAGACAATCCCAATGTATGGAGATCCATCTGTATTTCCAAGAAAAAGAGTAATAACCATTATAGGTATAATGCCTATATAACTTCTCTCTAGGAATCTTACCCTCAGTCATTATTTAAGGCAGGACACCGGCCATGAACCTTGTCAGGGCTCTCTTGACCTCATTGTTCCTCAGACTGTAGGTGAGGGGGTACAACACAGGGTTAAGATAGTATAAAATGCTGACACAACCTTGTCAAGCTGACCTATAGGATTTGGATCTCATGTAAGTAAAAATGCCTGCTCCTTAAAACAGTCCCACCGCAGTCAAATGTGAGAAGCAGGTGGCAAAAGCCTTTCTGTGGGCTTCTGTAGAAGCATCCGGAGAAGAGCAGCCAGGATGAGACTATAGGAAACCTGCATGAGGAAAGTAGGACCAGGAGCATTAACACACATCAGGTGTACACGTCAGCACAAGCCAAACGCGCCAGAATTAGCACGTCACCGAAGAAATGGTCAATCTCATGAGCCCTTCAAAAGAAGAAGCTCAGGGTGGCAGCAGCCTGCGTGAGCCCATAAGCTGATCCCAGGAATCAGGACCCCCAGGTCATTAGCAGGCATAGTCGTCAGTTCATGAGAATGGGGTATCTCAGGAGGTGGCAAATAGCCACATAGCGGTCATAGGACATGGCCGCCAAGAGGAAGCACCCACCTCCTCCCAATGTGAGGAAGAAGATCTGCACCCCAGAGCCAGTGGGGGAGATGGACTTTCTCCCTGTTACATAGTGAGCAGCCATCTTGGGCACAGTGGTGCAGACCAGCACCAGGTCTGTGAGGGAGAGCTGGCTCAGCAGGAGATACATGGGCGTGTGCAGCCGGGGGTCCCGATGAATCTGCAGGATCATGAGGGCGTTGCCCACGAGGGAGGTGAAGGCAACTGTCAGAGCCATCACAAAGAGAATGGGTGGGCTCCTCAGTGGTTAAAGAGTCCTAGGATAATGAACTCTGAGGTGGTGTTCCCACTCCCATGATTTCAACAGGATTGACACTGAAACAGTGAAATAGAAGAGTTTTCATCAGGCACAGTGCTCCATTTCAATTATATTTTTCATGAAAGTAACTGAAAATAACAAAACTTATTTCAAATACTTGATCTGCCATTTGCAAAATCTTTTAACTAGGGCATAAAATTAATTTCAGTATTTTCCTGTTTTCAAGGTTTTAATTTTAAGTACTTCTCAATTTAGTTTGTTTGATTGACACAATGAATGAGAATTCTTCATAAATCCAATTTGCTTTGTAAGTGTATCTTTATGCTCTATGATAGCAACCAAAATGAACAAGATATTAATTACATAATATATAACATATTTGTTCTAGCCTTGTATCATACACAGTAATATTCTTGGAAGCTGAATTAAATCGATGGATTTAACTGTGTAAAAACTAAGTACTTCATAATGGAGTTATACCTATGTAACATTTCAAAAATTATTAAAACTTACCAAAATCAGATAATTTTTCCTGATCTTGAGTAATCTTCGAAGGCATTCTTTCCTTTCCAAACAAGACAGCTTATTTCCTCTGGTCTAGGAACTGACAGGACTGAGTCTGCAGATGGAAACATAACTACTTGGAATTGACAGTGCTTTTAGCTTGAATGTATCACGTCATACACTGAAAACAAGTATGACCTTCTTTGAATGCTTTCCCCCAAAGCAAGACTGTACTGCTTAATGCACTCTCATTTACTGTATAAAGGCACTCATGTATTGACACTGTTTCCCCTCAAATTCACGGAAATATAGTATCTTCTGATAAAGAAGAAAAAATAAAAAGTCACTCATTTCTCACACAACAGAGATAAATTACTTTCCTCCTCGGTGCCAAGAGAACATACATATTTAAGGGCAATTTCATTTCTTATCTGCTGGTACTGGAACTATTTATTCTTTTTAAATAAATACGACCAGAGATGGGGATGGTAATTCAGTCTCAAGGATTTGATGTCATTCAATGAAGTGACATGGAGGTAAGGAGTCCCCATCCTCCGTGGTCATTCCTTCTCCCCACTGCACACAGCCCTCCCGTACTGGAAGGCCAATGAAGGCAGACAAAGACAGTGCCAGGCCTCACTCAGTCCCCAGCCCTACTGCGGGAGTATCGTGGTTGTACGGGCGGCATTCTGCTGGAGGGTTTTAGTTGGTTGGCTCAGAGTTAGACATCACAGAGCCCACATCCTCTTTGCATTTGCCAAAACTTTTCTATCTGCAAAGCCCTATATTTGTGACTTGTACTCTGAACACCTAGTAACTAATCCTCCTGACTCACTTATTTGATTGAAAGACTTCTTATTTTCCATTATTCTGATCTCTCCTTGTTGAATGTTGACAAAACTTTAAACTTGTTCTAAAATCAATGCATAAAAAGTAAATGGTGCCTTTGTGTGTGCATGTGTGTGTGTGTGTGTGTGTGTGTGTGTGTGTGTAGTAAGTGAGCACTTGAGAAAGAGAAAGAACATTTTTAAGAGGTGGGAGTCTGAATGCCACTTACTATTTAGTTTTTAAAAACAACAATGAAAGATCAGGCAAGTTAGTGTTAAAAAATCTGTAGATTAGTCATTGTAGTGTGCTGGGTCATTTTATTAAACTAATTTTTGCTATTATTGTACCCATTTTTAAGTATTCTGTAGTACAGTGACATGCATATTTGCATTTTTTCTGCAACCATCACCAATATCCATTGCCAGGACTCTATGCATATTCTCAAACTGAAAATATGTGCCCAATAAACAGTAGCCCTCTATATCCCCTGCCCCCAGGAACTGGCAGGCACCTTACTACTACTATTCTGTCTCTTTAAATTTGACTCTTATGGGATCATCAGATAAGTGGAATTATACAAAATTTGCCCCTTTTGTGACTGGCGTATTTCATGTCACATAACATCCTCAACACTCAGCCACGCTGCAAATGTGTCAGAATTTCATACCTTCCTAAGGTAAATAATATATTCCTTTGTATGTATAATGATTTTCTTATTGATTCCATCCATCTATGGACATTTGGGTTGATTAATACTGCATTAATATTCCTCACCTACTTTCACACTATGTGAATGAGTCAGTTTCCCACTGATTTAAGTATCTGTAAACCTACACAAGTAAGATATTAAGAGATAATTCCTAACTAAATTGCCAACTCATAAAAATTATGGTTGGAAATAAAAATGAAGAATTAGCTCATCTTGCAAGTAAAGAATAGTGGGCACTAAGTGGAAGAATGGAAGTTCAACATTGACTAGTGCAGGAACAGAAAGATTTACTAATCTAAAACATAAGTATTTATCTTTCTTTTTTCATTATGGCTTCAGAAATCTTTTTTTTCCCTCTGTTCCCAGACTTTTGTTTAGAATATTTCTAAAACTTCTAGATCTTTGTGTTCAGTCTCAGAATCATCTCTTTGACAATGCTAATAGAAGGCACAAAGATACACCCTTCCTATTATAGAGTTATCACAGAAAATATAGAATAGTGTCTATAATTTTCCTTCTACATTTTTCTGATCCTTGTTGCCCTAACATTAAAACTGAACTCTTTTTCTTTAGGATGCTGAGATGATTAATCAATCTATGCTGTAAAAACTAAAATAGTAACAGCCAAATCATTCACTGGACTGAATTGACAGGTTATTACTATAGTTTTTACCTGATGACTGTGTCAGCTTGCATACATTTCAGTTCTTCAGATTGTAGGATAGACAAATAGAGGCTTTTATCTGTGAATCTATATGGAGTAAAAAGAAGAACTATGGATTTTCTGGGGTTCAAAAGTCAGTCTATGGAAAGGGATGAAATATTTGCCCACCGCATATAAGGGCTTAATATCCAAAAATGTGTTAAAAGAACATACACAACTCAGTATCACAAGAGCAAATAATCTAATTAGAAAATGAAGAAAGGACCTGAGTATAATTTTTCCAAAGTGGATATGCAAATGGCCAACAGGTATTGAAAAGGTGCCTCAACATCACTAATGGACAGAGAACTAGAAATCGAAACCATAATCAGATATCACCTCACATATCTCACCATGGTTGTTTTCAGACAGATAACAAATATTAACAAGATAAGGGGAAAAGTATCTCTCAAACACTGTTGATGTAAATGTAAAATGGAGCAGTCTACGGAATACAGTGTGTTGGTGACTCAGAAACTTAAAACATAAACCCCACTTGATCCAGCGATACCACTGCTGGGATGTACCTGCAAGAACGGAAATCAGTATATCAAAGAGGATCTGCCCACCCATGTGCATTGCCGCATTATTCACAAAAGCTGAGCTATAGAAACAACCTAAAAGATCTTTGATGGAGAAGTACACAAATAAAATCATATACACACTACATCCATGGTATATCATTCAACAGTAAAAGAGAAGGCTTGCCATTGGTGACCAAATAGGGGAATCCGGAAGGCATTATGCTAAGTGAGGTCAGCCAGACAGAAAGACAAATGCTGTATGGCCTCACTTACATGTGGAATCTAAAACACAAGCAAACAAACAACTTCAGATTTACAGAGAATACAATAGAAGCTGCCTTGGGCTTCAGTGAGGGGATGAATGTCTAAAGATAAAAATTTTTACTTATAAGAAAAAGTTCAGAGGATCTTATGTATAGCTTTGTGACTATAGTTAATAATATGGTATTCTAAATTTAACAGTTGCTTACAATAAATCTTATAAATTATCACTAACACAGTGATTTAATTCTGTGAACTATGTGAGTTGATGATGCATTAACTATGCTCATCTTGGTAATGATTCAACTATACATATACTTATATATAAATATATATATAATTTTCACATTGTATACTTTATTTTAATTTATTAATAGGATATACAAGATCATATTTGTTTCAGAGGTACAATATAATGACTCAATAAATTTATATATTTGTCAATCATCCCAAAACAAAAATTGTTTACAAAGCAAAACCAGTCACATCATAAAACCAAGAACAAAAACAGAGTTAGTGGACTGATACTGTCCAAGGTCAGGACTTAGTGGGAAGCTACAATAATCAAGATAGTATGGAAATGACCAAAAAACATAAAATAGGTCAATGCAATAGAATAGAAAGCTCAGAAATAGACCTCTGTAAACATAATCAACTCATCTTTAACAAAGGAGCAGATTGTTTATTCAACTAATAATGTTGCTGGAAAAACCTGGCATGAAAAAACAGTCCAGATATAGACTGTACACACTTTACAGAATTTAATTCAAAATGAATCTTAGACATGAATGCAAAGCATTGTAGTATAAAACCCTGCTA
Source organism: Manis javanica (assembly GCF_040802235.1). Taxonomy (NCBI): domain Eukaryota; kingdom Metazoa; phylum Chordata; class Mammalia; order Pholidota; family Manidae; genus Manis; species Manis javanica. The sequence continues at coordinate 63,991,449 of NC_133169.1, read as the reverse complement.
AATAGCCTAAGAGAAAGCCTAGATAACCTTAGTTAAATGATGCCTTTTTAGATACAACATTAAAGGCAGGATTCATGAAAACAAATGTTGGTAACCTGGACTACAGTAAAATTAAAAAATTTAAAACTCCTGAGAAAGAAAATATCAAGAGAAGGAGAAGACAAGCAACAGGCTGGGAGAAATCATTTGTGGAAGACATATAGGATAAAAAACCCTATTCAAAACATGTAAAGAACAAATAAATTCAACAATAAGAAAACAAACAATCCCACTGAAAATTGGGCACTTCACTGACGAAGACAGACAGGTGTTAAACGTTTGAAAAAATGCTCCATGTCATATGTCATCAAGAATATAAAAATAAAATCAATGAGATACCACTGCACACAATTTGAATGGCCAGTTCCAGACATTCATAGAAATGCTGCCAAGAAGGTGCACCACCAGGAAGTCGTACATATTAGTTACAGGAATTCAAAATGCTACAGCCACTTGGAAGCCAGTTTTGGTGGGTATTTTACAAACCATATATACTGTTATCATGTGGTCCAGCAAACATGTTCTTGGTATTTACCCAAAGGCAGTGAAAACTTATATACACAAATGATAATGCAAAAGAATATCTATAGCAGCTTTGTTCTTAATTGCTGAAACATGGAATGAACCGAGGTGGCATTCAGCAGGTGAAAAGGTAAATGAATACGGTGCATGCAGACAATGGGATATTATTCATAAATGAAAGGAAATGAGCCGTCTAGCTATAAAAGGACATGAAGAAACTTAAATGCCCATTACTAAGTAAAATAAGCTAATTTCAAAATGTTCTTCATTGCATGATTCCAACTGAATCACATTGTACAATACCAAAAATTATCGAGAATGAAAGAATTCCATGGCTTCCAGAAGCTGATGGAAGTAAGGGAGAAAAACAGCAAAGCATAGAAGATTTTGGGGGTAGTAAAATGCTCTGGGTGATGTTATACTCGTGAGTAAATGTTATTTTACATTTATACAACTCATAGAATATAAAACACTAAGATAGAAGCCCTAATGTAAACTATGGATGTTGAGTAATTATGAGATGTAAACATTACATTGTTTTAAAAGAAGTATGACTCTTGTTAGTTATATTGCTCTTGTGGGTGGCTATGCATTTGTGGGTATAAGGGTTATGTGGAAAATCTCTATACCTCACAATCAATTTTGTTACAAACCTAAAAATCTTCTGAAAAGGGTCTTCAAAGGATTTTAAGTAAAAATATTACCAAATAATGGACATATAATTATTGATGATAATTGTTATTGAAATAAAAGATGGAATACTTAATGCTTTTGGGTGAATAGTCCCTTCAGTAATATTTCCAGAGACATTTTTATGGCATTATTTCTTAGACTATGTATCATGGGATTAAAGGTTGGGGGAGCCATGGTGTAGAACACAGAAATGACAAGGTCAAAAATGGAAGGGGCCTGTGAAATCGGCCTCAGATATGCAGAGAAACCAGTGGAGAGAAATAACACAATCACAATCAGATGTGGAAGGCAAGTGGAGAAGGCTTTTGACTGACCCTCTGTTGATGACATTTTCTTGACAGTGGAGAAGATGTAGGCATAGGAAACAATGATGAAAATAAAACAGCAGATATCCAATACCACACTAATGAGGATAGGCACAATCTCTCTTATTATGTTTTCTGAGCAAGAAATAGCCAATAACTGTGGTATATCACAAAAAAAATGATGGACCACGTTAGAACCACAGTAGGATAAGGAGAAGGTACCGGCTGTGTGCATTATGGCGATCAGACCCCCACCCAGCCAGGACACGGCTGTCAACTGAACACGCATATTCACATTCATGACGACCTCGTAGTGCAGGGGGTGGCGTATGGCAGCATAGGGGTCAAAGCACATCACGGTGAGGAGATTCAGCTCTGCAGTCGCTAAAAACACAAGCAGAAAGACCTGGGCTACACAGCCAGGACATATGATGGAGTCACTGTGAGTCAAGGAGCTGGCAATGGATTTGGGGATTGTGAATGTAACTAGGCAGAGATCCAAGAAGGACAAATTCTTCAGGAAGAAGTACATGGGGTGCAGAGACGCTTGTCCAAAGTTATGATCATGATAATGAGGACATTTTCCATTAGTGCCAAGAAGTATATCAAGGTGAAGAGCACTGAGTGCAACATGTGCATATTTTCATTGGTAGAAAATCCAATGAGGATAAATTCTGTGACAGCTGTGAGATTTGTTGTGCTTGGAGACATAAATATGTATTTAAAAAAAGGAGAAATGAAACGTCATTTTCAAGTCCTTCCATATTCAACTTACAATATAGTTCTATATTCATATAGTCATCACACAATCTATTTAATAGAAATGTTACTCCTACCATGTGGGTTGGTCACCAACAGTACCTGAATAACACTGCTTTACTGAACCACTTTATACTCAGTGCACATGCACGTGCCATTTTTTTTTTTTTGTCACAGCCTTCTTTTTAATTGAAGTATTGTTGATATACAATCTTATATTGGTTTCAAGTATACAACACAATGGTTCAACAGTAACCCACATTATTAAATCTCCAACCCAATTGGTGCATTTACTGTCAACATAGTAAGATGTTACAGAATCATTGACTTTATTCTCCAGGCTGTACTACCATCCTCATGACCAACTTCTTTTATGACTGAGAATTTTTGTACTCCTTTATTCCCCTCACACTCCCAACTTACCCACCCCAACCCCTCCCCATGGTAACCACCAATCATTTCTTAGAGTCTATGGGTCTACATGCCATTTTGTTCATTTTGTTTTGTTTTTATTCTCCACAAATAAGTGAAATCATATTATATTTGTCTTTCTCCGCCTGGCTTATTTCACTTAGCATAATACCCTCTAGGTCCATCCATGTTGCCCCCAAATGGCAGGATTTCTTTCTTTCTTATGGCTGAATAATATTCCATTGTGTAAAGGTACCACCTCTTCTTTATCCATTCATCTACTGATGGACACTTAGTTTGCTTCCATATCTTGGCTATTGTAAATAATGTGGCAATAAACATAAGGGTGCATATATCTTCTCAAATCAGGAATTTTGTTTTCTTCAGGTAATTTCCCAGAAGTGGAATTACTGGGTCATATGGTTTTTCTATTTTTAGTTTTTTGAGGAGCCTCTATACTGCTTTCCATAGTGATTGCACCAAGTGATATTCCCACCAACAGTGTAGGAGAGTTCCCATTTCTCCACCTCGTTGCCAACATTTGTTTTATCTTGTATTTTGGATAGTGGCCATTTTAACTGATGTGAGGTGATATCTCATTGTGGTTTTGATTTGCATTTCCCTGATTATTAGTGTTGTGGAGCATCTTTTCGTGTGCCTGTGGCTATCTGTATCTATTCTTTGGAAAAATGTCTGTTCAGGTACTCTGCCCATTTTTTTTTTATTTATTTATTTATTTTTTTTTTGAGAGGGCATCTCTCATATTTATTGATCAAATGGTTGTTAACAACAATAAAATTCAGTATAGGGGGGTCAATGCTCAATGTACAATCATTAATCCATCTCAAGCCTAATTCTCGTCAGTCTCCAATCTTCTGAAGCATAACGAACAAGTTCTTACATGGTGAACGAATTCTTACAGAGTGAATAAATTCTTACATGGTGAACAGTACAAGGGCATTCATCACAGAAACTTTCGGTTTTGATCATGCAATATGACCTATAAACCATCAGGTCAAATATGAATATTCATTTGATTTTTGTACTTGATTTATATGTTGATCCCACATTTCTCCTATTATTATTATTATTTTTATTTTTAATAAAATGCTGAAGTGGTAGGTAGATGCAAGATAAAGGTAGAAAACATAGTTTAGTGCTGTAAGAAGGCAAATATAGATGATCAGATGATCAGGTGTGTGCCTATGGACTAAGTATTAATCCAGGCTAGACAAGGGCAGCAAGACATCCACGGATGCAGAAGATTTCTCTCAAAGCAGGGGGGGTGAGGTTCTGAGCCTCACCTCTGTTGATCCCCAAATTCTCACCTGATAGCCCCCCTGCGACTGTGCCTGTCTTAGGTTGTTCCTCCCTTGAGGAATCTTACCCGTCTCTGGCTAACCAGTCATCTTCCGGGGCCATACAGGGAAATGTAAAGTTGGTAAGTGAGAGAGAAGCCATATTGTTTGCAAAGGTTAGCTTTTTACTTCTTTGCAGATTTATGCCCTGTGGCTTCTATGCCCAGCACTTGTCTCGAGGTATCTTTACCACCTGGAGGAATTATGATACTCGGTAAATTCGATATGAGGCACGAATTCTATTTAAGGTTTGTAATTAGGAAGGAAGAAGAAAAGCTATAGATGTAGCATATGAAGGAAACTTGGGAGGATTGATTATTTCTTTGACATATCTTCTTGTATAGTACCTTAAGTATGTATAGGTTTTAAACTACTAACTAATTTGCACACACATATTAACATAATAGGAATACGGTGACATAAACAAAGCAAATCTATAATTACCAGCCATCTCCAGTGAAGCCAAGAAAACCATTTAGGCACCCTAGGCATTTGTGAAAATTTATCTATGATATGATGGATATTGTCCAACTGTACTTGAACCATCAGACAAATTAAAGCAGCCCATTTCTGGGATCTGTTCACATCCCATATGTTCTTTTAACCATAGATAGTCTATAGTCATGAGATTTTGGGGTGCTACAACTTGCACCCCTCCCAACTCCTGGTTGAGTTCCAACAGTACAGATCCAGTCAAATTCGTTGTCTCACTGTATGCACATGCCAGCCTAGACATCTCCCTCCTCCTACGTGCCATTTTTATTACCCAAATATGTTCTATGAAAGATGCTGAAGGGCTGAAATTTTGAACCGACCTTAACGTAAGTGTCCTGATGAAAAGCACCCTCCCCATATCTATAAATGAATCCTGAGAAACAAACTGATAACTGCTAAATTGTGTCCTAATCTTAATGTCCTTACATCCTATTCCATGACTAACAACATTTGTTTCAGCATATCTTCCAATAAATTGAACAGTAAACAATTTTTTAAAAAATGGATTACAGACTTTCCTCAATCCTATAAACTATTTAACCTACATTCTCTCTACAAAATGCTTAATCTGTAGATGTTCTTACATTTAACATTTTAATATAGAGATAGATCTAACTACGTTTTTCACGTTCATAATTCTCAAATTATTTATCATAAAAGTACGTGGTTTTATTCATATATGCATTATTGTTCTATATGACACATATCCTGATTACCTTAGGTATCAAATCCTATAGGCTATGACCTAAGACTTTTGGCCTCATATTCATTAATTTATCACTTCCTCTTATTATTTCCCATTTTATCCAACTTTCCCCCATATCTAATAAGTTAAAAAGTGTTTCTCTATAATCTTTTTTCTTCTTCATGTCTGAACTTCCAATCCCACAATGCATGAACTTGCAAGCATGATATTTTCCACGTTCACTTATTCCCAATCTATTTTACTGTCTCCTTCTATCCTTAACATAAGATGAATGCAAATACGTGGTGGGGGAAAGGGACCATTTATAGCTGGAGCTAAATTCAGTCTTGGTCTGCCGAGTGTAATTTTCCTCTTTTTGCATTAACACATTGATACCTTCTGTTTGTACATATTTTATTGATCAACCTTCATACAAATGTGGTAAAATATTAAACCTTCACTATACAATATTCTATCACACAGTCTTCTTATTCTAATTCTCTAAAATATTATGTTCCACTTCTCTCCATGGTGCTGGACAATGTGAACATCTTCAGTACATATTGGTTGTTAGGATTGGGAAAGTAATAATATAAAGCAATTTTAATATATTAGTGGAAATAATTTCACATATTTTAATGTAAATAAAATAAAATTTGGAACGTATTCCAGTCAAAGATATAAAAATTTGGGGGTGACTTAAAACAAATGTTCATAATGATGAAATTAGATTTGATATACATATGCTGATCTCCCTGTTAAAATATTGTGAGTCCTTCATTTTCCAAGATCAGTAGCAGCCTCTCAGTGACAGACTAAGAAAAACCCAGGTGTTCATAATGATAAATGGATTTCCATATGTCATTAATATTTCAGGGGTTAAAAAATATAACACACCTTTCTTGAAGACTCAACATTATTTTAATTTTAGTTTCGTCTTGAGGCTCTTCATTATTTACTGTCTACTTCTCATGAATTGTTATTTCATTTAACATTTTATACACTTTCACCTTAGTATTCTAAATGCTAAATTCAGCACTAACAGATAGGAATGTAATATTGTAATAAAACCACTAAAAATCACCATCAGTGGAGCACCTTAAATTTAATTAAAATAATGATTTCTCCCACTGAAACTCACCTCAAAAAAGCTGATATTGTTAATTGAACAATTTGTGCACCACAGAATAAATTGATCCCTCTGGATATTTTTTAGTGTTCATTACATTAAAATTAGTACTTTACTGTTGCTTTTTTTCAAATATAAAATGAAATTTTAAATCTAGAATATTTTAAATTTAAAATGATTTTACAAAATAATTATTTAATAGTATACCTCCAAATCCTGGTACATAAAAGGTCCAGTTGTCTACTTAAGCTTTTTTCTAGTGAAATTTACTGCCATCACAAGGACAGAAGGATACACATCTCAACTGAGTAGAGATGACTAGCTTTGTTGATTCCTCTGAAAAGTTGTATGATTCTCAACTGTGGCTTCATCAATAACTCAGTCAAAATAAACAGGAGCCCTGAACAGCTTGACCATTTTACCTCTCCTGCTGATCTCTTGAGTGTTTAACCGTAGTCCAAGAGTTGTAATTTATCAAGCTGTTTTATTCCAAAGGGAATATGGTGTTATTGTTTTCTCCATTAACCTGCTCAGTCAGTATCAGCCTGTACTAAATCTCACTCAATTATTAGTGTGATCAGTGTGCCATATTTTAACTTTGTTAGTGGTTTACATATCTGTGACAGGACTCCAGTTAATCTAGCATCCAAAGTTTCAGTCATTTATTGAGTGCCTACTATGGGCCAGACTCAGTAGACTGCAATATGTCATTAAAAGCAGCGCAGTGAGTCAAAGTCCAAAGGTGAGCGTGAATGCACTGTCTCTCGCCCGGAGATGGAGGCCTTGAAGAGAGACTGGAGGAAGAGAATACAGTGCAGTCCCAAAGGGAGGGCCACTAACAGAAGGTCACTTAAGAGCACAAGTGGAGGTGTGACAGGTGAGCTTGGCGATCTCCAGGGGAGCAGGGAAGCAAGAGACTAGGACATGAGTGAACAAAAGTATTTCATGATCAGGAATACTGTTCTTCATGTGAGGCTGTTAATTTTTACTGTAAGAGGAAAGACAGTGTTGGTTTTGAGTAGGAGAGAAGCATGTCATGTTATACTTACCTTGATCACTCTCTGGTAAGTGCAGACTGTAGAGAAACTAGCCTGGGAGGAGGACTGGATGCAAATACATGGAAAGGAAATACACCCACAGATTATAAGAATTACTATTGTTAATACACTATACTACACCAAACCATCTACAGATTCAGTTTAATCCCTCTCAATATTATAATGCCATTTTTCACAGAAATAAAAACTATCATAAATTAGTATGAAAAAAAATACTCTGACTAGCAGAAGCAGCCTTGAAAAGACAGACAAAGTTGGAAGCATCTCACTCTCTCATTTGAAGCATTCTTATCACAGTAATCAAAATAGTAGTGTACTGGCATAACAATAGATAAATAAATCAATGGAACATATTGGCTACCCAGAAATCAGTACACTTATATATATTCAAATAATATTCATCGAGGGAGCCAAGAAAATGAAATGAAAAATGATATTCTCTTTAATTAACAGTAGTGGGGAAACTGAATAACTACATGAATAAAAATACGATGGTCCCCTATTTTACAAAACTCACAAAAACTAACTCAAAATGGATTAAAGACTTACACGTAAGATCTGATATCATAACACTCTGAGAAACCAGATCCAAGCCGCCTTGACATTGGTCGTGGTAAAGTTTTTTGGATATGACACCAAAAACATATGCATCAAGGCAAAAATGAACAAGTAGGACAACTCTGAACTACAGCGCTTCTGCAGAGAAACAGTAAAACAAAAAGCAATGCATGAAAGGGAAAAAAATATTTGCAGACCATCTACCTGGCAAGGAATTAATCCCCAAAATACATATATGCAATGTAACAGCACAAACTAAGCAAAAAAACATATAAACAAAAAGTGGTTTAAATATAGATATCTGCAACAAAATGCAAATAAAATGAGGTGTCACTTTATGATCTGTTAGAGGGCTAATCCCAATAAAATGAGACACTAAGTGTTGGCAAGGATGTGTGGAGAAACAGGAGTCCTTGGTGGGAATGTAAATTGGCACAGCCAGTGTGTAAGACACTGTGGACATCACTCAAAAAATTAAACTACCATACAATTCACCAATCACACTTCTGCCTATATACCTGAGAGAAATGCAAATATTGTATTCATTTCAGCACTACACACATAACCAAGAAAGATGTGGAAACATCTAGATGTGGAAATCCTAACTGTCCTTCAATGAATGATGGAAAAAGTGTCCTTCAATGAATGATGGACTTCATATGCATAATAGATATATATGTAATGAAGTATTATGCAGTTCTATGAAAGGAAAATTTCCCTTTCTCAATAATTTGAATAGACCTTGGAGGGATTACACTGAGTGAAATAAGTGAGACATACAAAGAATAACACTCTGTTTTTATTTATATGACAAGTCTAAAGAAGCGGAACTCATAGAAATAGAGCATCAAATGTTGATTGTTGGGTCTTGGATGAGGGAGAAATTTGGAGTAGTTGGTCACATGGAACAAATTCCCAGCTGTAAGACAAATAAATAAAAGCCATTTATCTAATGTACAGCATCATAACTATAATTAACAATACTGTGTATATACTTGGGGGTTATTAATAAAGTAGGTCATATTATCACTACACATACAAATCATAATTATGTGAGGACTTAAAGGTGTTAACTAACCTTACATTAGGAACAATTTTTCAATACATTTGTGTCTATAACATTATACACCTTAAGTCTACTTACGTTTTGTTTCAATAATACCTAAATAAATCTAGGGAAAAATAATGCAAGAACAAAAGGAGACACACTATGACAATTTCACTGCTATTGATACTAATTTTGATCACTCGCTTGAGATGATGGCTGACAACTTCTCCAGGCATAAGATCAGTACTAGGTGGGAAGATACCTTGATACTAGATGTCTTGTTAGACTGAAAGTTATCATTCCATTCTTTAATCCCTAAAGTTATTTATATGCTATATATTCTCCTGAAATTCTGTGCAATGTGCTTAGTGATTTTTTTTTTAGTGAATAATACATTTTTTATTAAGTCATCATTGATATACACTCTAATGAAGGTTTCACATGCAAAATATTGTGGTTACTACATTCACCCATATTATCAAGTCCCCCCCATACTCCATTGCAGTCACTGCCCGTCAGTGTAGTAAGATGCCGCAGAGTCACTACTTGTCTTCTCTGTGCTACACTGTCTTCCCTGTGACCTCCCCACACACCATGTGTACTAATCATAATACCCCTCAATTCCCTTCTCTCTCCATCTCCACCCACCCTCCCTCTCCCCTCTCCTCCCCTTTGGTAACCACTAGTCCCTACTTGGAGTCTGTGAGTCTGCTGCTGTTTTGTTCCTTCAGTTTCGCTTTGTTGTTATACTCCACAAATGAGGGAAATCATTTGGTACTTGTCTTCCTCCGCCTGGCTTATTTCACTGAGCATAACACCCTCTAACTCCATCTATGTTGCTGCAAATGGTAGGATTTGTTTTCTTCTCATGGCTGAATAGTATCCCATTGTGTATGTGTACCACAACTTCCTTATCCATTCATCTACTGATGGACACTTAGGTTGCTTCCATATCTTGGCTATTGTAAATAGTGCTGCGATAAACATAAGAGTGCATGTGTCTTTTTGAATCTGAGATCTTGCTTTCTTTGTGTAAATTCCTGAGAAGTGGAGTTACTTGGTCATATGGTATTTCTATCTTTAGTTTTTCGAAGAAGCTCCATAGTGATTGCACCAACTCGTATTCCCACCAACAGTGTAGAAATTTTCACTTTTTCTCATATCCTTGCCTTCAGTTTTAAATGTTTGTAGCAGTGGAAAGTGTTCATATGATGTCAGATTCTATATACTTTTGAAATTAGAGCCAAGACAATTTGCTAAGGTGGAATGTGCAGTTAAGAAGGGATCCAAAAGAAATAAGTGTCCTTTGCTCTTCAGGAGGCAGGGATCTAGGGATCCCTGCACTATGGACATCATGCTTCTCCACACCTCTGGGGAGTCATACAGGAAGGGGACCCGTGAGACCTGACTGTTGTTGGAACACCACTCTGTCTCTCCTGCCTGTGTGCACAGCTTCTCCCGGTTAATCTTCCTTTGGATGTATGTCGCAACATGGAGCCTTGTAAATCCCTAAATGTATAAACACATGGCTCTGCAAACTCATTTTTCTACCACATATCTACTCCTTCAGAAGTGTTAAAAATCTTCCACTCCATCTGGAAATTACTAATCAGCAAAATCCTTTAGATTTTTAAACTTTGCCTTGAATGTCCATACAAACATCATCTCCTTAAAGCACGGGGCTTCTCTGAGAATACATCCCACCCTGAAGTCCTCTCAAATGGTGTTGATATGTCTCTGGAAGAAGGACTTGCTGCCTAACTGAGGTCAGCAGACATGCTCAGGTATCACCATTTCAGCACGTACCTGGGGAAAAGCAGTCCATGCCCTGCCATGACCACCCACTATGACTGAACAATGTTGGAATGAAGGGACACCACATAGAAAGTGCTGGCTCTGAACCCTAACTGGATGATGGCTCATGACCTTAGGTGTTCTCCAGATGAGATTCAAACTGACCACCACTCAGTGGAGGGCAAGGAAAAACTAAAGAAAGAGGCAGGCCACTCCATGTAGATGGGTGGCAGGTTTGATAAGCAAAGGAACTTATACATATTGTTGTTATTGGGAGGCTGCAAGAAGAATACATCTCTGTGCCTTCCCACCAGTATCCTAAAAGTGTACACAGAGATCTTAACGGGCTTCAGGAATTTATAGGTTCTAGATAGTCTCAGTAACACTAATCTGTCATGGCTGTATTCTTGAATCAGCTCCTACAGTGGGAAGGTGGAACAATCTAAGGAGAAGGGAGAGAGAGGAGCCTTCCACTTCCCAGTTCCAGCTTGTTCATCAGTAGTGGTTATGCCCTTTCCATGACTGCCTCCAACACTAGGCAGGGAAACGCTTTGCTGACTCACCTCCTGCCCAATCCTGCTTCTTCCTAATTCTTTTCACTGGTGGTGTTGATTTCTGAAGCATACCCAACTCAATTTAATATCTGCGTGCAGGCAACCCTACCTGCAACACAGAGGGTGTTGCCTTCTCCATCACCCCCTTCTATCACTCAGTCTAAGGAAGAGCATGTCTGCCTTGCTGTCCATCACCAGTTCTACATTCTTCTCCCTGCTTCTTCCAGGGGTGATGAGTTGCTTGAATTTTTTATCATAAGCCTATACGTCCTTCTCACCACTTTGTTGAGTCATTTACCCTCCAAGATTCCCCACCTGGATGGTCATGCCCAGTTTGACTTCTTATAGTCATTATCCTAGACAACATGAAATATGAGGAATGTGGTATATGATTAATGTAATTATTCTCAGAATTATATATTTCAATAACTGAATTTTTATAAGACCAATATAACTTAATGCACATTTAGAATGAAATTCTTCAGTTCCAAAGAAATTAACTGCAGTGATGGTGTGATTTCATTTAATTTATTATTGCTTCTGATAGGAGCTCTCAATTATGATACGTTTTAGTCTTACTTCTGAAAGTAGAATTTTCTCAAACTAACATGTACATATTTTTGAAAACTTGCAATTTTTTGCAGAATAGATTTTATAATTACCCTTAAATGCTATACAAAATTGATATATCTTGATTTTAACAGTATTGTGATATCTATAATATTTTTGGTGTGCTTTTTATAAAGAATGGGTAAATTATATTGTATTTTTTTATTTTCTTTTTTTACTGAAATCATTCTAGTTTCATCATACATTAGATCAAATATATTTTTACATATTTAATTATTCTGAATATCTTTATTGTGTTCATGTAAGTTTAATAATTAATGTAATTTAAGATTGATATGCAAATTAAAGAGAAAAGGGAGTTCAAATAAGAACTGAATCATGTACACAGTCTGGAATATTTTAAAGACATAGCAATTTGGCTAGGATATACACACTACCTTTGCTATATTATTCTGCGATATGAGAGTTTGGAAGGTTTGAACAAGAAGTGATCTGTATTATTTTAAAAAATTGTTAGTCTTATCAATTAAACCACAAAAATGTGATTTTCTTTGGCAGGTTCAATGTATTAAGATTTCCCTCTTTTAAAACAAAAATTCTTCCAGGATATTGGAGGAGCAAGTAAATATATTGGAGGGGAAAATGATGGCAGTGTGAGAAAATAAACAGAAAATTCCCAAATCCACATATAACACAAAAATACAGTAAATACATCTAATCCTGAAAAAGCAACCCAAAGATGGCAGAACAGAATTTCCATAATTGTGGGAAATAGAAGACGTCACAGAAAAGGATAAAGTAGTGAAGCTGCCCTCCGGCAGGACCCAAATTCCCTAGAATGTAAACATGAGCCACTTTTTCCTGCAGACATCTCCTTGGGCAACAGAAACAAAAGCAACAATGAACAAGTGGGACTATATCAAACTAAAATATTTCTGCACAGGAAAGTACACCATGAGCAGAAAAAAAAGGCATCCTATAGTATTGGAGAATATATTCATACAAACTTATCCAATAAGAGTTTAACACCCAAAATATACAATGAGCTCCCTCACACATCTTAACACCCAGAAAACAAATAACCCAAATACAAAATGGGTGGAGAATCTGAACAGACACTTCTCCAAAGTAGGAAATCAGATGGCCAAAAGTCATGTGAATAGATGTTCCACATCACTAATTATTAAGGAAATGTAAATTAAAACCAGAATGAGTTATCACCTCACAGAAGTAAGGATGACCAACATCCAAAAGACAAGACACAACAAATGCTGGAGAGGATGCAGAGAAAGGGGAACCCTCCTACACTGCTGATGGGAATATAAACTAGTTCAACCATTGTGGAAAGCAATATAGAGGTTCCTCAAAAAACAAATATAGAAACACCATTTGAACTGGGAATTCCACTCCTAGGAATTTACCCAAAGAAAACAACTTTTCAGATTCAAAAAGACATATGTACCCCTATGTTTACTGCAGCACTATTTACAATAGCCAAGATATGGAAGCAACCTAAGAGTAAATCAGTAGATGAATGGATAAAGAAGATGTGGTACATATACGCAATGGAATACTATTCAGCCATAAAAAAGAAACAAATCCCATCATTTGCAACAGCATGGATGGAGCTAGAGTTTATTGTGCTCAGTGAAATAAGCCAGTGGGATAAAGACAAGTACCACATGATTTCCCTCATTTGTGGAGTATAACAACGAAGCAAACCTGAAGGAACAAAATGGCAGCAGACTCACAGACTCCAAGAAATGACTAGCGGTTACCAAAGGGAAAGTGTTGGGGATGGTGGGTGGGGAAGAATGGAGAAGGGGATCAAGGAGAATTATAGTTAGCACACAATATAGATAAGTCATATAGGAAGCAGTATAGGACCAAGAAGATAAGTAGTGACTCTACAGCATCTTGCTCTGCTAATGGACATTTATTGCAATGGGGTGGGGAGGACTTGATAATATGTGTGATTGTTGAAATCACAATGTTGCTCATGTGAAACCTTCTTCAGACTATATATTAATGATACCTCAATTTAAAAACCAAAAAGAATTCAGGAAAAAAGGTTCATTTCCTATTAAATTCTTAAACTGATTTAAAATGTAGGATCTATTCTGAACTCTGAATTCTAGTACATTTGTCTATATGTCTGTCACATATAGTTGCCTACTGTACCTTTCCAGGAGGTTTTAAATAAGGAAGTGTATTCTTTAATCTTGAATTTTCTCCTAATTTTTCCCTGACTATTCTGGGTCTTTTGAATTTTTACATTAAAACAAATGGAACCCATGCATATCCATGAATTAATAATGTTATCGGTTTATCAATTTTTACAAGAAAGCCAAGTGGAATTTAACTGAATATGTAAATCAATTTGGGAAATGTTGCCATCTTAAAAGCATTATAATTTCTGAATTCAAGAATTTGTGATTTTTCCGTTTTTACCAGTTTTTAAATTCCAGTCAACAATTTCTTATATTTATCTGAGGATAAGATTTATACTTGTTTGGTTAAAATTTTCAATAAAAAATTTATAATTTTTTTGTTCTAAGTTGAATGGTATTTTTAATTTCATTTTGTAATTTTCATTGGTAGTGTGTATAAGTCCCTTTATTATTTTTATGTTGATCATGTACTGTGAATCCTTTCTGGATCCCATTTCAAAGATCATGTAGTTTTAAAATAGGGATAATTTCACAATTTATTTTCAAAATAAGGACTACAAAAATTGTATATAATGGCATGTTTTTGGCAAAAAAAATTGCTGTATCTATTTAATATATCGACATATGAAATATATACTTAAATAAACATATATGTATATAAGAGCAATTCCTTCTAATATTGAATAATTTTTTGAATGTGATTAACATTATATTCAGTAAATATTAACCTTCTCTGAAGATAGCTTGTGCCTTTTGTCTTCAGACCCTGGAAGGTAACTGCTAATACCTTCCAACATCCTGTCCTTAAAACATATTTTTTAGATAGAATCCTTAAGACATGCCTGGTCATCTATTCAAATAATTTGATTTTTGGCAGAAATTTTGAACCACACAAAGTAGCATATACACATATAAAAGATCTACAGGCTAAGGTAAATCACACAGGTAGTTATTCATACCTACATGTCTCACCTGAAATAAATCTTTGGAAACCAAAGCTTTGCTGATCTTCCCTTGTTGAAAATATTTCATGTGCACTACTGTTATTTAATGATATAAACTTTTCATACTATATATTTCATATAAAATATTTTATGTAAGATATTGTTGCTGGGATCATAAGTTATGTCAATTTGTACCTGGAACACTCCTGGGCTCTTGCCTATGTGTCTCTTCTTTTTAATGTGCTCATTTTAATCTGTATCTTCACATTTTGATAAATTTTAATGAGCATAATGGCTTTTTGGAATTATGTCCATCCTTCCATTGACTAGATGAACATGAAGGTGATCTTGGGGAGCTGGTGTCAGAAGTAGGATTTCCCAGAACTGCTCTGACTCACTGAAACATGGCCAAAGAATGGTGTAGGCAAAGGAAGGCTGTAAGCGCCACTGTTGATGAAACTTAGTGCCTCCATGACCACTGTGTCTCCCATTCCATCTGACATGTGATCATTTATAAATGTAAAAGATACAAATAAAGTTCAGAAGTTATACATGCAACTCTATCACACAAGGAAATAAAAATATCAAGAAGCTGTATATTATACAATGCCATGGTTACTGTTGTCTCTAGTATCTAAAATGAAAATAAAGAAGAATGTACACATTAGGATGTTTGGGGCCAATCTTGGATGTATCCAGTGTGAATTATAGCTTGTAGTCAGAAGTCACCACCAAAGGAACTCATCCTGTCAAGGTATAAATATTTAGTTATTTAGAAATGGAATTAATAAAGTGATAATTGACTGATTCAAAACAAAGGATTTAAATTAAAGCTTAATTGTAATTACAGGTTGGATGGAATGGTAGGAGGCTCTGTTTGTTTCCTAACATTGGAAAGTCACAAGCAAATCTGATATATTTACTCCAAAATGAAAGAATTTAAAAAGATAGAAGAAAAAGGTATTAATAAGAAACCTGACATCAAATCACTTGGGCAATGATTCTTCAAAAATTTAAGGTAATGATTTATGAAAGGGTCACTCTCCCTTGATGAGGCACTGGCTTGGCACCCAAGGTCTTACATACATTGGCAAATTGGCTAAGGATTGGAGAAAAATCTTTTCTGAAGATGCATGATATGTGATCACAGTTTACTCTGCATCCAAGACCTTCTAGTGAAATCCTCATGGTGACTGCATTTAGGTGGTGAGAGTGTTGTAATACAATGAATGAAAGGATTAAGGTGAAAGTGGATGAAATTGGAATACTTGAAAGACTTTATATAAAGTGATTGTGTTTCCTTTATCTGAATATATTACGGAAATGAGTATTTTCAGCTATTATTGACCAAACATGCTGACTGGGACCCTGTACAACTGCTAGAACCCACGCAGACTGTTATAGGAATGAGTAGGGAAGCTGTTGAAAGAAGAGACCACCATTTTAGTTAATGGAAAATAAGAACAGTGTCTAGACAGTTTATTTCGATTTATGGATGGTACAAGTTGTACATCTTTCAATACTGTCAGATACTATCAACGAAACTATGCAGAAGAAGGCTACATGTGAGTGTGAAGCAGAACAAAGGTGAACTATACCTCAAAAGCACAATGTTGGCCTTCTTCTTTTTGAGGATGGGTCCCTGTGGTTTACCCACATCTGCAAAACATACTCTGCAGATCACACCTTATGACAAATGCATGTGGGCACAAACCAGCAACCTTTGGAATATGAACTAGAAAATGTTCACTTGAGGGACAATAACTAGCTGGCCCACTGACTTTAATAAGAATGTCTCTCTATGACTGAAGATTATAAAAACAAATGCTGAAAACTAACATAGTCATAATGTCTATTCTTATGGTAGAGAAATAGTCAGCAGGGCATTTTTCTGGTGAGTTCCATGGTAAAATGGAAATTGTTCTGCAAGAACCTGTCAATGGGAGAATAAAAGTACTCATCATATTCACAAATAGAAGATATCTTTTCCTCTAGGAACAACTATGGAACATCTGATGAGCTACTGAGTCCTGTTATCAATGGACAGTACCCTTCAAATATTTCTGCATCGATAAGAATGATAATTAGTTTATGATAGCTATTGATGTGATAGCACCTGGTATAGAAGGTGTACATGGACTTAGGGTCTGGTAGTATTATGATTCAGAAGAACAATGGAAAACTAGACTACTATAGAATGTCCATATGGAAATTGTTCTTACGGAAATTTTTCTTCAATGTCTTTCTTCAAATGGGAATTTAAGGGGTGTATTAACATAGAACATGTACATGTGCACGAGTAGGATCAATTCCAATATGGATGCTGTTTAGGAATATCAAGCGGGATGCAGATACTCTCACTTGATGTGACCACCAGGGTCATAGAATGTCTACACAAGGGGACCTGTGTCAGTGTGGATTGGGCAGATGGTCACCATATTTTTCTCATCATTTCTTAGATATATAATGCCAACAATTCTGTATCTCAGGGAGGAAGAATATAGATGTCACGGGGAAGATTCCTGGCAAAGAAGATACTGCACAAAGATGCCACTCTGAACAGATTCTGGAGGCTGGGAGATGACAGATGGGACCTGCCAGGTATGGAAACTTGTTTTGGATGTGGCTTTGCATACTCAGTGCTAGACGCAAATGCCCAGATTGGAACAGAAGATGCTGTAGCAGCAATGGTGTGAATGGGTCGTATCAAATGAACACATCATGTTGTGTATCATCTTCAGAGTAATTGTTTGATAGACAGTTGAAATGCTCAGTTGAAGCACTGGTTTTATGAATCTAGGGAAACACAATCATGCAGAGACGTCCACACTCATTTACAGGTTTGTGTTCACATTTAACAGGAAAAGCAAGCAAGGATCTCCACTAGATAGAATCCTCCATTTTACTGAGACATTTGTGGAACAGTGAGAAAAGAAAGCTGGTACGATTGTTTAATTCTTCCTATACATCCTCAAATTTCCTTCTTCCACACCTCACCTAAACATTTCTGTTTCCATCTGATGCAGTGGTACCAAAATTAGGGCTACACATGTGGGTGCCAGAAGAAAGAATGTCCTTAATAATTAAAATTTAACTATAATTTTAAAACTTCATGTTAGATTTCCTAAGTGCACGGTGGGGTGGTTAAACCCCCACCCCTCTGGCAATACTGAAATTGAAAGTAAATGCAGTTACATTCCCTGTTGAATGAGATAGCCATGAATTCTCTCCCTATGGAAGCCTATCCTAGTGAAATGAGAATGGGCTGAGGAGGAAGAACTAGCTAAACTAGCATTACTGCCAGCAAACTATGCAGAATGTTTGCTGAAATTGAATCTGAAATCTGTTGCAAAGGTAAAAATGTTAGAGAAAACAGGATAAATGGATAGAATTAGAAATTGTAGTTTAGGGAAACTGAATAAAAAGGTTGTATAATGAGGAAATGCAGTATTTTATTTGTAATATATTAAAAGCTGAGAAAAAGAGCTAATGCTGTATCTTACCTCAATTGCACTTGATGCTCTAGGATGAACCCATGTGATACTGTGGCTTTTATAACCTGGGACATTAGAAGTAAGGCCTGCAATCCGGAGTGACATTGCTCTGGAAGGAAGCCATTTTGGTCCTTTGTTATGATGATGTACTTCATCAAGCATTTAGGTAGATTAGATAAAACCTATGGCCTCCTAAACATGCAATGTTATGGAAAATGTTAGGACTGAGCAAGAATTCTATTTGTAGATAATCATCAGCTATTTTCTTTGAAAAATATTTGCATACAAATTTATAAGTTACAAATAGTGGTACCTCAACGAATGAAAAGAGATACCAAATTAGAAAAAGCTATTAAAATATATGAATTGCTTTTTTATAATATATTAGCTGTCTGAAAAATACATCCCTACCCTACACTAGTTTCTCCATATACTATAAATATTCATTCTGAAACTATTACCCTGTTAAATAAATGCTGAATTATATTCAGATGCTCAGACATATGATTATTTTGCAGTAAGAGTGTCTTGACAAGGGACTAAGGCATAGCATGTGTAATAAACAATTTACTTTGGTCAAAATGAAGGACTCACCTTGTCCAAAGAAAATTGTAGTCCTTTTCTGCTGATCACTGAGAGGTAGCTTTTAAGTCCTTGGATTGTCCTTCCTAATAGGACTATATTGGTTTGCTGGGACACAGGGCACATCAGCGAGTGTACTCTGACCAAACAGCGGGGGACTTGGGCCATGCAGTATCAGTTCCTATAATCCTATAAGTAGGACTCAGTCATTTGTGAATCTATGTCTCTTTAGAGTATTGAAAAACCACTTCTCAGTTTTTTTCTCCATTCATAAGTGGAACATAATGGCCAGAGTGTGCTGGAGTAGGGTATTTTGCTCCCCCAGGTCTGTTAAGCTCTGATGATACCCCACTTGTTTAGGGTCTGCTTAACTAGTGTTTCACAAGGGCAGGCCTTGTTAAGAATTACAGGGTGTTCTGTTTATTTCTAGATGGTTGCTTACTTCCCTCCCTCATGATACCTTTTATAGATATGGTAATTAGTCTTATAATTTACATTAATATTCATGCTTTTATTCCATGTATGGGTGTTGATCTCAATGTTAGGAGACAGAAATTTTGAAATGTCATGGAGTCACCACTAGCCTAGAAACAATTTCTATGAATGGGTGCTCTCTCAAGCTTTACAAAACCCACATTGTAAGGAAAACTCTATAAATAGACTATTATTGGCCTAATTAATCTCAATGGACTGAACAAAATGTCTACAGGAAACAAGGTGTTGACAGGCTTTCAGGAAGCTACGATTATTAGTTCCCTTGAGGTTTGTCAGAAGTACAACTTTGCCCTCCAGAGACGGATCACCAAATATTTCAGAGAAGCCCAGTGCTTATATCTCCGTATGGTTTATAATAAAAATATGGCTTTGTGAAAGGACTTTCTGGATCGTGTTCATTGAAGAACAACTTAATGGTACTGGACTTGACATCTGTGTGTCTGCCTGAGTGATGTGCAAAATAGAGAGCTCCTATCTCTGTCCTCAGGTATGACTGTGATCTTATTGCTCATTCTTTTATGGGAATATAATTTTATTTTTGTATCTCATTTAAGAAAACTGTAAAATCTCCAATGTATAGTAAGAACATTCAATATCATTACCATTTTTGTGTTTTCCTGTATCCTGAATCTTTCACATTATCAATTACTAAGCACTCTACAATATATACATTTATATGAGCTGTCTGTAGAGGTTGACATACTTTCCTTACACTCTGTAGGTCTAATAGTTGGATCTCGTAAAGAAACTGACAGCAGTTGACTTGACAGAGGAAAACACATACACATTTATTAATATTTAAAATTTAAATTCAGACAGGTAGCACAGAAAAAAGTCAACACCCAAAAAAATGCTGGTATTTGAGAGCTTTTATGCCATCTCTTCATAAGCATCTTTAACTTCAGTAAACCAGTGTATATGAAAATCTTGTAGCACATGAGTATCATTTAGATCTGTTTCCATTTTTTTAACACCATGTTTTCACTTTATGCATCAACTACAGGTCCCTGTAGCACGCTGGCAGGTGCAGAGAACCCCTCCTTCTTCACAGAGTCCCTCCTCATGAACATCTCCAGTTCCAGGGAGCTCCAAGTATTGCAAGGTTTAATATTTTAGTGATTGATATGGGTGCTCTGGCTGGAAATCTTGTGACCTTCACTGTCATTGTGATGGATCCATGTCTTCATTTCTCTATGTACTTCTTTATAGGCAATTTATCACTGTTAGACTTTGGTTATGTCTCAGTTACTCTTTCCAAATCCATCAGAAATTCCCTCATGGGTAGTAAACTGATTTCTCTCACAAAATGTGCTACTCAGACTTTCTTATTTATAATATTTGGGTCCACAGATTTCTTCTTCCTGTGGTCGTGTCCTATGACCGCTATGTTGCTATTTCCCTCCCTCTGCACTATGGACTCATCATGACCCCACATCGGTGCACATAGGTAGCAGGTGTCTCATGGGCAGGTGGGCTGGCCTATTCTGCTGTCCACACAGGGACCATGTTCAGGCTCCCCTTCATAAACTCCAATGTGATTCACCAATTTTTCTGTGACGTCCCTCAAGTTCTCAGCATCTAATCTCATGATGTGCAGTTTTCTGAGTCGCTGGCCCTGGTTCTGAGCATCCTCATTATCTTATTCTGCTTTGTCATCTTATTCACCTCATATGTTCACATCTTTTCAACTGTGCTCCACATGTGTTCTGTGGAAGCCTGGAACAAAACCTTTGCAACCTGTATCTCCCAGATCGCTACTTTCATTCTGTTTGTAATTTCTGGATTGTTTGATGACCCAATTGTATTGGGTCCTGTTGAGACAGAGACCATGGCTGTAGTCAGAGTAGGGTGAGAGTGTCCAGGAAAAGCAGGATGGAATATTTACAGTCAGAACAATGTGACAATGGTCAAAGAAGTCCCTATTGAAACTCTATGTTAAACATTAAGTTCTGGAACCATTCAACAGTGAGGTCCGTTACTATTCCCCAGATGGGGAAGAGTGGCACATGTGCAGTTATGCTAATCTTTGTAGCCATGTGTAATATTCACTTTAACATACTAAAAGGCCCAGGCCTATGTGCTGTCTTTCCTTCTTCAGATCTGAGAAGTGATTTTGCAAACTGAGCAGCTAACTTAGCTGCAGACCCAACTGTAGGCAACGTGGTAAAAGGCAGGAAGAATTTCATCTTAAAGATAAGATTCCATTTTAATACCCAGAAAGTTCAAGAAGCAGGATTCTTTAACAAATAGACAATACCTCAGCCCACCTTGGGGGCTGGGTAGGCAGCCTTTTTATGTGCTCCAAGACCAAGGCACCAGTGTCCTAGAGAGAAATCAAGGCACTAAATTAATTACGTTAAGTTAATCTTTAATATTAAGGGACCACTTAACAAGTCCACACCCCAAAGTTTTTTCCATGTTCTCAAAAAATCCTCAACTGCCTATAAAACCCTTAGACAATGCACCACCATGGGCTCTCTTGACCCCTCCTGGTGTGAGCCAGGAGCTCTATTCTCTCACTTTATTTCTAAATAAAAGCCTCTACCTTGCTCTCCTACCTTGAGTGTTTGTGAAGCTCAATCTTCGGCTTTGTGAACAAGAACCCCGGCATCACTGTCTCAAATGAATCAACCATTCAAACTCTGCTCATGGCCATGTTCTAGTCCATGATCCCACCCTTTATAAATCCCTTTGTTTTTGGCCTGAGGAACAGGAAGATAAAGAATGCTCTAGGCAGTATGTTCAAAAGCACTTTCAATTGCAATTAAAGATGTATTTTTGTTTGACTTGGGGAATTATTTCAGAAATCAAAGTGGATAAAAAGAGTGCCTATAAAAATTTATCCCCAAATTAAGGTAAATTTATAATTTTAGTTATATTATTATTTGGTACAGTAAGGTATATATAAATAGGCTATAATTAATCAAATGAGGAGAATATTTCCTTGAGCAAATTGAATTATTTATTGTATGCATTGTGCTCTTTTTGAGTGCTAACATTAGTAGTAAAGAGTGAATTTTTTTTTTGTCTCACCATACTCATTTTGTTATAAATAAACTAAGGTCGAAAGATGATTAATTTCCCCATGTACGTGTTGATTTCAGTAGCAGAGGTAGGATTGAAACAGTCCACTTTAACTCTGAAATACACCCTACTCTTCTCTTTTCCAATATGTAATATAATCTTATTGCTTGTTTTTCCATATCTGTAGAAAAATGTATTTAAATATATATATATATATTCGCACAAAAATAAAAACCTATACTCATAAACAGGTCCAATCATATCATTAAAATACACAACATAAAGTCTGTTTCGTAGTTTCCATGAATAAGCCAGCAAGTCATGAGAAGGAAAGGATGATTTATACAGCACAGGAGGAACTCAGAAGTAACTGCCTTGCATCCATAAAACAGATGGAGATAATCTATAAGTTCATTTTTTAAAAACTATAATCTAATCATTTAGAAAAACTAAGAGTAAGAAGATGGCCATTAGGTTGCTGCCTCCAGCCATTGCTATTCCTGTCCAGGGTATATAGATGGATGAGGTACAGGGAATGCAAAAGTTCTCCCAGGAGAAGCTAGTAATGATGCAGAGAGGACACGAAAGCACTGATTTGGACACACAATGCATGATAACTTTCAGAGATAAAATATATTTTGTTTTAAATACTCAAAAACTTCACAGGCATGTACTGCTTATATAATGTTTTATTCAGTGTATAGTTGAATAGTATTATTCAAGGAATGGCACATGAATTTACTCTTAAGATAAAAAGCTGTTTCTATTTCCATAATGTCCAAATATACAGATAACAATAGTCTATTGTAAGAATGAAATCTTTCATTGAACAACATATGACAGACATGAGTCAAGGTCCTGATTGATTAAACTCACAAGCAGTTCTACATCAAATATAATTGTTGCATAAGAAGTCATGTATTTTTAGTTGTCATGAAAATGTTTTACTGATTTTTAATAATAAAGATGGAAAGAAATTACACTGAAGTGCTATTTATCTCCATGTTATGCAATGAAGACAGTTTTTCTGCTTTATAACTGTGATTTATTTGAAAAATTTATAAACGTTTGCATCTATAATCTGACTGTTAGGCAGAAAAATAGATATGAGCAGGGTGGAAAGAGAATTACAGCCAGTAAAGCCCCCTACAAGGGACTCAAAATGTTAGCCAGTTAAAACTAGAAACACAGAAAAGACTCAGAGTTAATGAGTTAATCAGTTGAACCTCAGAAGGTCAGGAGCAACTTGGCCAGAATATTTGAATAGTCCTCAGATAAAGAAAAGTAAATGAGCCCAGCCCATGTCTTCACTGTGTCAATTAGATCATGCCATTGTAAGGTTTACGTTAACCTGCCAAAATGCCCACCTATAAACAGCATAATAAAGACAAGAAGATTCCACCTTAAAGCTGGAACTGCATTTAAAAATCCAAGAAGTTAAGAAGTAAGATTCCCAACAGATTCTCTAGCAAACAGACAATAACTCAGCCCACCATGGAGGCAGGGAAGGCTAAGTTGGTTGATAAACTCCTAGACCAGGAAGCTGCTATCCTGGGAGGGAATCAGAGCAGTGAATTTCTTGTGTTAAGTTTGAAGAATTACCCAGAGGACTGATAAGAAACTTAATGTCTCATCAAAGATAAACATCTTGAGACCAATTAGCAAGTCCAGACCCCTAGCCCTTTGTAACATTCTTGAAAAATCCTTAAAAGGGCACACCCCTAATCTTTTAGCCCACCTCTCTCCGAGGTCACCCACACTTTTTAAGTGCATAGACTTTTTCCCCATCTTTCAGGGTGTGTCTCTCTCTCTCAGAAGTAACTCCCCTTTCTCTGAGTGTGCACTTTCTCTCTCCACTCTTTCAAGGCACTCGTCTCTCTGAGGTCACCCAAAATTTGTAAGTACATAGCCTTAAACATTATCTCTCCAACCTTTCAGGTCGCCGCTCCTCCATGAGGTCATCTGCACTTTTTCTCTCTTTACATAACTAACTTTAAATAAAACTTTAACTCTGCTTCACTACTGTGTCTCTGCCCTTCAAGTCTTTGTTGTGGCAGAGACAAGAACTGAGGAAAATAAACAGCACCCTCTTAACAGGACAATAATTATTTTAACAAAAGGAAGAGTTTGTATAGGAAAATGTGAGTGTGTGTTTAATTGTAAAAGATGTTACTATACAATTAATGTCAAACTTTGCTTTTCTGAACTCAAATGATGAAAATATCTGAAAATAAATTGATTTATTCTAAGTACGACATTGCATCATGTGGCACACATCACATTTCATTTATTTATTTTCTAATTCAGAGTACATAAATAACTGTTCTAACCCCAGCTCATCCAACTATAATCCAATAAGTAATCTGTGGTTAAACTGTCATATTTACAGAATTTCTCATTTGGCTTTAGTGCATCTGCATATCAATAGGTGTTTCTAAGGGGTGGAGAGCATTAGTCTATCTACATATCAGTACATTATTACAAGGGTATGTGAGGGTTAGTCTGGATCAGAGAGGTAGTGTGGGAGCTCTCTTCTGCTGAAGTCTGGTCTAGAGATAAATGGGATGATTGCTTGTAAGAAATAAATGGCTTTCTTAACTTTATTTCTCCCTTTGACTGATTTCAGTTTCAGAAGCATTTTGCCCTGGGGACTTTACCCCCGGAGTTACATCTGGAGGTAGTTGGCAGGACCTACTGTAAAGGAGTGCAGAGAGCATCAAGAGTCAGGAAAAAGATCTAATAAAAGTTACCTAAACCTTAACAGCAGACTATTCTGGAATAGTAAGAGATTCAATGTCTAAACTTAGAGAGAGGCTAGATCAAAGGAAGAGAGAGTGAGATGCCAGCCAAGGGCTATTTGAATCCTGGTTTACTAAATCCCCATGGTTTACAACCCTGATATCCACCCTGGCAGGGCCCTTGCTTATTTTCATACTGCTTCTCACTTTAGGTCCCTGTATCTTAAAAGGGCTAATAGCCTTTGTTAGGGAAAGAGTGAGTGCTGTTCAGGTGCTAATGCTGAGACCAGTATCATTCACTCACACAGCAGGAAGAAACAAACATTCCATGATTGGAATGGTCAAAAGAAAGTGGGGAAATGTAGAATCTAAGCATTAGTAAGATTAGTAAATTAGCATAAGCATAGCCATCTTAGAAACCTAGAAACCATTTTCTGAGGGTGTGACTCAGGAAGAAGAAAAAAAAAAACCTGGGCCTGGGTAAGGCCTTGAAAAACAAGTTAATCATGAGCACCGGGTGGTGGGCAGCTGTGACCCTTGGTCAGCTAACCTTGGTCAGTTAATCTTACATACCAGGCTTATCGTGCAGAACCTCCCTAACCATTGAGGAGTAGTCTTATCCTGCCCTTGCTTAACCCCAGGATGTATGTCTTGCAAGAATAATGTATAATTGTAGAAAGTTACTATGAGTTAAGTGCTTTGAAAATGCCATATAAACCCTTGGCTCTGAGTGCTCGGGGTCCTTGTTGAGACCCGCTGCATCAGGCTGACACTTGGACCCCAGCTGGCTGGCTGAATAAAGACTTTGCTTGAATTTACATCTCTATGCCTGTGTAGTTTGTTCTCTAGAAAAGCCTCGGAAGCCCAGACCCTAACACTACGAAACTTAAATCTGTCTAAATGGGTTCAAACCTTGGGTGGGCTTCCTCTAAGGATGGGGGGGAGGCCCCCGTGGCTGCAGCATTAGAGGGTGCAGCTTCACTCGGGAACACCTTATCTGTGGGTCTTCCAATTGGGGAGTCTGTAGTGGGGAACTGGTCTGGGGTAAAGCACCTCCTAGAAGGGTAGGGCTCTCCCATAATTGGGGAAGGGTGGAGACCCCAGAAGGCGCAGAATTAGCCCTCCATCAGAGAGGAGACTGCATAGAGGCCCTGAGCGGCTAGCATTGCAGTATCTCTTTTCGTCCACATAGTGGAAAGTGTTATTGAGGAGAGAGGGATACTTTTGCAGAAGAGAGACACACATCAGCACCGCTTGGAGGAGCTGGGTGATGACCTGTGGGATGCCCTTAAGGAAGAGAGACAGTTACTGAGAGGACAGGTGACGCTCCTGGAAAACTCTTTAGCAGCATCAGGGGGAGGCAGCAGTAGAGGACACCCTGCAGAAGGTGGGGGGGGATGGGGAGGAAAGTGTGGTGACCTCAGCTCCAGAGGTCGTGGGTGAGGTATTGTGAGAGTATCAGCTCCAAGGTCTGATCTGTTGCTGAGGCCACCAACTGAGGCAGGCACCAGCTTCTCTCATATTAAAGGCTCATCAGGTCGTAATTAATAAAGTAAAAACACAACAACTGTGGGCTCCTGAAGTGGAGTTGCCAACACTACCCCAGGTTTGGAGCACTTTGTGCTCCACCCCTATACCGACAGTGAGCTGGTGGGCATGTGCTTCTGGTATCAGCAGAAGCCACTGGAACCTCTGCTTATATGGCTTTTCCATCTCTGGGATACGGGGGTGGAAAACATTGTTATGTTGGGTTCTGAAATGAGTAAACTGGCTTCCCTGATGACTCACTCTTCTCTCTGGCAGTGGTTGCAAAGTGCCCGTAACACCTCAGGGAATAGGGTGCTTTTGGATTGGCTGACAGTAGACATCAGGTCAGTTTAGCCTAATGAGCATGATTTACCATATTTAGCCACTAACTGGAAAATGTATGCAGAGGTCCAACAGGTGTTACAAGAATTGGGCATGAAAAATATCGTCTATAATATGGGCACCCAAGAACCTGATGAGGAGTTGTTCACTATAGGAATGAGAAACCTGGTGCTGCATAGAGCTCCCCCATCTCTCTTTGGGTCCCTAGTGACTATTCTTGCCCCCCACATGTGGCAATCCATAAGTGAGGCTACTCGTACTTTAGCAGATTGGGGGGAAGCTGAAACAATAAGAGCCCAGAAGGAAGTACAGAGTACGACTGAAAGGAGAGCTGCAGAAGGCCCCGTGAAGGTCTCAAGGACCCAGATGTGAGGTGATTTGATAAAAGCTGGGGTAGTAAAAGAAAAACTTGATGGGCAGCCCAATAGAATCTTGTTAGAACTGTGTCACCAATTAAAGCCAGAGCAGTAGTTCAAGCTGCTAAGACTCAGGACATGGAAGCCAGAGGCAAAGCCCCTAGTCCAGCCTATGTCCCTGCAAGACTTTCCTGGGGGACAGTACTCAGGATGTGCCAGGCCCCTCAACCCCACAGGAAAATGATTGGGTGTTGCAGTTTGACTGAGTGGACGTCAAGGCCACCACCTTGGAGGACATGGTGGGAACCAGAGACCATGTGTAGAATTACCAATTCACTGTTCCCCTATGAATATACAACACACTCTGGTGTGAAGGAAATAGGAGCTGAGTGTTCTTTGATTTATGGCAACCCTGAACATTTTCCTGGGACCTCTGCTGTGACAGATGCCTATGGGGGTAAGGCAATTAGACTGAAGAAAGCCCAAATCCCATTGGGGATGTGATGTTTACCCCTAAAAGAGTATACTGTGTACATTTCTCCCATCCCTGAATTTATTTTGGGGGTAGATATAAAGCAGGGCCTGTGGTTATAGACCATTGCAGGTGATTTCAGACTAGGGTACATGTGGTAAAGAAAGTTCTGAGGGGACATGGTAAGCACCCACCCATAGCTCTGCCTATACCTAGGGGAGTGACAAATATTAAGCAGTATACACTGCCAGAGGGGCACATGGAAATTGGAAAAACTCTGCAGTAGTTGGAGAAGGTGGGAATCATAAAGCCCACTCATAGTCCTTTTCTCCCCAGTGTGGCCAATAAAAAAGCCAGACAGTCCTGGCATATAACTTTGGACTATAGGGAATTGAACAAAGTCACACCCCCTTTGCATACAGCTGTCCCCTCTATAGCAGTCCTTATGGACACATGAAGTCATGAACTGGGGACTTATCATTACATAGTGGACATTGCTAGTGCTTTCTTCTCTATTGACATAGTACAGGAAAGTCAGGAACAGTTTTCCTTCATGTGGGAAGGCCGGGAGTGGACATTCACTGTCCTTCCACAGGGATACCTCCACAGTCCCACCATCTGTCATGGACCTGTAGCCCAGGTCTTGGCCACAAGGAAGAAACCACAAACAGTGCAGGTGTATCACTATACTGATGATATTATGCTCATGCCTGACTCTCTTTCAAATTGAGAAGAAGCAGTTCCTAGACTGTGCCAACATCTATAGGAGAAAGTATGGACTGTGAACAACACTAAGTTTCAGGGACCTGGTTTGTCTGTAAAATTCTCGGGGGTAGTTGAGTTGGGTAAAACTAGAGTTATTACTGAAATAGTCCTAGACAAGGTCCAGGCTTTCCTTACCCCTACCGCCATGGTGGTCTTTCAAGAGTTTTTGGATCTTTTAGGCTACTGGAGAGTGTTTATCCCACACTTGGCACAAATTGTGAAGCCCTCATACAGGTTGGTATGAAAGGGCATCAGGTGGGACTGGGATGAGACATGTGCATCTGCTTTTACTGCTGCTAAGTGAGCAGTCAAGGTTGTGCAGGCCTTCAGTGTAATGGACCCATCAGAGCCTGGTGAGCTAGATGTTCATATAACCAAAGGTGGTTATGGATGGGGTCTTTGGCAGCAGCTTTAATGGACACAACAACGCGTTGGATTCTGGTCACAACTGTGGAAAGGAGCAGAGTCTGGTATACGTTGGTAGAGAAGCAACAGCCTGCTGTGTACCACACCTTGCTGGCTATGGAGCCCATCACCAGAACAGCTTCAAGATAATGACCACCTACCCCATTGATGGTTGGGTGCAAGACTGGACCAAAAGGCCATGGAGTGGTGTGGCATAGATGCCTATACTGGCCAAATGGGCACATATTTACAGCAGCATAACATCTGTTCTACTGGCCCATTAAGTGGAGAACTTCAATACTTACTAGTGTCAGTGATGTATACCAGTGGAGAGCAGGAAGAACTTGCTTTTTAGCCATTGGTAGCAGAGAGTCCTTACCAGGAGGAAAAAGCCCCTACATATACTTGGTATACAGATGGCTCCAGTTGTGGGCAGCCCCCGAAGTGGAGGGCTGTGGCTTTCCATCCAAACACCAAGACAATATGGATGGAGGATGGAGGGTGGAAGAGCAGTCAATGGTCTGAGTTACAGGCAGTATGGCTCATGATCACCCAGGAGACCTCCCCTATAGTTGCCTGCACTGACAGCTGGGCTGTCTATCGGGGTTGACCCTATGGCTACTGACATGATACCATGTCAAGTGGATGGTTGGTCACTGGCCTCTTTGGGGGTAAGAGTTCTGGGAAGACCTGTGGGCCTGTGGTCAGACTAAGACTGTTACTGTATAACATATGACTGGCCATTTGCCTTTGGCATCCCCAGGGAATAATGAAGCAGACACGCTAGGCCAGGTGTGCTGGTTAGAAGGAAAGCCTGCCTGTGATTAATCCAATGATTACATGAGCATTTGCTGCAAGTGGGAAAAAGACAATGTGGACTGTATCCCATCATTGGGGCTTGCTGTTGACCTTTGAAGAAGTCAGCAGAGCCCAGAAGGAGTGCCTTGTGTGCTCTAAAAGGGACTTACACTGAGTCCTGCAGCAACATGGGATAATAGTAAAGGGCTGATACCCCTTGCCTGGTTGCAGATAGACTATATTGGGCCTCTGCCCATAACAGAAGGTATGCCATGATTTGTGTGGATACAGGTACTGGCCTATTGGTTGCTTTTCTTGCATGTGGTGCAAATCAGCAAACCCTCAAGAGGGGTCTAGATCATCTCTTTGCAGCCTATGGGCAGCCACAGGTTATTGAGTGATCCAGCATGCAGTTTATTGCACATTCATTACAAGGATGGGTGCAGAAATTAGGAATGAAGTGGAAGTTTCATGTACCATATAACCCTCCTGGGGAAAGCATGATAGAGAGGTACAATGTTTGATTGAAATCTGGCCTGAAATCAGATACCAATAGTCTATTGGGCTGGTCAGTTCAATTATGTACAGTGCTATGGTGTTTGAATGAGAAGCCCTGGAAAGGATCTTTGAGCCCTGTGGATATGCTAACACACATTGCTGGGTCTCCTATACACCTGCATGTGCTAACCAAAGAGGAGTTATTGAAGCCGGGATATGGCCAACAGAGTAACATCCTGGTGCCAGCCCCTTCTGCAGTAAGCCCTGGAGACACTGTTGAATGGACATGGTCCTGGACATTTTGCCACATGGACAAAATATGGCTGGCTCTTTTGGCACCTTGAGGAAAAGGCCTGGAAGCTGGCCTCATGTGTATTCCTGGAGGAATAGTCGAATGTCCCCGAAAGATCACAGCAGTGACCAAATACATCTGGGAGGTAAAAGCATCTTACTGGGAAATTGTGTTTTATCTTTATGGCCACTGCATGTACCCCCCACAGCCCTACATAATGACCCACCTGTACTCCCACAGGGAGAGGGGTTAAAGTCTGGTATACTAGACCAGGATGAGATCTCGTTCCTGCCACTGTCCTATCATAGGACAACTCCCTTTCATTCATCCTACCTGATGCACAAGAGTTTCCTATGCTGGTGTCATTTAAAACATGAATCTTATCACCCTTAAGGTTATTTTCTTATACAGCCCTTAAGGCCTGGATGTGCCCCCTGGCTGCAGGTGTGGCATAATGATTGCTCTCAATTACCTGTTCAGCTTCTTACTGCCTGTGGAGTAGGTGAGCTTTGGACCTAATCTGCCTAGGACTTTGAACCTAGCTGAAGCCTCCAACTTGAGGATTATCATGATTTTATTGCGTTTGTTATTTTATGTTCTTATCCTCCTTGCAATGATCGAGTTTTCTTGAACAGGGCCATTGCAGAAAATGGGGACTTTGTACACTGTGAGGTAAGATTTCTGGAGTGGTGGGCTTGTAGGACCCCAACCTCCCTGAGAAATAAGTTAGCCTAAGAGTAGCCATCTTGAAGCCCAAAAAGCCATTCTGATATATGACTCAGAGGGAACAACTGAAACCAGGTAACTCCTCTGGAAAAACAAGTTAATCAATCATG
This sequence comes from Manis javanica, assembly GCF_040802235.1. Lineage (NCBI taxonomy): Eukaryota > Metazoa > Chordata > Mammalia > Pholidota > Manidae > Manis > Manis javanica. The sequence continues at coordinate 63,959,732 of NC_133169.1, read as the reverse complement.
ACTGCTGGCAGCACTAACCTTTCGGTTAGTTAAACATAAAAGCTGACCCTACCTTGCTACACCCCCAGGACGTGGCACCAACTCAGAAATCGTAGGTTTGAAAAATTACTGCCTTTGTAGTATTGTTATCTTGCTTTGTAGTATTGTTATCTTGTTACTACAACATAATCGGTAACCATGGTAAATCTCTAGGGCTGAATGCCTCAGAAAATCCTATATAACCACTTAGTTGTAAGTACTCAGGGTCCTCGTTGAGACCTGCTGTGACAGGCTGACTTGGACCCCAACTAGTTGGCTTCTGAATAAATTCCTCTTGCTTGTTGCATCAAGAAACGTCTTTGGTGAGTGATTTGGGGCGGCGCCTTCCTCAGGGGAATCCAACATTTGGGGGCTCGTCCGGGATCGGGCGTCCACCCCGCTTCACTCCCGAAGTCGCTCTTGGAGGAAGAGGTAAGATTAGTGGCGCCTTGAGTTGTATGTGTTCTGTTTTCTGTTTCAGTGAGACCGGTCGGAGTTCTGAAGGGTACCCGCTGTCTGGCAGCCGTCTCAATCCCGTAAAGGGGCTGTGACTGCGGTCGGTAGACGTACTAGAGCACCGCAGGCTGCAACCCTGGGGGACGCCCCAGGGAGGTTGGGAGGCCAGGGACGCCTGGTAGCCTCCCGTCTGTTTTTCCGGCAAACTGAACCTGATGAGATAGGGTTGATTTTTGGGCGCCGAGAATATCAACCCTCTGATTCCTTTCGGTTTCTGTTCGAGGCTCTGAAAAGAACCAAAAGCGGCCGCTGTGTGTCTAATCTGTGTGTGTCTTTGTTTTTTGTGTCCTTTACGTGTCTAATTATTGTTATACTGACAATGGGACAGACAGTGACGACTCCCCTTAGCCTGACGCTAGATCATTGGACGGAAGTTAGAGCGAGGGCACATAACTTGTCAGTAGAAGTGAAAAAGGGACCATGGCAGACTTTCTGTACCTCCGAATGGCCCACCTACAATGTTGGGTGGCCCTCGGAGGGGACTTTTGATCTCCCCACCTTATTAGCAGTAAAAGCTGTTGTCTTTCAGGATTCGTCTCAAGGACACCCAGATCAGCAACCCTACATTGTAGTCTGGCAAGAGTTGGTGGAGAACCCACCACCCTGGGTAAAGCCCTGGGTGCAAAAGAAAATGGGCCCTCGAGTTTTAGCTGCCCAGACTCAACCTCAGAAAAAGGAAAAGGAAACTACCAAAGTTTACCCTGATACTCAGGATTCGCTTATAAATGATGATCCCCCTCCCCCTCCTTACCCTCCTGCCCCTACGGCACCTCCGGTGCCCCCACCCCCAGCACCCTCAGCACCCTCAGCACCCCCAGCTCCGGCACCCTCAGTCCCTGATGCTGAGGCAGTAGGGCAGGCTCCGGGACCTGCCCAGGGCACCCGGCGCCGCCGAGGGGTCATCTTGGACCCACCGGGTATCTTTCCTCTCCGTTCTTATGGAGTTCCCATCCTTGGAGAAGAAGGGGAACCACCTTTCCAACCCCTGCAATATTGGCCCTTCTCCTCTGCTGATTTGTATAATTGGAAAGCTAACCACCCTCCCTTTTCAGAGGAGCCACAGAAACTAACTAGTTTAGTAGAGTCTCTGATGTTTTCCCACCAGCCCACCTGGGATGACTGTCAGCAGCTTTTGCAGGTGCTCTTTACCACGGAAGAGAGAGAGAGGATTCTCCTGGAGGCACGGAGGAATGTGCCTGGAACCGACGGACGGCCTTCGCAACTCCCTCATGACATAGAGAGGGGGTTCCCGTTGACTAGACCCAACTGGGACTTTAATTCTCCAGAAGGTAGGGAGCGACTAACCATCTATCGTCAGGCTCTGGTGGCAGGTCTCCGTGGGGCCGCAAGACGCCCCACCAATTTGGCCAAGGTAAGAGAGGTCAGCCAGGGAGCCACTGAAGCACCTGCAGTATTCTTAGAGCGCCTGATAGAAGCCTTCAGGCGGTATACCCCCTTTGATCCCACTTCTGAGGGGCATAGTGCTTCAGTGGCCCTTGCCTTTATCGGGCAATCGGCACCCGACATTAAGAAAAAGCTTCAGAGATTGGAGGGCTTACAGGATTTGTCGCTGAGAGATTTAGTGAAAGAAGCAGAGAAAGTTTATCATAAGAGAGAGACTGAAGAAGAGAAGGAGTTAAGGAAAGAGAAGGAGAGAGAAAGTAAAGAAGAAAAGAGAGATAGGAAGCATGAGAGAAATTTAACAAAAATCTTGGCCGCAGTAGTAGAAAGTAAGGGACGGCCGCCCTCTAGTGGTAGAACTAGTAAGGCAGGGTCCCTGGGCAACCGACCTCCTTTGGATAAAGATCAGTGTGCGTACTGCAAGGAAAAGGGGCATTGGGTGAAAGATTGCCCTAAGAAACCACCACGGGGACCTCCGAAGAAAGTGTTCTCCCTGCTAGAAGATGAGGACTAGGAAAGACGGGGCTCGGAACCCCTCCCCGAGCCTAGGGTAACTCTGAAGGTGGAGGGGCAACCCGTTGAGTTTCTGGTAGATACCGGTGCTCAACATTCAGTACTGACCCAAGCTAGAGGCCCCCTTTCTAGTAAAAAGTCTTGGGTGTTTGGGGCCACGGGTCAGAAACAATATGCATGGACTACCCAAAGAACAGTGGACTTAGGAGTGGGACAAGTAAACCACTCATTCCTTGTTATACCGGAATGCCCTACACCCTTGTTGGGAAGAGACATCTTGACCAAAGTCGGGGCCCAAATATCCTTTCAGACTGAAGATACCCAAGTGACTGATAGCAAAAAGAGACCCTTGGGCCTAAGCATTCTGTCTATAAAGTTAGAAGACGAGTACCGCCTTTTTAAGGAACCAGAACCCTCCCGAGTTAATCAGAGGTGGCTCAACCAGTTTCCAGGGGCCTGGGCAGAGACGGCAGGTATGGGACTCGCTGTAAACCAACCCCCGGTGGTCATAGAATTAAAAGCCTCAGCCTCACCAGTAACTGTGAGACAATATCCAATGAGTAAAGAAGCCAGAGATGGGATTAGGCCCCATATCCAGAGGCTCATAGAACAGGGAATATTAGTAAAATGTAAATCCCCATGGAACACTCCCTTGCTGCCTGTAAAGAAAGCGGGAACAGGAGATTATCGACCAGTGCAAGATTTGAGAGAAGTTAATAAGAGAACACAGGACATTCATCCCACTGTGCCGAATCCTTACAACCTGCTAAACTCTCTGGCCCCAGAAAATACTTGGTATACAGTCTTAGATTTAAAAGATGCTTTCTTTTGTTTGCGCCTGCACCAGAGTAGCCAACCGCTGTTTGCTTTTGAGTGGAAAGACCCCTCCACAGGAACTACTGGACAATTGACCTGGACTCGCTTGCCACAAGGATTCAAGAACTCACCTACCCTCTTCGACGAGGCTTTACACCAGGACTTGGCCTTTTACCGAGCCTCCAACCCGCAGGTAACCTTGTTACAATATGTTGATGACTTACTGATAGCTGCTCCTACACAGGAAGTCTGCCAAGCGGCTACTGAAGCCCTTTTGACTGAACTTACTAGGCTGGGGTATAGAGCATCTGCCAAAAAGGCACAGATCTGCCAACCACAAGTGACTTATTTAGGGTATTCCCTGAGAGAAGGGAAGAGGTGGCTTACTGAAGCCCGGAAGCAGACTGTGACGCAGATCCCGGTCCCTACTACTCCGCGCCAAGTCCGCGAATTTCTGGGAACAGCAGGGTTCTGCAGATTGTGGATACCCGGATATGCCACCTTAGCCGCCCCCCTGTACCCCCTAACCAAAAAGGCAGCCCCGTTTGTTTGGGGACCTGAACAGCAACAGGCCTTTGATGAAATCAAGAAAGCCCTCCTGTCGGCACCCGCTCTGGCCCTGCCAGACGTAACTAAGCCATTCGTCCTTTTTGTGGATGAGCGGAGTGGAGTGGCTCGGGGAGTGTTGACCCAGCAATGGGGGCCTTGGAAGAGACCTGTCGCCTATTTGTCAAAAAAATTAGACCCAGTAAGTAGTGGATGGCCTGCCTGTTTGAGAGTAGTAGCGGCTGTGGCCCTCCTAGTTAAAGATTCTGACAAACTGACACTGGGACAGAAACTTACTGTAGTTGCTCCACATGCGTTGGAGAGTGTAATTCGGCAACCACCCGAGAGATGGATGTCGAATGCCAGAATGACTCACTACCAAACCTTACTCCTGAATCGTGATCGAGTAGAGTTTGCCCCCCCTGCCATCCTAAACCCGGCCACTCTGCTCCCCAATTTGGAGAAAGAAGTGCTTCACACCTGCCAGGAAATTCTGGCTGAAGAGACAGGAACCCGCCAGGACTTGCAAGATCAGCCCTTAGGGGGAACGAGACTCCTGACTTGGTATACAGACGGGAGCAGTTACATCATGGATGGTAAGAGAATGGCCGGAGCTGCAGTAGTAGATGATGACCGAGTTGTATGGGCCAGTGGACTCCCAACGGGCACCTCTGCACAGCGAGCAGAACTCATCGCCCTGACTCAGGCCCTAAAGATGGCAGAAGGTAAGAGACTTAACGTCTACACTGACAGCAGATACGCCTTTGCCACTGCTCATATACACGGGGCTATTTATAGACAGAGAGGGCTGTTAACTTCTGCCGGGAAAGATGTTAAAAACAAACAAGAAATTTTAGATTTGCTGGAAGCCATCCATAGGCCTAAAGAAGTAGCAATAATGCATTGCCCTGGACACCAGAAAGATGACTCTCCAATAGCTCGAGGAAATCGGAGAGCAGACCAAGCCGCAAAGCAAGCGGCTCAGGGAATGAACATTTTGCCCCTTCAGGTGTGTCCAGAAGCCACTCACATCGAGAGCTTCCAGTACACACCTGAAGATCTCGTTTGTATAAACAAATTAGGGTTCAAAAATTCCTCACCCCAAGAGATATACAAGTCTGAAAAAGGGAAAGTTGTCCTGCCCCGGAAAGAGGCAGAAGAATACTTAAGGCAATTACATCAACTGACACATTTGGGAGCAAAAAACCTAAAGACTTTAGTTCGAGACTCCCCTTATCATATTATTGGATTAGGAAAATTAGCTGACGAGATTGTAAAAAATTGTGTTCCCTGTCAATTAGTAAACGTGAGCAAAAATCAAGCAATATCCGGGAAAAGACTTCGAGGAGATCGCCCAGGAACTTATTGGGAAGTTGACTTCACTGAAATTAAGCCTGCTAAGTATAGATACAAGTACCTTCTAGTTTTTCTAGACACATTTTCAGGATGGACAGAGGCATTCCCCACCAAAACTGAAACAGCTCAGACGGTGTCTAAAAAAATCCTTGAAGAAATATTTCCCAGGTTTGGGATTCCAAAGGTAATCGGCTCCGACAACGGCCCTGCTTTTGTTGCCCAGGTAAGTCAGGGATTGGCCAAGATCCTGGGGACGGATTGGAAATTGCATTGTGCATACAGGCCCCAGAGCTCAGGACAGGTAGAAAGGATGAACAGAACTCTAAAAGAGACCTTGACTAAATTGTCCATAGAGACTGGCTTATGTGATTGGTTAGTCCTCCTTCCCTTTGCCCTGTTTAGAGTTAGGAACACTCCCAGCCGCTTTGGACTAACGCCTTTTGAAATAATGTTTGGGGCCCCGGCCCCGCTTCAGTCAGCACATCTTCATACATTCCCTGAGTGTGCAACTAATAAGTTTTTGCTTGAAAGGTTACGAGCCTTGGAGGCTGTGCAGAAAGAGGTGTGGGCCTCCATCAAGGAAGCCTATCAGCCAGAAGACCTCTCGGTGCCTCACCAGTTCCAGGTGGGAGACCCAGTCTACGTGAGAAGGCACCGGACAGGAAACCTCGAGCCACGGTGGAAGGGACCTTTCATCGTCCTCCTGACTACTCCCACAGCTGTAAAAGTGGACGGCGTCTCTTCCTGGATACACGCTTCACATCTAAAGAAGGCACCCCCGGACCCGGACTGGCGAGTAACTCGGACTGATAACCCCCTTAAGCTTCGCTTGTGTAAAAAGAATTATGCTGTTAGTAATTCTGATGCTCCTGCTATTTCCAACCCACCAGAACCCTAACCCCCACGAACCCAGGTTACTGACATGGCAAATCATTACCCCAGCTTCCCACCAAGTAGTAGTCCAGTTAACAGAACAGCATCCTAGGGGGACTTGGTGGCCTACCCTCACTGTAGACATATGTACTCTCTTCAAACAAGACCCTCGGCACGGAGGTAGAATAGGAAGGCCAGGATGTGGATCTCGGGCTTCTATGAAAAAACTCCAAGATACCTGCTTCTATGTGTGCCCAGCCCCCTCAACCGATCGTGCTAAAGCCACACAGTGTGGTGGGCAGGCAGACTTTTTCTGCAAAAATTGGGGCTGTGAACAAACAGGGACATGTCATTGGATAGGCAGAAATGCCGGGAGCTCTCCTCCAAGTCTTATAAGAGTTAAAAGAAACAGTACTCAGGCCCAATGTATGACCAGCTCTACCTGTAATCTTATTGATATTTCCTTTACTGAAACCGGAAAGGAGGCAAATTGGGAAAAAGGACTCATGTGGGGATTAAGACTCTATCAGGAAGGATATGATAATGGAGTTGTATTCACTCTTAGACTCAAAGTAGAAACCCTCCCAGCTATTCCAGTAGGACCAAACGCTGTCTTACCAGATCAGCCTCGCCTCCCAACCCCAGCCCCGAAAAAGACCCTAACTATTTCAGCTGTCCCCGTCTTTGCTCCTAGCCCACTGACCTCTTTTTCTAGCAATGGACAGCGCCTCCTCAACCTTGTTGAGGGAGCTTTCAGAGTCCTAAATGCCACCGACCCTAAAACTACAGAGTCCTGTTGGCTATGTTTTTCTTCTAGACCACCTTATTATGAAGGGCTGGGATTGTCAGCTGATTTTAAGAATACAACCAGCCACGAAATTTGTAGTTGGGGCAGTCATAAAAAGCTAACACTAACCGAAGTGTCTGGAATAGGAAAGTGTCTAGGTACGGTTCCCGCCACGCATAAAAATTTATGTAATGAGACCATCCCCATGATCCCCACAAGAGAAAACAGGTATTTAGTCCCACCACCTGAAGGATGGTGGGCCTGTAATACTGGACTAACTCCATGTGTTTCCACCTCTGTCTTCAATTTCTCCCACGAATTCTGTATAATGGTCCAGTTAGTACCCAGACTAATGTATCATGATGACTTCTCATTCGTGGCAGAATTGGAACCTAGACTAAGGTATAAGAGAGAGCCAGTCTCACTCACTCTAGCTGTATTACTAGGAGTAGGAGTTGCAGCCGGAGTAGGAACAGGGGCGGCTGCAATTATACAAGAGAACCAACATTACGAAGGACTAAGAATAGCTATCGATGAAGATTTGAGAACTATAGAACAGTCTATTTCTAAACTTGAAGAGTCCCTAACCTCCCTCTCTGAAGTAGTGCTGCAAAAGAGACGAGGATTAGATTTACTATTTCTAAAAGAAGGTGGATTGTGTGCAGCTCTAAAGGAAGAGTGCTGCTTCTATGCAGACCATACTGGAGTAGTAAGAGACTCAATGTCTAAACTGAGAGAAAGATTAGATCAGCGAAAGCGAGAACGAGAAGCTAACCAGAGCCTGTTTGAATCCTGGTTCTCTAGATCCCCATGGCTTACAACTCTAATATCCACCTTGACAGGACCCCTGCTTATTTTTATATTGCTCCTCACCTTAGGTCCCTGCATTTTAAATCGAGTAATAACCTTTATTCGAGAAAGAGTAAGTGCTGTGCAGGTGCTAATGCTGAGACAACAGTATCATACCCTCACACATCAAGAAGAAACCAACATTCCATGATTAGAATGTTCAGAAAAAGAAGTGGGGAATGTAGGACCCCAACCTCCCTGAGAAATAAGTTAGCCTAAGAGTAGCCATCTTGAAGCCCAAAAAGCCATTCTGATATATGACTCAGAGGGAACAACTGAAACCAGGTAACTCCTCTGGAAAAACAAGTTAATCAATCATGACTGCTGGCAGCACTAACCTTTCGGTTAGTTAAACATAAAAGCTGACCCTACCTTGCTACACCCCCAGGACGTGGCACCAACTCAGAAATCGTAGGTTTGAAAAATTACTGCCTTTGTAGTATTGTTATCTTGCTTTGTAGTATTGTTATCTTGTTACTACAACATAATCGGTAACCATGGTAAATCTCTAGGGCTGAATGCCTCAGAAAATCCTATATAACCACTTAGTTGTAAGTACTCAGGGTCCTCGTTGAGACCTGCTGTGACAGGCTGACTTGGACCCCAACTAGTTGGCTTCTGAATAAATTCCTCTTGCTTGTTGCATCAAGAAACGTCTTTGGTGAGTGATTTGGGGCGGCGCCTTCCTCAGGGGAATCCAACAGGCTGTGGATAAAATTGTAATATTTCCAGAATCTCTCACCTGGTTTTGATGCATCTGCATATCAATAGGTGTTTCCATGGGGTGGAGATTAGTAGTCCATCTGTAGGATCTGAAGAATCAAAAGTTAGCATAAGTACAGCCATCTTAAAGGCTTAAATACCACTCCCTAACCTAGAAGGAGGAAAATTATTAGAATCTTGAAAAACAAGTTAGTCAGCCAGTGTTAAATGTAGTGACCTTTAATTAGCTGACCTCAAATCAGTTAATCATACACACCAAGCTTATCTTACTAGAACCACCCTAAACATTCCGAAGGTAATCTTATCTAACCAGACCCCAGGATGTGGCCCCAGCCAAAGATTTATGTGTCTATGAAAAAACACTGTATTGTGATTGTGGAAAATGTTGCCCCCTTTGAAAATGCTATAAAACCTTCTGGCTTTGTGTGCTCACGGTCCTTGTTGAGACCCGCTGCTTCGGGCTAACTTGGACCCCAGCTAGCTGGTTCCTGAATAAATTCCTCTTGCTTATTGCATCAAGAGATGCCTTTCGTGAGTGATTTGGGGCGGCGTCCTCCTCTGGGAGAATCCAACACATCTTCCTATCAATAGGTAAATACTAGGGTGTGAGAGGGTTTATTTGGACCAGGAAGCTTTTGTGAGCTTTTTTCTGCTGCAGCCTGGACAAGAGAGAGATGGGTTGACTGCCTGCAAGAAATAAACAGGTCTCTTACCTTAATTTCTCTCTTTGACTAATTTTGGTTTCAGAGGTATTTTGCCCCAGGACTGTCCCCCTTGGACTTGCACTCCCATGGCTCTCAAACACAGTGTTTCTAATAGCATGCTATTGAGGACTCCTCATCCTTACATCTTCCTAATGACAAGCAACAATTTAGATATGATTTTTGACAACACATCTTATATTTTTACTGTTACTTCCATGGCTTCATATATGTTCTTCATTAGTCATTATAAAGTGACTAAATTCAATATTTCACACGTGGTTATATTAAAAAGTCTCAAGTTTGGTTTCTGGTAAGTTTGACACAACCATGGGAAGGGTCTAATGGTCTTGCTAAATTAAGTCCTGCCATATCTAAATGGAGACCGAAGAGATTTACTGGATGGTGCACTGTCTTCTTCATTACTACAGTCATTACTTTAGCTACTGTCTCTGTAGCAGCAGTGTCTCTTACTGAATCTATTCACCTGGCTAAGGTAGTGTACCTCCAGGGGGAAAATATTTTCCCAGCCTGGGGCAAAATAGCTTTGAACTGAAATCAGTCAAAGGGAGAAATGAAATGGGAGAAACCTCTTTATTGATTACACATAGTTGTTCACTTCTGCTTACCCATGTCTCTCACAACCTGGCTGCAAAAAGGACCCCTCCAAACCTCTCTAGTCTGATACTCTCTGCTCCCCTTGTAATTACCTATTGATGTGGAGAGGGCCAGGTGAGAAATTCTGGAAATATTGCAATTTTACCTAGAGGTAGTTAACCATGTTATAACTAACATCACTTGAGCAATGATAACACAAACAAAAATTGATAAGGGCATTATGCAGAGATTGCAGGCTATGGAGGCTGCTCTTGAGTGTCTTGGGGAACAAAAACAAGCTCTATTCATCAACGACACATGCAATGTGATTGACAACAGGACAAAATCTGTGTCAGCCCATTGCCATATAATCAATTCCAGCACTCATGGGACCTTGTAAATCAACACTTTCAAGGAGCATTTTCCTCTAATCTTCAGATGGAAATTAATACTCTCTCTATCAACAATTAATTGACATCTAACCAGAAACACAAATATAGGTTGAACAAGATTTATCCAGTGTCATGAAATCGTTACCCAACAAAATGGTTCCATAGCATTAATTGATGTATTCGGTCATTGTAGCTCTTGGTCTGTTACTCTTTTTCATTTTTCTCATAGCCTCATAAATGACTTGTATTGTTAAGACCAACTCCAAGCATCATGAGCCAGAGCTGGTTATGTTACTATTTTCTGAGAAGTCTGAAGGATATTAAAACCTTAAATGGGGATATGTCAGGAACCAAATGGCTATGTCCTGGATTGGAAAGCTGTAGGGCCACCTGGCAAAGCAGAACACAGCTTCCTCCTCATTTTAAAAAGAGCACAATATGCTTCGCTTACCTATTCACTGGTGCATAGGATTTTACTTTCCTTTGAAGTGAAGGAAATGGCTATACTTGACTGCCTGCATGTTCCCTGCAGCATCCTGTTTGGCACGTAGCCTCCTGACATACCATACATTGCTTTTGTAGGACCCCAACCTCCCTGAGAAATAAGTTAACCTAAGAGTAGGCATCTTGAAGCCCAAAAAGCCATTCTGATATATGACTCAGAGGGAACAACTGAAACCAGGTAACTCCTCTGGAAAAACAAGTTAATCAATCATGACTGCTGGCAGCGCTAACCTCTCGGTTAGTTAATCATAAATGCCGACCCTACCTTGCTACACCCCCAGGACGTGGCACTAACCCAGAAATCGTAGGTTTGAAAAATTACTGCCTTTGTAGTATTGTTATCTTGCTATGTAGTATTGTTATCTTGTTATTACAAAACAATCTGTAACCATGGTAATCCTCTAGGGCTGAATGCCTCAGAAAATCCTATATAACCACTTAGTTGTAAGTGCTCAGGGTCCTCGTTGAGACCTGCTGCGACGGGCTGACTTGGACCCCAACTAGTTGGCTTCCGAATAAATTCCTCTTGCTTGTTGCATCAAGAAACGTCTTTGGTGAGTGATTTGGGGCGGCGCCTTCCTCAGGGGAATCCAACAGCTTTGGTAAATGTAGGCTTAATAAATAGGAGAGCTTGAGAGCAGTTTGGGGAGACCTCCCTTAGCCTCCCTCTCACCTCTCCTGACTTTCCTATCTTGAGTAGTTCTTTCTGCCACCGCTGACTATGTGGGACAAAGCCCACGGAGTATTCTGCACTTCAAAATGTACTAAGTGAGTAGATCTCATGTAATGTTCCTCCCACACACACGCTCCTGCACAAACACACATAAGAACACAAGGAAACTCGGGGAAATGTTGGCTCTACCCGTTACCTTAGTCGTTATGATGCTATGATAGCTATTTGCATATGTCCAAACATGTCATCTGAATATGTTAAATATGCACAGTTTTTGTATATCAATTATGCCTAAATGAAACTGTTGAAATATATAAAATGTAGTAAAAATAAATAAATGAAATTTTTAAAGCCATCATCCTTACTCCTAACACAAAACTATTAGGGCATTGAAGCTTTGGAGATCTAATTTTATTAATTCAGGTAACTTATTAAGCTTTAAACAGTGAAAATTATCTTAGCTTAGTCTTTATCCATGTTACCTTCTCAGACTAATCTACTTTTTTTGCAGTTTCTTAAAACTCATTACTATTTTGACTAGTGCATGTCCTCTTCATGACATCTCTCCTCACCGGAGAGATAGAATACCACTTTGGGTTCGTGACAGTAAAATGTAGAACATTTACTTTTTTCCCCACTCTGGACTTACCTCAAACTATTTCTACTCAAATATTGATATCATCTCAAAATCAGTCAGGATTCTTTCTTTACTATCCTTCAAAAGCAGTAAAGGAGCAGAGACTAATTCTAAGCTTTAAGGTGAGGATCTTACATTTTGTTTTAATAGATAGTTTCATGTTGTATTCTGTGTCTTGTGATCTTCAAACTTATCCTAGTTTATTTACTATTAATGTTGGTGACATTGAGGCTGTTTTAAAAAACTTAATTGTAGATGTGTGAGGTGGGTAAATAGATCTTGTTTTATTTCATATTTTCACACATATTTAGACATTTATTTTTCAAAAGTGATAACCGTCTTGACAATATTTTAATTTAAATATGTTATATTTATATATGCATATATGTATGAATAAAAGATTCTATTATATAGTTTTAATTTTCAATCCAAGTATATTTTTCTTAGTATCATGAGGCATTAACTTTGAAATGTTATTAAACCAACACTGACCCAGACCCCATTTTAGAGAAATCATGTTTTCTCAAGTAGTATAAAAATCTCTAGTCTAAGTTATCTCCTAAAAAAGTCTATTATAAATCTAATTAATCTCACTGGATTGGCCAAAATATCTATGTGAAACAAGGTGTTGAAGGCTCTCAGCTTTTCAGCCGTCTGCCATTATTAGTTCCTCTGAGGGTTGTAAGGTGTATAAGTACCTCAGTGCCCTCCAAAAAGAAATCACAGTGCAAAACGGAGAAACAGTACACACTTCCTCATGTGATTTAGTGTAACGATACACTCTGAGAAACGGCACTCAGGATCATGAGTCATCAAGTAAAATGAAGGTTAATGGTATTGCACTTTAGTGATTCTGTAAGAGATGCTTGTGTGTGGGAAGACAGACCTTATGTCTAAGCTCTCAGGTATATCTGTATTTTCATCATGTTCAGTTCTTTGTGGGACTGTAGTTTATATTTTTTAATTCTATTTTACAAATTTCTAAGATGTCCAGTTTGCAGTTGTAGGAGTTTTGTATTCTCCTGTATTTCACTTTATTGATTTCATTCATTTGACTAATATGTACTGCACATTGCTTGGTGATTATAAGGCATGCAATCTTAAAGTCAGTAATCAATTCATAAAAAAAATTTTACAATATATGACAAATAATCATTTTGTTCTCTATTTGGAGTGTAGCATCATCTTCAGACTCAAGGTTACAGAGCACGTTATTAGACATGGACAATCTCACCATCTTCACAGAATTTGTTCTCATGGATATCTCCAGTTATCGGGAACTTGAAATCTTGCAAGGTCTCATGTTCTTAGTAATTTATACAGGTGTCTTGGCTGGAAATCTTCTGACCATTATTATCATTGTGATGGACTCAAGTCTTCACTTTCCTATGTACTTATTTATAGGTAATTTATCTCTCATAGATTTTGGTTTCATCTCAGTTATCATTCCCAAATCAATCATGAATTCTCTAATAGGCAGTAAACTGATTTCTGTCAAAGCATGTGCTGCTCAGACTTTCCAGTATATTTTCTTTGGGTCCACAGAGATCTTCATCCTTGTGGTGATGTCCTATGACTGCTATGTTGCCATTTGCCATCCTCTGCACTATGGGATCAGCATGACCCCACATCTGTGCACACAGGTGGCAGGTGTCTCATGGGCAGGTGGGCTGGTCAACTCTGATGTCCACACAGGGTCCATGTTCAGACTTCCCTTCACAGTGTCCAATGTGATTCACCAGTTTTTCTGTGATGTCCCTCAAGTCCTGAGAATCTCATCCCAGGAGGTGCAGTGTCCTGAGTGTGTGACTCTTGGTGTAAGTGCTTGCATTGTTTTACTCTGCTCTGTCATCTTATTCAGCTCATATATTCACATATTTTCAGCAGTGCTCCAGATGCGTTCTGTGGAATCCCGGAATAAAGCCTTGACAACCTGCTCCCCCCAGATAGCTACTTTCATCCTATTTGTAACATCTGCATTGTTTGCTTTCTTGATCCCCATTTCACATGTATCAACCATTCAATACCTTTGTCTATGAAATAGGGAAATTAAGAATGCTCTGGGTAGAATGTTTATTTGAATGCTTCATTTCCCTAAAAGAGTTTGTATGTGCGTGTGATTGAAAATATTATTTTCAATAATCAAAGTGGAAACTGATTTCCTATTAAGCATTAGTCTAAAATTCAAATATAGTTAAAATTTAAGCCACATAATTATTTTACACTTTAAAGGATTTATAAATAAATTAGGTGTATTTTATCATTTGAATTAAATCATGGATTGTGTAAAATAATTTCTTATACTCACTCTTGTTGAAAGATAACATACAGTAGTAAATTTTTGGTCTTACCTTCTCATGATGTAAATGAATTAAGATGTCCAAAGAAAGTCTTTTCCTATGGGAATAATGATTTCATTGCAGAAAAACTAAGTTGCAAACATAGGCATAACTAACTGCAATATTGTGCCATAATCTCTTCTTTTTTCAACATTTAATATATTTAGACATACAGGTCTATTGCATTTTCATAAACGTAAGGGGTAGAATACTGAAATAAAGTTCTGCATTTCAAACACCTATATGTGTATATATCTGTACATATAGGCATATAGAAATAGATATATAAAACATAAATGCAAATAAATACATATTTTACATATAATGTATATGAAAGCTACAGACACAAACATATAAAGATCTGATGTTTAAGTAACTATGTATACATTTGCATTAAATATGTGTATATATGCTTAATTTATGTAAATAAATAAATAAATATATATATATATAATTTGAACTACATAATTTTGTTTCAATATATCTACTTACTATATCTATGAAAATATAACCTGGGCTTTTTCTGGGGAATTACAAAGAGAAGTACTTACACCTATAAATGGATTCAATCATATTTGTAACATATACAGTATAAAATTTTTTCAGGGTTCCTGTAACTCAACGACCTAGTTGTGGTGAGCAAAAGGCAGCTGGTAAAATCACCAGTTTGTAAGTGGTTACCGGTTAGTAGACATGAAAAAAATGTAGATGAACAATATGTAATCATATCCAACATAGGAAATAGATGCTTCTAGTGAAGTTTTAATGCTTAACATAAATATAAATAGTTTAGTAAACCAAATATTAGGAAAATTACAATAAGGTGGCCACATTCATTCATTTACACTCCAATATAGTCAACAATACTAACAGGAAATAGTGAAGGGCAATGAATCAAAACATAGATCCAGGAGTAGCTAGTGACAATGCAGATTGGACAAGAAAACAGACTTTGGCACAAACTGTATGAATCACAGGGAAATACATTTTGTTCTCAGTACCATTCAGAACTGCTTATACAATTATTGCTGTTTTATGTTTAATTTTGTGTGTGGTTGAATAGTTTTGTTCCAGAAATGATGGGGTTTATATGTTCAGGAAAAAAGTATTTGCTAATTCAAAGATGCTTGGATATTAGTTAACTTTGGTCTACTGTAATATTAATCTTTTATTGAACAAATTGTGACAGCTGGCATTCCGGCCTCAATGGGCAATGGCCAAAAATATTTTTCCTTCAAAAGAAATTAGTACTGAAGGCTTAATTCATACTGAATGCCATTATCTTTGTTTATGCCTTTCATTAAGTCTAATAAATATGGTTGTAATGTAATATCAGTTGTTGGTTTTTGTTTAAATCAAGTGGGTCAGTGAAAGCTTTTGAACTTAAAACTAAATATACAAATTTGTACTAATTGCATTGAATCTCATATCAGTCACCACATTTCACCCATTTATTCCACAGTCCATGAATATCTAAGTAGTTACAATTCTAAGCATATAAAATGGTTCTGTTTTCAGAAAAAAAATTTCACATATTTAAACTTCCATCAGCAATTCACCAACATGGCACTTTTTCCACATGTATGGTAAAATATGGTTAAACCTACCTTTCTAATTGTTGCTATTTTATGTTTATTAAGTTATGTGTCATTTTTGTATGAGTTGCATTTTTCAGATTACTAGTGAATTAGATGTCATAATTGAATAAATATGTGGGAATTATGTCACAGGTATTAAAAATATTAGTTTTCCCATGTTTTAGTTGATGTATTAATGCGAGAATTAATTTTTTTAAATACTTGCACATTATGAAATAATTACAATTATGATAATTAACACACCCGTCATTTCACATAATTACCATTTTTTGTGTGTGTCATTGGAAAACAGGATCTTCCTTCTAAGAAAATCTCAAGTACACAATATATTAGTGTTTCTTATAGTCACCGTGGTGTATATTAGTTCTCCAGAAAACTGGAATTACAGGCAGGCTCATACTGAAAGCCACGCCTTAACTAAATATAGACTCTCAAATGAAAACCACCATTGGAATCAGCACAGGGATGGGTAGGAAAACCTGAACTGCAATTCACTAATTGCTGGAGACTCAGTTTTGCACTTAGTTTGCACAACTCTTAGACTCACAAACGCCAGGGAACTCAGTCAAGGTGATGCTGATATCTCATATCATTTTCATTTGCAAAACCATGATGATTAATGAGGAGGAGCATCTCTTTAAGTGCCTGTTGGCCATTTGTATTTCTTCTTTTGAGAGAAGGTCTGTTAAGGTCTTCCACCCATTTTTTAATTAGGTTATTTGTTTTGTTGGTGTTGAGGCACAGGATTTCTATGTATATTTTGAATGTTAAAGCCTAAAGAAGAAATCATTTATGAATATATTTTCCCATAGTGTAGCTTGTCTTTTTGTTCTGTTGATGGTGTCCTTTGCTGTACTGAAGCTTTTAGATAGATGTAGTCTGACTTGTTCCTTTTTATATTTTGTTTCTCTTACCTGTGATGTGTCCAGAAAAAAATTGCTCCTGCATATGTTCAAGAGGTTTTGCTTATATTTTCTTTGAAGAGCTTCATGGAACAATGTCATCATTTACTACTTATTTGATTTTGAGTTTATTTTTATGTTTGGAGTTAGTCAGTAGTACAGTTTCATTGTGTTGTATGTAGCTGTCTAGTTTTCACAACAAAAGTTATTGAAGAGACAATCCCTCATTGTATTTTCATGGCTACTGTATTATATATTAATTTACCAAAGATTATTGGTGCTCTAGTCTCTTCTATTGATCTCTGGGTCCATTCCTACATGAATACCATACTGTTTTGTTTACTGTAGCTTTGTCGTATAGCTTGAAATCAGGAAACATACCCTCAGCTTTGTTCATTTTTCTCAAGATTGCTTTGATTATTGGAGTCTTTTCTGGCTTCATATGGATTTCCAGTTCTCTGAAAAATGCCATTGATATTTTGATATTTATTGTATGGAAGCTGTGCAATTACATTTCAGACAATGGGAATTTTGTCAATATTAACTCCTCCTATCCGTTAGCATGGTATAGATTTCCATTGATTTTTGTCTTCTGTATTTTCACTCATTAGTGCCTTAGAATTTTCAAAGTAGTTGTCTTTTGCCTCCTTGGTTAGGTTTATTTGCAGGAATTTTATTCTCTTGGATGACACAATTGTAAATCGAATTGTTTTCTTGAGTTCATTTTCTGCTATTTCACTGTTAGAAAATAGTAATGCAACATATTTCAGTTTATTGATTTTATGTCCTGAAACTTCGTTGAATCCAGTTAATATTTGAATACATTTTGGTGGCGATTTTAGGGTATTCTATATCTAGTATCATTTCATCTGCAAATATTGATAGCTTTATTTCATCCATACCAATTTTATGTCTTTTACCTCTTTTAAATTTCTGAGTACCTTTGCAAGGACTTCCTATACTTCGTTGAATTAAAGTGGAGAGAGTGGACATCCTTGTCTTGTTCCTGATCTTAGAGGAAAAGCTTTCATGTTTTCACTATTTAGTATGATGTTAACTTTGGGTCTGCTGCATATGGCATTTATTATTTTGAGGTTTGTTCCCTCTAGAACGATTTTATTTGTAGTTTTTAATCATGAGTGGATATTGAATTTTTTCAAATTCTTTTTTACCATCTAGTAAGGTGATCACATGATTTTTGTCCTTTTTTGTAATATGGTGTGTCACATTGACTGATTTGTGAATAGTGCACCATCCTTTCATCTTTGGAATTAACCTGACTTGGTCATGGATGGAACTTCTGATATATATTCGAATATGTTTTGCCAATATTTTGTTGAGGATTTTTGTATCTATGTTCATCAAGGATATTGGTTTATTGTTTTATTTTTGTAGTGTCTTTAATTTGTTTTTTGGAATAATACTGCCCTCAAAGAATAAATTTTTAAGGTATTCCCTTCTCTTACATTTTGCAATAATTTTACAAAGTTCAGTATTGTGTTTTCCTTAAATGTTTGGTAGAAATCAGCTGTGAAGCTGTCTGGTTTGGAATTTTTTCTACTGGGAAATTTTTTTATTACAAATTCAATTTCATTGCTGGTTTAGATTTTCTGCTTCTTTCTGGGTCAGTCTTGGATGTGCCCTCTTCAAGGAACTTTTCCATTTCTTCTTCCAAGTTGTCCAATGTATGGGCATATGATTATTCATAGAATTCTGTAAAAACTTCTCATATTTCTGTTCTGTTAGCTGTAACTTGACATATTATGTTGAGTATTGTTCTCTGGCATTATATTAGGGTTATATGTAGGATGTTTAATGTACTCCTAGGAAAATTAAAATTTTTTAAATTTTTAATGAAAAATATTATTTTCTTGTTTGAGAGTATTGTTAACATGTTTTTTATGTCAGGTTAGTTTATCATGCTATTCAAAATCTGTCCTTTTGTTGATATTACCCATATTCTTAAAGAGATGTTAGATGAAAAGTATGTCAGCCTGGGGTTTATTAAAACAATGGTCATCCCTGAGGCCATCCAGGATGAAAAGTGTGGCTTAACAAAACACAATACACATCCTTAGGTGAAAAGGTTCTTACTGACAAACCCAACACCCACACATGAAGTAGGAACACAGTCCACAACAGACATTTCTTTCTCTCACTGGATGGAGTAATGTGGATGGTAGCCTTTCTGTGAAACATCAGAATTCACCTAAACTTGGGAGTATCTTTCCTCCTCAGACATGCTCCCAAATGTTGCCAATGTTATTCTGGAGCTCTGATGTAGGTTTTTCTGACAGGTATTTCCAGATCAATATATTTGGTGAAGGGACTAATTCCCAGACTGTCCATCTTCTATGACATCATTTCAATTACTTATAGTTTTACACATACTATTTTTCCTGGTAAATTTTTATATTTGCTATATACTGTGAAAATATTCCTTTATCTTGTTAGGTATATTGTTTAAATGAAAGTGTGCAATCAAACTTATTCTTTTTCCTTTGTATGTTTTTTCTCCAGCCGATTTTCAGTTTTACTGTTTACAACTAGGAGTAATTTTACCATGATGTGTCTTTGTGAAGCTTTCATCATGTTTGTTTTGGTTACAATATCTCAGACATGGTGGTTTATAGTTAACATCAAATTTATAAAACTTTGGCCATTACTTTTTTAAACATATTTCTTCACCTTTTTCTTACTCTTCTCCTTTGTGGATCATACGTAAAATTGGCTAATTTTAGTTGATATTTTTTCATTTTAAAAACTCTTTTGCGTGTTTTATTCCCAATAGTTTTTATAGCTGTAATTTCAGCTTCATTCTTTTCATTTGCAATGCCTAAAATGCCATTGTCCACAAATATATTTTACCTCTAAAATTCTGATTTGGATAAAAGCTCTGGGTATTTTAAAATTAAACTAAACTATCGACCTTATGGGCAGTTTCTTTCTCCTCCTTTTCTTTTCTTTTTTTTTTTTTTGTTGCTCTCATTTCAACCCAGCATCCAGTTATGAGATGAAATTGTGGCATTCAATCCACTATATTACATGGTATTTTGTGATCATGTTATCTTTTGTCCTCACATCTGTGACCAATTTTCAGTCTTCCCTGTGTTTCATGACCATTATTTAATTTTTTTTTGGACACAGTGGTCAATTATTTTACAGAATGCTTCCCCTTTTTATGTCTGATGCTTTCTCATGATTAGATTTGAGCTATAAATTTTGGGAAGAGCAATACAGAAATGAAGGTCCCTTCCCTTCCACTCTATCACTGTATATTTTAGATTAAGTTCATTAACACTGAATATGTTTAGACTGATAGTTTGTTAAGGTGCTGTCTGGTGTTACCACTACCGCATACATACGCTAAGCAAAACGACCAATGTATCTTAGGCCAGCACCTGGCTATGGAAACAAGAGCAATGAAATAGGTGTGAGAAAAATGCCAAGTAATGGAGCCTCCATGACAAAGAATCTCAAAATGTGTCAGTAAAATTATAATGTACAACATTTGGCTTAAGAGAAATGAGGATATTACTATTGATGGTATGAAAGTGAAAGTATGGATAAAATCTGGAGTAAAGGGGTGGGTGGAGCCAACATGGTGGCATGAGTAGGACAGTGGGAATCTCCTCCCAAAAACATATATTTTTGAAAATACAACAAATACAACTAATCATAAAAGAGAGACCAGAAAACACAGGAAAACAGTCAGACTACATCCACGGGTGGGAGAGCCCAGCGCTTTGTGAAAGGTGTAAGATACAAGCCCCAGAAGGTGGGAACTGAGCACACCTACACTCAGCTCCCAGCAGGAGGGAGAGGGAGCCCAGGACTGCTAAACACCCAGCCCCAGCTACCTACACCAGAACGCAGACACAGTGCATGCATGGAGGTCTGGAAACTAGGGAAATAGGACAGCAAGACCTCTGAGCGGGTTCCAAAGCTGAATCCCCTGTGACAAAGAAAAGTGAGTGCTTTTTGAAAGTCTTAAAAGCCCCTGTGACAAAGAAAAGCGAGTGCTTTTTGAAAGTCTTAAAGGGACAGGGACATAACAGCTGGACGGAAACAACAAAGGTCACAGTCCAGTGGCTGAAAATTGCAGGGAAAACCGGGCGTACTAATGCCCTGGGCAACAGCTCTGAGACCCCTCATGGAGGTAAACAGCCAAAGAGTCCCCAAGTCCATTACCCCTCCAGGCACTGCAAAAGCACAGAAACAACCTAAGGCAGACCAAGCCCCACAGAAAGGGAGATTAATCCATATAGACCGGGCAGGACACAAATACCCAGTCTACATGCAATTACCCAACACAAGACACTAAGGGTCGCAGTTGTCCCAGTAAATAAAGGCCAGTAGCAAGTAAAAAGTTTGGCCCTCCCAGCTGACAGTCAATAGCACCTGTCAACATGAAAAGGCAAAAAAATATGATCCAGACAACACTAACCCAGACAGCTTCAACATCTGCTACATCTTCCCCTGAGAAGGAACCTGGGGAGATAGATTTAACCAGTCTTCCTAAAAAAGAATTCAAAACAAAAGTCATAACCATGCTGATGGACTTGCAGAGAAATATGCAAGAACTAAGGAAGGAGAATACAGAAATAAAACAAGCTCTGGAAGTACTTCAAAATAGAATGGACAAAATGCAAGAGACCATTAATGGACTAGAAAAGAGAGAACAGGAATGCAGAGAAGCTGATGCAGAGAGAGATAAAAGGATCTCCAGGAATAAAAGTATTCTAAGAGAGCTCAGTGACCAATCGAAAAGGAACAATATCCACATTATAGGGGTACCATAAGAAGAAGAGAGAGAAAAAGGGATAGAAAGTGCCTTTGAAGAAATGATTGCCAAAAACTTCCCCAAACTAAGGGAAGAAATGGCCTCTCCGACCACAGAGGTACACAGAACTCCCATGACAAGGGATCCCAGGAGGGCAACATCGAGACACATAATAACTAAAATGGCAAAGATCAAAGACAAGGACAAAGTATTAAAGGCAGCCAGAGAGAAAAAAAAGGTTTCCTACAAAGGAAAACGCATCAGGCTATCATCAGACTTCTCAACAGAAACGCTACAGGCCAGAAGAGAATGGCATAATATACTTAATGCAATGAAACAGAAGTGCCTCAAAACAAGACTACTGTATCCAGCATGAATATCATTTAAATATGCAGGAGGGATTAAACAATTCCCAGAGAAGCAAAAGTTGATGGAATTTGCCTCCCACAAACCACCTCTACTGGGCATCCTACAGGGATTGCTCTAGATGGGAGCACTCCTAAAAAGAGTACAGAACAGAACACCCAACATATGAAGAAGAGAGGAGGAGGAATAAGAATGGAGAGAAATAATGAATCATCAGACCACGTTTATAATAGCTCAACAAGTGAGTTAAGGTAGACAGGAACATAGTAAAGAGGCTAACCCTGAACCTTTGGTAACAACAAACTTAAAGCCTGCAATGGCAACAAGTTCATACCTCTCAATAATCACCCTAAATGTAAATGGACTGAATGCACCAATCAAAAGAAACAGAGTAATAGAATGGATAAAAAAGCCAGATCCTTCCATATGCTGCTTACAAGAGACTCACCTCAAACACAAAGACATGCACAGATTCAAAGTCAAGGGATGGAAAAAGATATTTCATACAAACAACAGAGAGAAGAAAGCAGGTGTTGCAATTCTGGTATCAGACAAAACAGACTACAAAATAAAGAAAGTAACAAAAGACAAAGAAGGACATTACATAATGATAAAGGGCTCAGTCCAACAAGAGGATATAACCATTCTAAATATATATGCAGCCAAAACAGGAGCACCAGCATACCTGACACAAATACTAGCATAATTAAAGGAGGAAATAGAATGCAATGCATACATTCTAGGAGACTTCAACACACCACTCACTCCAAAGGACAGATCCACCAGGCAGAAAATAAGTAAGGACTAAGAGGCACTGAATAACACACTAGAACAGATGGACCTAACAGACATCTACAGAACTCTACATCCAAAAGCAACAGGATACACATTCTTCTCAAGTGCACATGGAACATTCTCCAGAATAGACCATATACTAGACAAAAAAAAGAGCATCAGTAAATTCCAAAAGATTAAAATCCTACCAACAAACTTTTCAGACCACAAAGGCATAAAACTAGAAATAAACTGTATAAAGGAAGCAAAAATTCTTACAAACACATTGAGGCTTAACAACATGCTCCTATGTAATCAATGGATCAATGACCAATTCAAAATGGAGATCCAGCAATATATGGAAACAAACGATGACAACAACACTAAGCCCCAACTTCTGTGGGACACAGCAAAAGGAGTCTTAAGAGGAAAGTATATAGCAGTCCAGGCATATTTTAAAGAGGAAGAAAAACCCAAATAAATGGTCTACTGTGACAATTATCAAAATTGGAGAAAGAAGAACAAATGAGGACTAAGGTCAGCAGAAGGAGGGACATGATAAAAATCAGAGAAGAAATACATAAAATTGAGAAGAATAAAACAAAAGCAAAAATCAATGAAACCAAGAGCTGGTTCTTCGAGAAAAGAAACAAAATAGATAAGCCTCTAGCCAGACTTATTAAGAGGAAAAGAGAGTCAACACAAATTAACAGTATCAGAAATGAGAAAGGAAAAATCACGATGGACCCCACAGAAATACAAAGAATTAATAGTGAGTACTATGAAAACCTAAATGCTAACAAGCTGGAAACCAAGGAGAAATGCACAACTTCCTAGAAAAATACAACCTTCCAAGACTGACCCAGAAAGAAACAGAAAATCTAAACAGACCAATTACCAGTTATGTAATTGAAGCAGTAATCAAAAAACTACCAAAGAACAAAAGCCCCGAGCCAGATGGATTCACCTCAGAATTTTATCATACATACAGGAAAGACATAATACCCATTCTTCTTAAAGTTTTCCAAAAAATAGAAGAGGAAGGAATACTCCCAAACTCATTCTATGAAGCCAACACCACCCTAATACCAAAACCAGGCAAAGACCCCATCAAAAAAAGAAAACTACAGACCAATATCCCTGATGAACGTAGATGCAAAAATACTTAACAGAATATTAGCAAACTGAATTCAAAAATACATCAAAAGGATCGTACACCATGACCAAGTGGGATTCATCCCTGTGATGCAAGGATGGTACAACATTCAAAAGTCCATCAATATCATCCACCACATCAACAAATAGAAAGACAATAACCAGATGATCATCTCCATAGATGCTAAAAAAGCATTTGACAAAGTTCAACATACATTCATGATAAAAATTCTCAGTAAAATGGGAATAGAAGGAAAGTGCCTCAACATAATGAAGGCCATCTATGATAAACCCACAGCCAACATTATATAGATCAGTGAGAAGCTGAAAGCTTTTCCAATGAGATCAGGAACTAGACAGGGATGCCCACTCTCCCCACTGTTATTTAACATAGTACTGGAGGTCCTAGGCACAGCAATTAGACAAAACAAAGAAATACAAGGAATCCATATTGGTAAAGAAGAAGTTAAACTGTCACTATTTCATATGACATGATACCATACATAAAAAACCCTAAAGACTCCACCCCAAAACTACTAGAACTGATATCGGAATAGAGCAAAATTGTAGGATACAAAATCAACACACAGAATTCTGTGGCTTTCTTATACACTAACAATGAACCAACAGAAAGAAAAATCAGGAAAACAACTCTATTCACAATTGCATCAAAAAAAAATAAAATACCTAGGAATAAACCTAACCAAAGATGTGATAGACTTATACTCTGTAAACTAGAAGTCACTCTTCAGTGAAATTAAAGGGGACACTAACAGATAGAAACTTATCCCATGTTCATAGCTTGGAAGAATTAATATCGTCAAAATGGCCATCCTGCCCAAAGAAATAAGCAGATTTGTTGCAATCCCTATGAAACTACCAGCAACATTCTTCAATGAACTGGAACAAATAATTCAAAAATTCATATGGAAACACCAAAGACCCTGAATAGCCAAAGCAATCCTGAGAAAGAAGAATAAAGTAGGGGGGATCTCACTCCCCAACTTCAAGCTCTGCTATAATGCCATAATAATCAAGACAATTTGGTACTGGAACAAGAACAGAGCCACAGACCAATGGAACAGACTAGAGAATCCAGACATTAACCCAGACATATATGGTCAATTAATGTTTGATAAAGGAGCCATGGACATACAATGGGGAAATGACAGTCTCTTCAACAGATGGTGCTGGCAAAACTGGACAGCTACATGTAGGAGAATGAAACTGGACCATTGCCTAATGCCATATACAAAAGTAAACTCAAAATGGATCAAATACTGGAATGTAAGTCATAAAACCATTAAACTCTTGGAAAAAAACATAGGCAAAAACTTCTTAGACATAAACATGAGTGACCTCTTCTTGAAAATATCTCCCCAGGCAAGGAAAACAACAGCAAAAATGAACAAGTGGGACTATATTAAGCTGAAAAGCTTCTGTACAGCAAAAGACACCATCAATAGAACAAAAGGGAACCCTACAGTATGGGAGAATATATTTGTAAATGACAGATCCGATAAAGGCTTGACATCCAGAATATATAAAGAGCTCACATGCCTCAACAAACAAAAAATAAATAATGCAGTTAACGAATTGGCAGAGGAACTAAACAGATGTTCTCTAAAAATGAAATACAGATGGCCAACAGACACATGAAAAGATGCTCCACATCGTTAATTACCAGAGAAATGCCAACTAAAACTACAATGAGGTATCACCTCACACCAGAAAGGATGGCTGCCATCCAAAAGACAAACAACAACAAATGTTGGCGAGGCTGTGGAGAAAGGGGAACCCTCCTACACTGCTGGTGGGAATGTAAATTAGTTCAACCATTGTGGAAAGCAGTATGGAGGTACATCAAAATGCTCAAAACAGACTTATCATTTGACCCAGGAATTCCACTCCTAGGAATTTACCCTAAGAATGCAGCAACCAAGTTTGAGAAAGACAGATGCACCCCTATGTTTATTGCAGCACTAATTACAATAGCCAAGAATTGGAAGCAACCCAAATGTCCATTGATAGATGAATGGATAAAGAAGATATGGTACACATATACAATGGAATACTACTCAGCCATAACAAAAGGGCAAATCCTACCATTTTCAGCAACATTGATGGAGCTGGAGCATATTATGCTCAGTGAAATAAGCCAAGCGGAGAAAGAGAAATACCAAATGATTTCAGCCATCTGTGGAGTATAAGAACAATGGAAAAACTGAAGGAACAAAACAGAAGCAGAATCACAGAACTCAAGAATGGACTAACAGGTACCGAAGGGAAAGGGACTGGGGAGGATGGGTGGGTAGGGATTGATAAGTGGGGGGAAGAATAAGGGGGTATTAAGATTAACATGCATGGAGGAGTGGGAGAAAGGGGCGAGCTGTACAACACAGAGAAGACAAGTTGTGATTCTACAACACTTTGCTATGCTGATGGACTGTGACTGTAAAGTGGTTTATAGGGGAGATCTGGTATAGGGGAGAGCCTAGTAAACATAATATTCATCATGTAAGTGTAGATTAATGATAACAAAAAAAAAAAGTTCCTGTGTGGTGACCTCCAGTGAGTTCTACACAATGGTATAAAGAGCATATAAAAGTGTAGGCAAAGGGTTTGTTTGTGTTTATACAGAGGATGATAGCCTAATTTGGCTACCCCAAAAATGAACTAAGATATGATATGAAAATGAACTTCCAACATCAGTACTCTCTGGAAGACTCATACCAGAAGATGATCATCAAAAAAAACCCAACAAAGATCCACGTGCTGCTACAGCTGTAGATGCACTCATCCCACCAGTTCCTGGACTTGCCAGGGGAATGAAGAAGGAGATATCTAAGCTGGCTTGTGCATACAGTGAAACAACAAATTTGACTGGATCTATACTGTTGGAACTCAACCAGGAATTAGGAGAAGCGCAAATTGTAGCACTCCAAAATCTTACAACTACAGACTCTTTACTGTTAAAAGAACATATGGGTTGTGAACAGTCCCCAGGAATGGATTGTTTTATTGTCTTATTTCTCTCAGACTGTTCAAGTTCAGTTGGACAATATCCACCATATCATAGATAAGTTTTCACAAATGCCTAAGGTGCCTAATTGGATTTCTTGGTTTCACTGGAAATGGCTGGTAATTATAGGTATGCTTTGGTTATGTAACTGTACTCCTATTATGTTAATGTGTGTGCGCAATTTAATTAGTAGTGTAAAAACCTACACATGCTGAAGTTACAAGAAGATATGTCAAGGAAATAATCAATCTTCCCATGTTTTCTTCTGCCTGCTACTTCTATAGCTTTTCTTCTTACTTTCTAATTACATCCCTTAAATAGAATTCGTGCCTCATATCGAATTTACTGTGTATCACAATTCTTCCAAGTGGTAAGGATACCTAAATACAAATGCTGTGCATAGAAGACACTGGGCATAAATATGCAAAGAAGTAAAAAACTAACATTTTCAAACAATAAGGCTTCTCTCCAACTTACCATCTTTACATTTCCCTGTATTGCCCCGGAAGATGACTGGTTAGCC
Source organism: Manis javanica (assembly GCF_040802235.1). NCBI lineage: Eukaryota > Metazoa > Chordata > Mammalia > Pholidota > Manidae > Manis > Manis javanica. The sequence continues at coordinate 63,932,368 of NC_133169.1, read as the reverse complement.
AGAGACGGGTAAGATTCCTCAAGGGAGGAACAACCTAAGACAGGTACAGTCGCAAGGGGGCCATCAGGTGAGAAATTGGGGATCTACAGAGGTGAGGCTTAGAACCTCAACCCCCACTGTTTTGGAGAAATCTTCTGCATCCGTGGATGTTTTAGTTTTATTGCCTTTGTCTAGCTTGGATTAACACATAGTCTACAGGCACACACCTCATCATCTACATTTGCTCTCTTACAACACTAAAGTATGTTTTCTACCTTTATCTTGCATCTATGTACCACTTCAGCATTTTATTAAAAATAATAATAATAAAGAGAGAAATGTGGTATCCACATATAAATCAAGAATAAAAATCAAACGAATATTCATATTTGAACTGACTGTTTATAGTTCATAATGCATGATCAAAACTGAAAGTTTCTGTGATGACTGGCCTTGTACTGTTCACCATGTAACTTATTCACTATGTACAAATTCATTCTCCATGTAAGAACTTGTTCGTTATGCTTCAGAAGATTGGAGACTGACGAAAAGTATGCTTGGGGTTGATTAACGATTATACATTGAGCATTGAGTCCCCTATGCAGAATTTTATTGTTGTTAACAACCATTTGCACAATAAATAGGAGAGATGCCCTCACAGAAAAAAAAAGTAATCACTTCCAATTGTAAAATAAATAATTAACAGGGATGTAATGTATAGCATAAGGAATATAGTCAAAATATTGTAACAACTTGGTATGGTGATAGCTGGTACCTAAAATTATCATGTATATAAATGTTAAATCACTGTGTTGTACACCTGAAACTAATGTCATACTGTGTGTCAACTACCCTCCAATAAAAAATAATTATCTAAAAAAAATCTGTAATATAGGAACAAACATTATGTGAGTAGTTTCATTTGTCTTAATTTATTATGAAAATTAATATTATGTTTAATTTGAGAACACTGCTGTCTTCTCTTTAAAAAAAAAAAAGAGGCATGTATATCCATCATTCTTCATGTACCAACTGGATAAGCCAAATGGGAATATATAGAAATGCTGAAATGCCCCAGATTGTTGTTTTCGAATAGATAAATATACCTGGTGGAATAAAAGAGATTAACATTTTTATACATAACGTGTTAGAAACCCAGTTTTTTTTGCAATTTTTAGACACCATATTCTGCATCTGGGGACAATGCTATCTCCTATCCATAAAACTACACAAGTACATCTTTAAATGGTGAAATAAATAGTAGACAATCTGATCTGAAAATAGTTGTCTTCCTCTAGATACCTTCGGTCCCAAAGATCCACACTCAGATTTGCTTTTGATAGTGCCTATAACACGTCCTTGTGCAGGATGGAACCTGTGGGAAAGTCTGTGAGAAGCTTCTAATAGGGACTTCTTGAATTTAGACCATAGAATTCTTAGTGGAGAGATACTAGCTTAGTATTTCCCTTAATGATATTGTAGTCTGACTGAAGGACCTACAGTAATCATAAAAGCTAAGATAGCCCATGTATTTGGTGGATATTGAATACTCTAATGGGGATGGTGGTGTCCAGAGGAGTTCCACAGTAAAGTGGAAATGGATTCTGCAATAACATGCTACCAGGTAATGAAACCACCCACCTTATTCACAAGCTGACAACATCTTTTTTCCAACACTGACATTGGAACCACCTGAGGAACTTCTGAATCCTGTAGTCCCATGGGCAGTCCTATGAATTAATAAATTCAAACAACAAGAGATGCCTAGTTTATGGTTTTTCATTGCAACATGAACAGGCAGCATCCTACTGGGGAGCCGTCCACAGTGATAGAAAAGGACAATCATATCAGTCTCGTGGGCTGAATTACATGTTGCTTTTCCTAATCCCTGGGCTGTTACTGCTTCATGGCCAGTGATTATGGGCCTGTCAAAAATAACATATTTTATGAGCAATGGAATACTTGTTTGTTTAAGTAAAATCCTTGTTGACTTTGGACCTTGGAAATTACCATAGGAATTCAAGGCATCAGAAGACCCCTTTCACAACAGTGGAAGTTGATTGGAATTGAAAACAGGGCATCCTGATGCTCTCATGGAGGTGGCCACTGTGTTCATGTAATGATAGGAAATGGAAGAGCTGCTGTGATGGAGAGATAGTTGGATATTTTCCTTCCATTCTCTAATAACCAAATTCTATCTCCCATATAGCTGGAAGTTTGGAATGATGCATGTACACACAAGAGACTTCAAATGGGTCCTAAAAGGAATAACAATAAACTCCTCAGTGGGCTTGCATACACAGTTGTAGAAGTAACTATTTACACAAATCCTTAAATGGAAGATATTGGGACAGTGTTATCACATCAAATGAATATACTATCTTGCATATCATTTTCAGAGTGATGGATTCCTACACAATTGGAATGAGCATTTGAAATATAAGTTGAGAGAAGCTGGGGAAATACAGGCATGAAATGCTATCTTATAACTTTCATAGATCTCAGAATCACACCCAGTAAGTGGAAGACTAGTGGAATGTACCCTAAATAGATTCCTCTCCTTTCTTAGGACTTGTGGGGAGGAGGTAGGGGTAGATGCTGCTGTGACTGTACATTTCTTCTATACAAGACTTCAGCTTTATTTTTTACAAGATCACCTAAACCCTTTATTTCAACCAGGTTTTGTTGCCCCAGGCTAACCCTTCCCCAGTGGGTGCTTGATGAGAAGATGTTCTGTAGACAAGAAACCACAAATACACTCTAAAATTTTTTGGTTAGTATTTGTAAGGGCCTGATGAAGTGGATTATGCTTTTGCCTCATCTGGAAACACTGGCATTTATAGTAAAATCTACATTGCTTAATCTCTGAAAGGGCCTACATGTTCTCTACTTATGAATCCTACCCTATGTGATAGGAATGGACCAAAGGTGATAGTAGCCCAGTACACTTTTCATGAAATACACCATCACAACAGGTGAACTAAACATCTCTTCCAAAGATGGAAGAGTGTACAATATATTTTATCTTACTTTTATCTCCAAAGTTTACCTAAATATTAGCTACTAGTGTCTTAGGTATTTAGGGACACAGGCACATGCTATATTTGATAAAGTAAATATCATCAAACTCTTTATGTCATGTTTCAAATCTCTGTGTAGCTCTCCTCCATGGCAAATCAGGTGGGCCATGCAGAAATCACTAGAAGAGATATTTGGTCATCTAGCACTTAAGGTCTAGATGAATGATATTCAAATACCATAACATCTGTATGCTCTTGATAAAAGTGGATGTATTATTTCCTAAGTTAATTATGTAACTCCTTTAAGTACATCAAGTCACTCAAGATGAACTGGTGATAGACTTTATTAAAAATAGAAATAATATTAGGAAAAAACTGTAAAAATATTAGACTGAGAAAATAATTCTAAAAGTATTGGCATATCTAGCTTGATGTCTAGACAACTACGTAGAGATGCACTGTGTGTCCTGGTGGTTAGGAAACTGGATTTACTGGTTTCATGATAGTGCTGATTGTATGGTCACTCAGGCTTTCGTCTGGTTTAATTAGCTGAATATTACAGTAGTAGGAGCAATTTGTACCATTTAATTAATTATTAACAGTAGAATAGTCTCATTTAAATATTGGGCAGTATTTTAGGCAAAGCCAAGTCAAAACTTTTGTATTGACTTTATGTTTTTAAGTCAAATCAGTGACTTTAAAGAGAAAATAATTTACAGCATGAAAAGTATAAAATGTGGTAGTAATTTATGGATTGTGAAAATAATAAGGCAGATACTTTATGAAATATAAATGATAGCATGAAAACTAGAAAAAAACCTAGATAACCAAAATTAACCAGAAAGTAACAATCATTTCCCAGCTGAAAGAAAATCAGAAAGAGGAAACTTTGGATAGAGTGTCAGCTTGTGCTTGAGCAAAGAGATGTTCCCGGAGCAAGGAGACCACAGCAGGCCTTCTACACACTGGGTGCTGCCATGATAAGGTCTGCAGTGGTCCACAGGCATCATCCATTCTCCTGAAATTGCCACAAGGAACTTCTAAGGGCATTTCAGCCCTAGGAATTTTTAATAATTGTTAATTCAATGTGCTTGTTAAATTGTTCAACAGTGAAAAGTACACTATATGTTTTTTAATCATTTTTGCATTCTACACTCATTTACATTTGATTAATATGTACCCCAAAGCCGGTTACTATTCTTAGTATATTTTCCTTGTTAATACCCCTCTTACTGGTGTCATGGTTACTAGAATATATAATTTTAAAGTTTTTCTCCTAGGATTTATTCAAGATTTTTCTACTCATTCTTCATGACAATTTCAGAATCACCTTAAGATTTTGTCCATTTTATTTTTTTCATTACAACCTTTGCATTAGCTACTCATCAGGGGCTCATCCTAGCATAGTAATAATTTATATTGTCATATACCATAACCATTTTCATTTTTCATCCTGTGGCAGCCAATTTTCAAAATTATAGCCGTAACTTCACGACTTACAAGGGTGACTTTGGGTCTGCATCAGACACTTTTGGTTAGTTTAATTCAGATATGAAAGTTGAACACACCTTCTAATTATTTTTATTGAAGCATTACTGATATATGTTCTTATATTGGTTTCAAGTATAAAGCACAGTGGTTGAACAGTTACACATATGATTAATTCCTCATCCCCACAAATGTGGTTGCTATCTGTCAACATAGAAAGATGTTACAGACCCATCGATTATATTCTCCATGTTGTATTACTATCCCTTTGATCAGCTTACATTATGATTGAGAATTTTTTATCCTCTTTCATCCCCCTCACCCTCCCAATCCATCCATGCCAATTGCTCTCCCATGGTAACCACTAGTCACTTCTCAGTGTCCTGAGTCTGCTATTGTTTATTCTGTTTTGCTTTGCTTAACAAAAGAAGTTAAGACATGTGATAATTATTTGAATCTATTAAAACACATTTTATAAATGTATTTATTTATTAGGCCACTATTGACCTATGCACCATTTGAGGACTTGTGCTTTCTCAAGTTTTATTAAACGTGTTTCAAATATCATCTCTATAAATGGACTTTTGCTGACTTAATTAATCTCAGTGGACTAGCCAAAATATCTGCAGATAACAGGGTATTGAAGAGCCTCTTGCATTTCAGAAAGGTGAACTTGCTAGTCTCCTCGGGCTTCCCAGGGGTACAAATAAAACATTGTCTTTCAGAGAGAGATCACCTGGCAAAACAGAAGAGCCTGATGCATGTCATCTCATGTGGCTTAGAGTGAAAGTCCTTTCATCTTCAAGAAAGGATGCTCTGGTGTGCCTGATGAAGGAAATCGAAGAGTATGGTCTTGGCCTTTACCGACGCAAGTATTTGTGAGAAGTACTGATATGTGGGAGAGAGACCTCATGTCTCAGTCATCAGCATATCTGGGTTTACCCTTCATGCTCATTCCTTATTTGGAATCTATGTTGATTTTTATACCCCATTGGACAAAAAAGATTTTTTTGAAGGTATATAGACATTATTTAATATTTTAGCTTTATTATATTTTTATACCTTGATTATTTCATTTGATTAATTAATAAACACTCTTCAAGGTAAATGTTTTGTATATGAGTTGTGCATATTTCATTCAGTAAACCAATTTATATCACATATTTACAGCATATAAGGACATAATTGTTCTCTCATGAATTTGTTTAGCATCATCTTATCCCTTTGCAATTGACTACAGGTTTCTGAAATATGTTAGCAGATACGGGCAACCTCACCATCTTCACAGAATTCCTCCTGATGGACGTCTCAAGCTCCCGGGAGCTCCAAATCTTGCAAGGTTTGATATTCTTAGTGGTTTATCTGGGTGCCCTGGCTGGAAATCTACTGACATTTACCATCATTGTTATAGATCCACATCTTCACTTCCCCATGTACTTTTTTATGGGCAATTTATCCCTTATAGATTTTGGATACATCTCAGTTACTGTTCCCAAATCCATCACAAATTCTTTGATGGGTCAGAAAATGATTTCTCTTAGAGCATGTGCTGCTCAGACTTTCCTATTTATTTTCTTTGGATCTACAGAGTTCTTCTTCCTTGTGGTTATGTCCTATGACCGCTATGTCGCCATCTGCCACCCTCTGCACTATGGGTCCACTGTGAGCCCCCGTTTCTGCACACAGGCATCATGTGGCTCATGGGCCAGTGGGCTGGTCTATTCTGCTGTCCACACAGGGACCATGTTCAGTCATCCCTTCACAAAGTCCAATGAGATTCACCAGTTTTTCTGTGAAGTACCTCAAATTGTGAGCATAGCTTCCAAGGCTGTACAGATTTCTGAGTTTGTGGCCCTTGCTGTCAGTCCCTGCATTGTATTACTTGGATTTTTTATTTTATTTGCCTCATATGTTCACATCTTTTCAACTGTGCTGCACATGCATTCTGTGGAAGCCCAGAACAAAGCTTTGTCCACCTGCTCCCCCCAGATAGCTACAATTACTCTGTTTATAATTACAGGATTCTTTGCTTCCTTCGGCACTGTTTCAAACTCATCAAGCATTCAAACCCTCCTCACAGCTATGTTCTACTCCATGGTGTCCCCCTTAGTTAACCCCATCATCTTTAGCCTGAGGAACAGGGAGATTAAGTCTGCTGTGCATAGAATGTTAAAGAAAGCTTTCCGGTTCCATAGAAGAGATTTTATTTCTTAATCAGAAATTAATGTTGCTCTAATTAATGTGGGAAAATGTGTACAAAAATATTAACTTTAATTTTAGTTTTACATATTAGTAGTGTGGTCATTTAATAAAAGAGAGATGGATGCATTAATAAATTTGAAGTAAATCATCTGAACAAAATACCTGTTTCAATAAAATGAGCTATAATTTCTTGTAGTCAGTTTTTAAACACTAATTGTTGTACAGTATGTAGTGGTATTTCATGTAGTTTCATTAAAATGATTTTGCAAGTGAATAAAGATCTAAAATGATAAATTTATTTCCCCACATGTGCACTGATTTTTTGTAAGGCTGACATGAAAAATCAGTTGTGTTTTTCTGTAAGATAATCCATACCTGTAATTTTTCACCTTATCCCTTTATTTCAGTGTATTTTCACATTCCATGGATGAACATAAAGGATGTAGTTTTATTAGATACCTATTGAAAATCATACTTGGATCTGTTAATATGCCCATCATATGCATAAACATGCACCACATAAATCCTTTTTCAGATTGTCCAACTCTCGAAGACTAAGCAAAGTGAAAGTTGATAATTAGTACACATACTAGGAAACCCTGAATAGCTCCTTATAGACATATAAAGCAAAGCATCATAAAATAGTATTTATCATTGCAAGCATATAATTTTGATAGTGTTTTAATTAATGCTTAGAAGACGTATTAATCATTTATAAGACAAAGACTAAAAACATGGAGATAAGTTAGTTGAACTCAGTCATTGACCTTGTTGCTCATGGAACCTTGTTGCATGTGTTGGGGTGAGACACAGGGAAATACGAATTTGGGGCCAGGAGAAGCTAGTGATTATAGTAGGTAGTTGAGAAAATACAGCTTAACACACATTGCATAATTCCTATCAGAGAAAAAATATTTGTTGTTCTCTGTAACCTTAAGAAGTTTTGGAGAAATTGTATGCATAATTCTTATTTCAGTGTTTAGTTAAACATTTTTATTCCAGCAGAGGGGAGGAACTTTTATTTATAAAAAGACATGATTTCCAGATATACAGTAACCTTGATCTAGCCTAAAATTAAATCTTAAATTGAACAAGCTATGGCATGTCATGATCTACAGCCCTAACTGAACAAACTCAAAGGGAGAACTCCCTACAGTTCAGTTGTTAGATAAGTCAGAATTCATACTTAATATGGCCATCTGTTTTTGTTGTGTGATCCATTCATTCTAATAAATATTACTAAAAATAAATCTCATGTCTGTTTCATTTAAACCCAAAGCGATTGTTGAAGTTGCTGAGTATAACTGTTTAATTTATTCTTCCTGCAGCATTGCATCTCATAGGACTTGCCACATTTCATTTATTCATACCCTAACCAGTGAATATCTACATTATTCCAACTCACCTACACTAAAGGATTTTGTTAAAAAAGATCTCCACCCATTTCTACTCCATTCGTATTCCACTATATGATGATTACTGCACATCCTTAGAAAATTGAAAACCCAGTTTTCCAGTTGTTGACATTTATGTGTTAATAAAGTTTCATCTCAGTTGTATTTCAGAATATTAGATTTAGAATTTCTTTTAAATGATATACATATTGTACTTAAAAATACATAAGGGAGTTATTTTATAAATATGTAAAGCTTGTTTTGTGCCCATTTTTATGGAATTATTGAATTTCTGATCATATCAGTGTGATTTGAAAATGTTAGTATATATATTGATTTGTTAATAATATATATATTCCTTTCTCAGTTTGAAGAAAGAGAAGCAATTCCTATATTTACATTTCTATTTAAGTGGTGGCATCTTCTCTTTGAAGAATGTTTTATTACCATCAAACTATTTTATCTGAATTTTCTGGGTTTCAATATTATTTGAGAAATTGTTATCAACCCAGGAGCATAAACGTATCTAACTTTATTTTCTCTGGGATTGTACTGTTTATAGTTTGATTTTAATTATTCAAACTCCAACATTTTAGAGCAGAAAGAATGCAGGTGTTTATATAAGTGACTTATCTCCTAATGTTGATACAGTTTTATTTGTCATTATCTATAAATCCACTTCTCTTTTGCTTTGGGAAAACTCTTACTTAAAATATAGATTTACCTCTAATGCATACACTTATTTATGAGCATTTTATGTTCATTTTATATATTTACTTCTCCATCAAAATATTAGTCTGGCTACCTAGAGCTACTGAAGAAACATTAATTTCATTTATATACTTTTCTTTTTCAAGTTGAGTAATACCAGGAATACTCTGGAAAAACTGATTTTACATATATGAGGTAATATTGTCTTTTTTCAAATAATACTTAGGCATGGAATTAATACATATTATTTGCAAAATTAAAGTACAGAAAGAAATGATTTATTTTAATGGTTCTCCATAAAGAAGATCCAAATTTCCTGAAAATAATTGCACATTTGTATGTATTTATTCTAAACTTGATTTCTTTCTAATTTTAAAGGTACACTTGAACACTTTCATTAAATACATTGAGTTTGGTACAGTGCTAATAGAATCCATTTCTGCATAGCGAAAAATGCATTGTTACATCAAACCTTCCCTCTCCTAAGATGTACAATTTCCTATTTGTTGATCATATTGGAATAAACAACTCATTATTTTCATATAATTTTTATTATGACAGACATTTGAATTTATCATATAAAAAGTGGAAGATTATGTTTGCTTATTTGATTCCAGGAATGTGACACAATGCATGCCTAGTTGCTATGAATCGTTTTATTTTTATTTATATTCCACATGCAAGTGAACAAATATACTATTTATTTCTGTGTGACTTATTTCACAAAGCAGAATATGCTCCATGTTTAACCATGATGTCACAAATGACAATATTTCCTTCCTTATGGCTGAATCATATTCCATTGTGTGTGCTATATAATAAAATTTCTTAGAACATAAATATGTTGATGGAAACTTCTGTTGTTAGCATGTCTTGCTGTTATATATAGTTCTGCAATGAGCACAGAGGGCAGATACCTCTTGGACACAGTGACTTCATTTCCTTCAGATATGTACCCACGTCTGCTGTCAAACAGGTCAGTGCAGAGATGTTCAGAGTGGGATTCTGAAGGAAAGTCACCAGAATGCATGAGAAGTCATACATTTCTCAATGTCAACCAGAAAGGTCTGCAGTATCATCTTGATTATGAATTTCAATCTATTACTTGGACAGAGAATACGCTGGTGGTTGCCACAGGGGAGGGTGGTGAGGGGACTGGTGAGCTAAGGGAAGGTAAAAAGATTCTGTTATCACTTCACATGTTGACCTGGGGGATGGTAACCTGAGTGTATATCTGCATGTGTGAATTCATTTAACTCTACTCTAGAATTTGTGCACTTTATTGTATGTACTTCACAAAATGTAAAAACCAATCAATAAATAAGTATTCTGTCCAGAGAAAGCCCATTTTTTTTTTCAGAGCGAATGTCAACTTAAAGAAAGATAAATTAATCATTTTACATGAAACAATATGCACATAGAGTGTTTGAGTATTTTCATATGCTACTATGTATAACCAGGAATAAATGTAGTGATTAGTAATAATGAGAGGCAGGTGTTATTCTCAATGTAACAGTAGCTTTATTCACTTAGTAAATAGTACAGATGGACTGGAGAGCTGAACCATGATCCATGGCCTGGCCCAGGCAGTGGGGCCATCTTAGAATCTCCAGCTCTCAGGCTCAACCAGGGGCTCATCCTTGTGGTTTGTGCAGCCACCTGATCTCTATCAACAATTACAGAATATACGAGTTAGGGAATTCCTGTAGGATGCTGTAGACAGGGCCTCACTGCAATGGAGTACAAAACATAGATTGTTAAAAATGTGGCTTTAATCACTGAAACTAGGTGTGAGAGTTTCTAAGTTGTTGTAGGTACTACTAAGAACAGGAAAAATGAGTGAAATGCACATGTGAGAGAATACATCCTGTTCTTAACAATTATTATTTTCTACAGACAGAGATGGTTCATCAACTACAAAACAAAACAATAGGCAGATTCATTGGTTAAGTCACTCTTCAACTTTGCTCCATTGCATTCTGATTTTACAGCACTTTCTGTGGACACGTGTGGTTTTGCAATGAATCCTTCTGCTCCACTAATGAAAGTGATGATGGAGCTTTCTGGAACAATTCAGAACTGAACTAGATGCCCTTTGCTCAAGAGTTCACACATACTCAGAAGACCCTGGTTTTTTTAGACTCGTGTTTCTGAAGAGCAAAAGCCAAATAACTCACCCTGCTCCTTCTAGTCCCACTAAATTGGGACTAACCAGTAAATGGGCTCCACCAAAGTCTCGAATATTGTTCCAGAAACACTGTTCTAACCACTTTCGTACTGCAAGTTTAAATCCAGGTTCATGAATCAAAGCTCAACTATGAATCATCATCCTGTGATGATTTTGCAACAACATAAATTGTGAAGCACTTCTCTGCCTCACTGATGTCCAATATGAAGCATGCACCTCTGTTAGAATTTAAGAAATGTATCATTTCCCCAGCGCTCTTAAATATAGTTAAAATATTTTCTGTACTTCTTTAATCAGAACTCTTTCCGGGGCTGCCTTCATGTCCTTATTTCTCAGGCTGTATATGACAGGGTTCATGATTGGAGACAATATAGTATAAGAAACAGACAAAAGGAGGTCCAGGATGGTCTGAGAGGGGGAGGGCGGCTTCAAGTAGGCCAAGGCAGCTGTGAAAGTGAACAGCGCCACAACCACCAGATGAGGGATGCATGTGGACAGGGTTTTGGACCTTCCCTCCTTGGAGGAGATCTTCAGGACAGCAGAGAAGATGTTGACATAGGAATATGAAATGGAGGTGAAACACATTATTGTCACAATTGCAGCTATTAATGTCACTGAAGCTTCATCTATGTTCATTTTGGGATTTGAGATCAAAATAATCTGAGGGATATCACAGAAGAAATTATGGATTTTATTGGAACTGAAATTTGTTGAAAATGTCGCTGAAGCATGCATGGTTCCTTAAACCAACGGACTGACACATGAAGCCACTAACATCCACCCACAGGCCCCCTTGTTCATGATGATTTCATAGTATAATGGACGGCAGATGGCCACATAGTGGTCATACGACATCACTGTAAGGATCTCAAATTCAGCAGCACTGAAACCTGCAAACAGCACCTGCAAAACACACCCAAGGAAGGATATTGTGTTCCTGTTCATCAGGGAGTTGAGCGCAAATTTAGGGTCAGTGACAGAAATGTAGCAGAGACCTATGAGTGACAGGTTCTTCAGGAAGAAATACATGGGTGTGTGAAGCAGAGGATCCCAAGTAATGAGCATGATGATGAGTCCATTTCCTAACAGGGATGCCAGGTAGACCATGAGGAACAGGATGCCCTGTAGGGTTTGCATCCTCGGGTCTTTAGACAATCCCAGAAGAAACTCAGTGACTCCTGTGTAGTTGATCATCACATCCATGATGTGTTCCCAAGTGTCACTGATGTAAATGAAGCACACGTAAGCCACCAGATGAAGGTGCCACCATGTCCCAACTGCACAAAAAAAAACAACAAACAAAAACCTATAAAACTGCCTTTGGAATGAATTACAGGTAGCAAAGGCTAATTCATCCTAAAATGTATATTACCATTTTTGTGCAATGCAATTTGGCTGTTTTTAAAATGACAGCAGATTGCATGTTTTTATGAAGGAACTGTGTGTCTTGCAAAACTATTGCAATATAAAACGTGAATCACTGTAATCTGCTGTAATCAGTGAGTGCCTCTCCATTACATTGCACTGTATAGTTTCTTTTTAAAGATGTAAACTCAAAACTTGCTTTATGTTTATTTGTGCTTTGCAAGAACTGTGTTCTCTGAGTATATTCATATATTAATAGAAGGTTGAAGTGTCCATAGTTAATGTTTCAAATATTTTTATATTCATAAGTGAAACTGCATATATTAGGATTTTTTTATAGAGGGCTACTCAGTTTTGTACTGTAATGGTAAATGAGACAAAAATATAAACCCCTAACTGGAGGTGAAGAATAAACTACATGTATCCTTTCATAGGGCTGTAGCTCCATGTTATATCACTATAATATAGGGAACATAATGTGATAAACATTTATTGAAATATAAATTGTACAGATATTATGTGCACATAGTAAGAAGTCAGTAACAGTGCAAATTTTTGTTGCACTTTCATACAATGAAAATGCTGGCTTATGGACAGGTTTATCCCACATACTGGGTTTGTGATCTATTGTGTCCACAGTGATTTTCAGTCACACAGAATTCCTGGCATTGTGGATATTGCCTCTGCCAGTCACCTGCCGAAGAAATGAATTCTTGCACACACTTTTCCACCTTAGGGATCCTCATCTGCAAAAAAAAAAAAAAGCAGTAAATAGAGGCAGGTGTTCATAGGAGGCTTTGGAGCATTGTCAGATAAAATCTAAGGAGACTGGATTATTTCATTTATTCCTTACATTGTATCAAGGATTTTATTCTGGGAGAACACAAATGCAGTGGCTCCAGGAAATTAAACAATAGCAGGACTAGGATTTGCCCAACTCTTGGGCAAACTCTGTGCTGGCTTTGGAATATGGAGATTGAAATGGACAAAAAATATGTAACCTCTTAAAGTACTTCCAGCACATATTAAATGTTAAGGTAATAGGTATGGGTACTGTGCAATTTGATGTTGGCAAAAGGTAAATCACATACTTTACTGCCATTTCCCTTGATGGTGTGCATATACACGTGCATGTTTGTTTAAAAAATTGATGAATTGGTACCTTGTGATTGTCATGTTTATTAAAACAAAACTGAAGATTTCATTGTTTTTCAAGGATGATTTTTTCATTGTATGTATGTAACACATCTTTTCTAACCTTTCGTCATGAAAGGACATTTAGGCTGTGTCAGTATCCTGCCTATCGTGAATAATGCAGCTGACGCCAGGAGTGAAGGGAGGACATTTATAATAGAAAAGTTTCCTTAAATGTACTTTCCCCAACCCACTGCACTGTATTTTATGTTCATCCACTTATAATATACCAAATATTTTATTTACTTTCTATGACCACAAGTATAACAATATATTTATTCATTTTCCTATTTTGAAAAACCAGACAGGACCAGCCAAAAAATAGCTGGGTCATAGATATTTGTTCAATTAAAACACAAAAATGAATAGATTTCAGTATATCAAGAAAGCTACTTTTATTTTCTAGAAATCATATGGTTTAAATTTCTTTATTATCAATATTCAGCTCTAAGCTACTTTCTGATTTTATACCTTTAAGCAGATGTGCCATCATAGATGATATTCCTTATCATAATTCATGCAAAATGTATCAAATTACTGCATAATTTGATATCACATAACATAATTTACTTGCTTACTTTTTTTTCAGATATGGTTATTTGTTTTAATATTATACTTGATTTATATGTGAATCCCACAGTTCTCCCTTATTATTTTAATTATTATTTTTATTAAAATGCTGAAGTTGTAGGTAGATGCAGGATAAAGGTAGAAAGCATAATTTAGTGTTGTAAGAGGGCAAATGTAGATGATCAGGTGTGTGCCTGTAGACTAAGTATTAATCCAAGCTAGACAAGGGCAACAAAACATCCACGGATGCAGAAGATTTCTGTCAAAACAGGGGTGGTGAGGTTCTAAGCCTCACCTCTCTTGATCCCCAATTTCTCACTTGATGGCCCCCCTGTGACTGTGCCTGTCTTAGGTTGTTCCTTCCTTGAGGAATCTTACCCGTCTCTGGCTAACCAGTCATCTTCCGGGGCCATACAGGGAAATGTAAAGTTGGTAAGTGAGAGAGAAGCAATATTCTTTGAAAAGGATAGCTTTTTACTTTGCAGATTTATGATCTCTGGCTTCTATGCTTAGTTTTGAAAATATTTTCTTTAGAGTTCATAATTAACTGTTTTCATTATCTGGGGTTTAATAGTATGTTGCGATAAATTGGAACCTTCAAATGTACAAAATTTTAATTAGTACTCTTCAATGTCAATGAGCACTTGGCAATGATCCGAATTGAATAAAATGTGAGAAATATTTTTCCCTTTTTATAAACAATGGCACATCAAACTATGGCGAGTTTACTTACATTGTGGTTATGTGTCAGTATGTGATGTGATGATTTTTTTATTTAAAGGTTCCTCTATTTTTCCACAGCTTTGTCACATTCGTGTGTGGATATGAAGGTGTTGTTCTGTATACTGCCTTCACATTATGACAAAATACTAGAAAAAAACATTATATTTGGTACCAACCTTGAAACAGAAAGGACAACTATCAATCACAAGAGGACGGAGACTCTCAGCAGATCTGAGCAGTGAGTGGCCTCCTGGAATAAGATATGAAAACAAGAGTGGCCTAAAATGTCTCATCTTTTCAAGGCCTGGACCAGCCAGGGGGGCCGCAATTAGAGACCAGATTCCAGGAGTGACCTGGAAACTAAACGAGTTCAGCATGTTGATTCAGCCCATGGGAACAGACAGTATACCATTAAATTTTGTGCAATAATTGAAGTGGTGATGGTGCCAGGTGAGTGACTGGGAAAGGGATAAAGCAATGAAAACTCATTTTAAGTGACATCAAGGCCAAACTTTCACATATACAATCCATCCTTAGAGCAGAGAACAACACAGAACTGCCCCATGGAAACTTCACCGAGCACACGGTTTCTCATATGGCATTTATGCAACATAAGCTAACAGCTGTATCTACCTCTACTACAGTAGGGTTATTATTATGTTATAGGGGCACAACTTATGCCTTCCTTGAGTGATTAAATGAAGTTTTATATCTAATATCCTTTTCTGATTTCAATGTGGTTGGGTAATATTTTAATAAAAATAATATATCTTGGAAATTACATATATTTGAACTTAAATATATTTTATTTAAGGAAATTTCTATTTTTAATATATTTAAGAGACAGTGCAGTTAGATATCTAGGGTGGTTTTCATATGTTGTACCACTGATCTTTTAATATACAATTCCCTATTTGTTAACCACACTGGAATAAACAACTCATTATTTTCATATAATTTTTATTATGACAGTCATTTTAATTTATCATATAAATAGTGAAAGATTATGTTTGCTTATTTGATTCCAGGAAGGTGACATATAACATCTTACCTTGGAATCACAGTACCTCATACAGGTAGAATATGTTTTCAACAGAAATGTTAAGGTCCAAGTTAAGAAAATTGCCCATTTGCACAAGTTCACTCTGGAGCCAAGTCAAACTCAGATCCTCCTGAATTCACTCGTGTTGATTCAGGAACATATTTTGTGATCATTTTTATCCAGCCATATTCAAATATAATGGACACATACACACTTAAGGTGTAAAATGGGATGATTTGATGAGTGTACAGGTTAGAAAATGATTACCACATGTGAGCTACTACATTAAGCAATGCACATCTAACCACATTTTTATTGTAATGAGAAGGTTTGAAACCTACTCCTTTAGCAAGTTGCAAGAATGCAATGCATAAGCAGTAACTTGACATATTATGTTGACTATTTTCAGTTTTATTTTATTTTATGTTTTCTGGCATAATATCAGGCATATATGTAGCATGTTTCATGTACGCCTTGGAAAATTAAAATTTTTTTAATTTTTAATGAAAAACATTTTCTTGTTTGAGGGTATTGTCAACATGTCTATTATGTCAGGTTAGTTTGTCATGCTATTCAAAATCTGCACTTACCAATGTCATTTCATTGATATTACTCATGTTCTTTAAGAGATGTTAGCTGAAAAGCATATCAGCCTGGTGGTTATTAAAACAATGGTCATCCCTGAGGCCAGCCAGGAGGAAAAGTGTGGCTTAACAAAACACAATACACATCCTTACAGGACAAGGTTCTTACTGACCAACCCGACACCCACACATGAAGTAGGAACGAAATCCACAACGTCCATCTCTTTCTCTCATTGGATGGAGTAATGTGGATGGTAGCCTTTCTGTGAAACATCAGAATTCACCCAAACGTGGAAGTATCTTTCCTCCTCAGACTTGCTCCTGAATGTTGCCAATGTTATTCTGGAGCTCTGATGTAGGTTTTCCTGACAGATATTTCCAGATCAATAGTTTTGGTGAAGGGACTAATTCCCAGACAGTCCGTCTTCTATGACATCATTTTATTTTCTTATAGTTTTACAGATACTACTTTTTCCTGGGACATTTGTATTTTTGCTATATACTGTGAAAATCTCATTCCTGTATCTTCTTACTTATATTGTTTAAATGAAAGTGTGCATTCAAACTTATTCTTTGTCCTTTGTATGTTTTTTCTCCAGCTGATTTTCAGTTTTACTCTTTACGACTAGGAGTAATTTTACCATGATGTGTCCTTGTGAAGATTTCTTCATGTTTGTTTTGCTTATAATACATTTATCCCAGACATGGTGGGTTATAGTTAACATCAAATTTGTAAAATTTTGGTCATTATTTTTTTAAACATATTTCTTCCCCTTTTTCTTACTCTTCTCCTTTGTGGATACTGATTATATGTAAAATGGGCTAATTTTAGTTGACTTTTTCCATTTTAAAAACTCTTGTGTGTTTTATTCCCAATAGTTTCTGTAACTGTAATTTCAGTTTAATTCTTTTCTTCTGCAATGCCTAAAATGCCATTGTTCACAAAGACATTTTAACTCTAAAATTCTGATTTGGATAAAAGGGATCTGGGTCTTTTATAATTTAAACTAAACTGCAGACCTCATGGGAAGTTTATTTGTTTTTCCTTCTTTTTTTTTTTTGCTCTCATTTCAATCCAGCATACACTTATGAGATGGAATCATGGCATTCAATCCACTATATTACATGATATTTTGTGATCATGTTATCTCGTGTCCTCACATCTGTGACCAATTCTCAGTCTTCCCTGTCTTTCATGACCATTATTTCATTTTTTTGGAATATAGTGGTCAATGATTTTACAGGATGCTTCTCATTTTGTGTCTGATGCTTTCTCATGATTAGAATTGAGCTATAAATTTTGGGAAGAGAAACATAGAAATGAAGGTCCTTTCCACTCTATCATTGTATATTAAGTTAATTAAAACTGAATATGTTAATACTGATATTTTGTTAAGGTGCTGTCTGGTGTCACCACCACCATATACATATGCCAGGCAAAAGGACCAAAGTATCTTAGCCCAGCACCTGGCTATGGAAACAAAAGCAATGATGTAGGTGTGAGAAAAATGGCCAAGGAATGGAGCCTCCATGACAAAGAATCTCAACACTTACCAGTAAAATTATAATGTACAACATTTGACTTAAGAGAAATGGGGGTATTACTATTGATGGGATGAAGGTGAAAGTTTGGATAAAATATGGAATATATAAACAAACTTCATGTGAGTAGTTTCATTTGTCTGAATTTATTATGGACCCTAATATTATGTTTAATTGGAGAACACTCTCTCTACTCTTATAAAAAAAAGAGGCATGTATATCCAACATTCTTCATGTACCAACTGTATATGCCAAATGGGAATGTATAGACATGCTGAAATGCCCCAAGATTGTTGTTTTGGAGTAGATAAATATACTGGTGGATAAAAAGAGATTAACATTTTAATACATAACATGTTAGAAGCCCAGATATTTTTGGAATTTTTTAGACTCCATATTCCACATCTGGGGATAATGCTATCTCTGATCCATAAAATGACCTAAGTACATCTTTAAATGGTGAAATAAATAGTGGACAATCTGATCTGAAAATAGTGGTCTTCCTTCAGGTGCCCTGGGCCCCAAAGATCCTCACTTATATTTGATTTTGGAAGTGCCTATAACACATTCTTGTGCAGGATGGAACTTGTGGAAAAGGCTGTGAGAAGCTTCTAACAGGGACTACTTGAATTTAGACCATAGAATTTTCAGTGGAGAGATACTAGCTTGGTATTTCCCTTAATGATATTGTTGTCTGGCTGAAAGACCTACAGTAATCATAAAAGCTAAGATAGCCCACGTATTTAGTTGATGCTGAATACTCTAACGGGTATGGTGGTATCCAGAGGAGTTCTACAGTAAAGTAGAAATGGATTCTGCAAGAACATGCTACCAGGTAATGAAACCACCCACCTTATTCAGAAGCTGACCACATCTTTTTTCCAAGTGTGACATTGGAACCACCTGAGGAACTTCTGAATCCTGTAGACCCATGGGCAATCCTATGAACAAATAAATTTTGAACAACAAAAGAGCTGCCTGGTTTATGGTTTGTCATTGCAACATGAACAGGCAGCACCCTGATGGGGAGCCGTACACAGTGATAGAAAAGAAAAGTCACATCGGCCTGGTGGGCTGAATTACATGTTGTTTCTTCTTTTCCCTGGGCTGTTACTGCTTCATGGCCAGTGATTAAAGGCCTGTCAAAAAATATATATATTTTGAGTAATGGAATACTTGTTTGTTTAAGGAAAACCCTTGTTGACTATGGACCTTGAAAATTAGCATAGGAATTCAAGGCATCAGAAGACCCCTTCACAGCATTGGAAGTTGATTGGAATTGAAAAGAGGGCATCCTGATGCTCTCATGGAGGTGGCCACTGAGTTCATGAAACGATAGGAAATGGAAGAGCTGCTGTGATGGAGAGATAGTTGGATATTTTCCTTCCATTCTCTAATTACCAAATTACACATCTGGAAGTTTGGAATGATGCATGTAGACACAAGAGACTTCAAATGGGTCCTGACAGGAATCATAATAAACTCCTGAATGGGCTTGCATACACAGTTGTAGAAACAACTGTTTACATAAATCCTGAAATGGAAGATATTGGGACAGTTATTACATCAAGTGAATATAGTATCTTGCATATCATTTTCAGAGTAATGGATTCCTAGACAATTGGAATGAGCCACTGAAATATTTGTTGACAGAAACTGGGAAGATACAGGCATGAAATGCTGTCTTATAAGTTTCATCGATCTGAGAATCACACACAATAAGAGGAAGGCTAATGGATGGTCCCCTAAATAGGTTCCCCTCTTATTTTAGAACTTGGAGGGAGGAGGTAGGGGTAGATGCTGCTATGACTGTACAGTTCTTCAGTACATGACTTCAGCTTTATTTTTGTCCAAGATCACCTCAACCCTTTGTTTCAACCAGGTTTTGTTGCCCCAGGCCAACACTTCATCAGTGGGTGCTTGAAGAGAGGATGTTCTCTAGAC
This sequence comes from Manis javanica, assembly GCF_040802235.1. NCBI lineage: Eukaryota > Metazoa > Chordata > Mammalia > Pholidota > Manidae > Manis > Manis javanica. The sequence goes on along the minus strand of NC_133169.1, from coordinate 63,912,422 downwards.
AAGAAACCACAACTATACTCTAAAATTTTTTGGTTAGTATTTTTAAGGGTCTGATGGAGTGGATTATGCATTTGCCTCATCTGGAAACACTGGCCTTTACAGTAAACCCTACCTTGCTTAATCGTTGAAGGGGCCTACATGTTCTGTACTTATGAATCCCTGCCCTATATGATAGGAATGGACCAAAGGTGATAGTAGCCCAGTACGGTTTTCATGAAATAGAGCATCACAAAAGCTGAACTAAACACCCCTTCCAAAGACAGAAGAGTGTACAATATATTTTGTTACTTTTATCTCCAAAGTTTACCTATATATTAACCACTAGTGTATCATGTATTTAGGGACACAGACACATGCTGTATTTGATAAATATCATCACACTCTTTTTGTCATGTTTCAAATCTCTGTGTAGCTCTCCTCCATGACAAATCAGGTGGGCTATGCAGAAACCACTAGAAGAGATATTTGGTCATCTAGCACTTAAGGTCTAGGGGAATGATATTCAATTATGATAACATCTGTATGCTCTCAATAAAAGTGGATGTACTAGTTACTAAGTTAATTATGTAACTCCTTTAAGTATACCAGTTGACTCAAGATTAACCGGTGTCAGACTTTATTAAATATAGAAATAATATTAGGAAAAAACTGTAAAAGTATTAAACTGAGAAAATAATTCTAAAACTACTGGCATATCTAGCTTGATGTCTAGACAACTGCTTAGAGATGCACTGTGTGTCCTGGTGGTTAGGAAACTGAATTTACTGGTTTCATGATGGTGCTGATTGTATGTTTCTCAGGCTTTCGTCTGATTTAATTAGCTGAATATTACAGTAGTAGGAGCACTTTGTACTATTTTATTAATTATTAACAGTGGAATAGTCTCATTTAAATATTGGGAAGTATTTTATGCAAACCTGAGTCAAAACTTTTGTGTTGACTTGAGAGTGTTTTTAAGTCAAATCAGTGACTTTAAAGAGAAAACAATTTACAGGATGAACAGCATAAAATGAGGTAGTAATCTATTTATTGTGAAAATATTTAAGAGAGATACTTTATAAATTATAAATAATAACATAAAAACTAGAAAAAATCCTAGATAACCAAAGTTAACCAGAAAGTAACAATCATTTCCCAGCTGAGAGAAAATCAGAAGGAAGAAACTTTGGACAGAGTGTCAGCTTATGCTTGAGCAAAGAGATGTTCCCGGGGCAAGGAGACCACAGCAGGCCTTCTACACACTGGGTGCTGCCATGATAAGGTCTGACGTGGTCCACAGGCATCATCCATTCTCCTGAAATTGCCACAAGGAACTTCTGAGGACATTTCAGCCTTAGGAATTTTTAACAATTGTTAATTCAATGTGCTTGTTAAATTGTTCAACAGTGAAAAGTACACTATATGTTTTTTAATCATTTTTGCATTCTACACTCATTTACTTTTGACTACTATGTGCCCCAAAGCTGGATACTAGTCTTAGTATCTTTGTCTTGTTAATATCCCTCTAACTGGTGTCATGATTAAGAGAATGTACAATTTTTAAATTTTTCTGCTAGGATTTATTCAAGATTTTTCTACTCATTCTTCATGACAGTTTCATAATCACCTTAATATTTTGCCCATTTGACTTTTTTCATTACAACCTTTGCATTAGCTACTCATCAGGGACTCATCCTAGCATAGGTAATAATTTACATTGTCAAATATAATAGCCATTTTCAGTTTTCATCCTGTTTTGCAGCCAATTTTCAAAATTATAGCAGTGACTTCACCACATATCAGGATGAATTTGGGTCTGCATCAGATAATTTTGGTTAGTTTAATTCAGATATGAAAGTTGAACACACATAATTTTTAAAATTGAAGTATTATTGATATATGATCTTATATTGGTTTCAAGTATAAAACACAGTGGTTGAACAGTTACACATAGTATTAAATCCTCATCCCCACTAATGTGGTTGCTTTCTGTCAACATAGAAAGATGTTACAGACCCATTGACTGTATTCTTCATGTTGTATTACTATCCCTTTGATCAACGTACATTATGATTGAGATTTTTTATACTCTTTATCCCCCTCATCCTCCCAATCCATCCACGCCAATTGCTCTCCCATGGTAACCAGTAGTCACTTCTCAGTGTTTCTGAGTCTGCTGTTCATTCTGTTTTGCTTTGCTTAACAAAAGAAGTTAAGGCATATGGTATTTATTTGACTCTATTAACACATATTTTATAAATTTATTTATTTATTAACTACTATTGACCCATGAATCATTTGAGGATTTGTGCTTTCTCAAGTATTATGAACCATGTTTTAAATATCATCTCTAAAAATGAACTTTTGTCTATTTAATTAATCTCAGTGAACTGACTAAAATATCTGCAGAAAACAAGGTATTGAAGAGCCTTTTGCATTTCAGAAAGGTGAAATTACTAGTCTCCTGGGGCTTCCCAGGGGTACAAATAAAACATTGCCTTTCAGGGAGAGATCACCTAGTATAACAGAAGAACCGAAAATATGTTATCTCATGTGGCTTAGAGTAATAGTCCTTTCACCTTCAAGAAAGGACTCTCTGGTGTGCCTAATGAAGGAAAACATGTTATCTCATGTGGCTTAGAGTAATAGTCCTTTCACCTTCAAGAAAGGATTCTCTGGTGTGCCTAATGAAGGAAAACATGTTATCTCATGTGGCTTAGAGTAATAGTCCTTTCACCTTCAAGAAAGGACTCTCTGGTGTGCCTAATGAAGGAAATTGAAGAGTATGGTACTGGCCTTTACTAGAGCAAGCCTTTGTGAGAAGTACTGATATGTGGGAGAGAGACCTCATGTCTCAGTCATCAGCATATCTGTGTTTACCCTTCCTGCTCATTCCTTATTTGGACTCTATTTTGATTTTTATACCCCTTTGTACAAAATGGATTTTTTAAAGCGATATAGACAATATTAAATATTTTAGTTTTATTGTTTTTCTTATACCTTGATTCTTTCATTTGATTAATTAATAAGCACTCTTCAAGGTAAAATCTTTGTATATGAGTTCTGCATATTTAATTCAGTAAACCAATTTATACCACATATTTACAGCATATAAGGACATAATTGCTCTCTAACCATTTTGTTGCTAGGACAATCTTATCCCTTTGCAATTGACTACAGGTTTCTGAAGTACGTTGGCAGATATGGACAACCTCACCATCTTCACAGAATTCCTCCTGATGGATGTCTCAAGCTCCCGAGAGCTCCAAATCTTGCAAGGTTTGATATTCTTAGTGATTTATCTGGGTGCCCTGGCTGGAAATCTAGTGACATTTACCATCATTGTTACAGATCCACATCTTCACTTCCCCATGTACTTTTTTATGGGCAATTTATCCCTTATAGATTTTGGATACATCTCAGTTACTGTTCCCAAATCCATCACAAATTCTTTGATGGGTCAGGAAATGATTTCTCTTAGAGCATGTGCTGCTCAGACTTTCCTATTCATTTTCTTTGGATCTGCAGAGTTCTTCTTCCTTGTGGTCATGTCCTATGACCGCTATGTTGCCATCTGTCACCCTCTGCACTATGCGTCCACTGTGAGCCCCAGTTTCTGCACACAGGCGGCATGTGGCTCATGGGCCAGTGGGCTGGTCTATTCTGCTGTCCACACAGGGACCATGTTCAGTCATCCCTTCACTGAGTCCAATGTGATTCACCAGTTTTTCTGTGATGTACCTCAAATTATGAGTATTTCATCCCAGGCTGTGCAATTTTCTGAGTTTGTGGCCCTTGCTTTCAGTGCCTGCATTGTATTACTTGGATTTTTTATTTTATTTGCCTCATATGTTCACATCTTCTCAACTGTGCTGCACATGCATTCTGTGGAAGCCCAGAACAAAGCTTTGTCCACCTGCTCCCCCCAGATAGCTACAATTACTCTGTTTATAATTACAGGATTGTTTGCTTACTTCGGCCCTGTTTCAAACTCACCAAGCATTCAAACCCTTCTCAGAGCTATGTTTTACTCCATGGTGTCCCCCTTAGTCAATCCCATCATCTTTAGCCTGAGGAACAGGGAGATTAAATCTGCTGTGCATAGAATGTTAAAGAAAGCTTTCCAGTTCCATAGAAGAGATTTTGTTTCTTAATCAGAAATTAATGTTGCTCTAATTAATGTGGGAAAATGTATACCAAAATATTAACTTTAATTTTAAAGTTACATATTAGTAGTGTGGTCATTTAATAAAAGAGAGATGGATGTATTAATAAATTTGAAGTAAATCATTTGAACAAAATACCTGTTTGAATAAAATGAGCTAGAATTTCTTGTAGCACTGTCTTTAAACACTAATTGTTATGCAGTATGTAGTGGTATTTTATGTAGTTTCATTCCAATTGTTTCACAACTGAATAAAGATCTAAAATGATAAATTTATTTCCCCACAGGTGCACTGATTTTTTGTAAAGCTGAGATGAAAAATCAGTTCTGTTTTTCTGTAAGATAATCCATACCTGTAGTTTTTCACCTTATCCTTTTATTTCAGTGTATTTCCACATTCCATGGATGAACATAAAGGATGTAATTTTATTAGATACCTATTGAAAATAACAGTTGTATCTGTAAATATGCCAATCATATTCATAAACATGCACCACATAAATCCTTTTTCAGATTGTCCAATTCTCATAGACTTAGCAAAGTGAAAGTTGATAATTAGTACGCATACTAGGAAACCCTGAATAGCTCCTTATAGACATATAAAACAAAGTATCATAAAATAGTTATCATGCAAACATGTAATTGTGATAGTGTTTTAATTAATGCTCAAAAGACATATTTATCATTTATAAGACAAAGAATAAAAGCATGGAGATAAGTTAGTTGAAATCAGTTATTGACCTTCTTGCACATGGAACCTTGTTGCATGTGATGGGGTGAGACACAGGGAAATACAAATTTGGGGCCAGGAGAAGCTAGTCATTATGGTAGGTAGGAGAGAAAATACAGCTTAACACACATTGCATGATCCCTATCAGAGAAAAAATATTTATTGTTTTCTGTAACCTTAAGAACTTTTGAGGAAATTGTATGCATAATTCCTATTTCAGTGTTTAGTTAAACATTTTTATTCCAGCAGAGGGGAGGAACTTTTATTTATAAAAAGACATGATTTCCAGATATACAGTAACCTTGATCTAGCCTAAAATTAAATCTTATATTGAACAAGCTATGGCATGTCATGATCTACAGCCCTAACTGAAAAAACTCAAAGGGAGAACTCCCTACAGTTTAGTTGTTAGATAAGTCAGAATTCATACTCAATATAGCCATCTGTTTTTGTTGTGTGATCCATTCATTCTAATAAATATTACTAAAAATAAATCTCATGTCTGTTTCGTTTAAACCCAAAGCGATTGTTGAAGTTGCTGAGTATAACTGTTTAATTTATTCTTCCTGCAGCATTGCATCTCATAGGACTCGCCACATTTCATTTATTCATACCCTAACCAGTGAATATCTACATTATTCCAACTCACCTACACTAAAGGATTTTGTTAAAAAAGATCTCCTCCCATTTCTGATCCATTCGTATTCCACTATATGATGATTACTGCACATCCTTAGAAAATTGAAAACCCAGTTTTCCAGTTGTCATTTATGTGTTAATAAAGTTTCATCTCAGTTGTATTTCAGAATATTAGAGAATTAGAATTTCTTTTAAATGATGTACATATTGTACTTAAAATATGTAAGGGAGTTATTTTATAAAAATGTAAAGCTTGTTTTGTGCCCATTTTTATGGAATTGTTGAATTTCTGATCATATCAGTGTGATTTGAAAATGTTAGTATATATATTTATTTCTTAATAATATATATATTCCTTTCTCACATTGAAGAAAGAGAAGCAATTCCTATATTTACATTTCTATTTAAGTTGTGGCGTCTTCTCTTTGAAGAAAAATGTTTTATTACAATCAAACTATTTTATCTGAATTATCTGGTTTCAATATTATTAGAGAAATTGTTTTTAACCGAAGAGCATAAACGTATCTAATTTTTTATTTTCGCTAGGATTATACTGTTTACAATTTGATTTTAATTATTCAAACTCCAGCATCTTAGAGCAGAAAGAATGCAGGTGATTATATAAGTGATTTATCTCCTAAGGATGATACAGTTTTATTTGTCATTATCTACAAATTCACTTTTCATTAGATTTTGGAAAACCCTTAATTAAAATATAAATTTACCTCGAATGCATACATTTATTTATGAATATTTTTCTTCATTTTATATATTTACTTCTCCATCAAAATATTAGTCTGGCTACCGAGAGCTACTGAAGAAACATTAATTTTATTTATCTACTTCTTCTTTTAAAGTTGAGTAATACCAGGAATACTCTGGGAAAACTGATTTTACAAATACGAGGTAACATAGTCTTTTTTCAGATAATACTTTGGAATGGAATTCATATATATTAATTGTAAAATTGAAGTACAGAAAGAAATGATATATTTTAATGGTTCTCCATAAAGAAGATCCAAATTTCTGGAAAATAATTGCACATTTGTATATATTTATTCTAACTTGATTTCTTTCTAATTTTAAAGGTACTCTTGAGCACTTTCATTAAGTACATTGAGTTTGGTACAGTGCTAATAGAATCCATTTTTGCATAGTGAAAAATGCATTGTTATATCAAACCTTCCCTCTCCTAAGATGTACCTACTATATGCTTAGCAATTTAGAGTTGGGGAAAGGAACATGATCAGCTTCTCAACTTTTTATTATTCTAAATGTTATCTATTTACTAGCTTCTGTTTAGTCATTAACAGACTTAGAGCAGAAGAAGATAGCAGGTAAAGAAAGATAAAGAAAATTCTAGATGGCTATTTTACTGGTAATTGTCATTCATTCTCTATGTGTGTTATCAATGCACATTTGAAGACCTTTTTCCAATGGTACGCTATTTATTCACATATGCTAGCATACACTTTTATCAGGTTTATTGAGTGATAACTGAAAACCATCATGTGGAATAAACCAAACTGTCCATTGAGAAATGAATACATAAAGAAGAGTGTCATGTGTATAAAATAGAATATTATTCAGCCATAAAAAGAAAGAAATCTTGCCATTTGTGACATCATGGAACTATCTGGAGGATATTATGCAAGCCAGGCACAGAAAGACAAATACCATATGATTTTATTTACTTGTGGAAATGAAAATAAAAACAATACAAAATGAGCAAAGTAGTGGTACATTCATAAACACTGGGTAGTGACTAGTGGTTACCATGTTGGAGGGGTTGGGATGGGGGTTGGGGAGGTTGAGGGAGATAAAGGGGAACAAAAATTCTTAATCATAATGTAATTTGGTGAATCAGACATCTTGTGGATGGTAGTACAGCATGGAGAACACATCTAATGATTCTGTAACACATTCCTGTATGGGAAGATCATAACCGCACTGGTCGGGGTGAGGATTTAATAATATGGGTAACTGTTGAACCACCATGTTGTATACTTGGAACCAATATAAGATTGTATATCGATTACACTTCAGTTCACAAAAAGAAAAGTAACATTGTGTAAGTTTACGGTGCAAACCATGAAAATTTAAAACCGTATATGTGGTGAATGACAACTGCAATAATGTTGCTGAACACATTACCCCACATAATTACAATTTTCTGTTGTGTGACATCTTTTAGAATTTACTCTCAACAACTTTCAATTACATAAGGCAATATGGTTAATTACATACAACATGCTGTACATTATTTTGTAGAAACTTCCTTTCTCCCTCCTCACCGTGGCAACCACTCATCTCTTTCTGACCTTATAGGTTTGCCTTTTCCAGAATACTATAAATATAATCATGAAGTATGTAATCTTCTCTTTAAATTAAACTTTTTATTTTAACATAATTGTAAAATGCACATGTTGTTGTGAAAATTCGCCCTAATGGTAATGTCTTATGAAAATTATAGTGAAATATCAGAAGCAGGATTAGCTTTGATACAGTCAAGGTACAGAACATTTCCATTCACTCAAAGAAACCTCCTGTTTTAACAAGCTACTAATTAAATTGCATACACACATTAACAAAATAGGAATACAGATACATAACAAAAGCAGACCTACAATTACCAGCCATATCCAACTATACATGATTATGTTACTCTACAAGAAGATATGTCAAAGAAATAATCAGTCTTCCCATGTTTTATTCCTTCTGCTACTTCGATAGCTTTTCTTCTTCCTTCCTAATTACAACCCTTTAGTAGAATTCGTGCCTCATATCGAAAATTACAGAGTATCATAATTCTTGCAATTGGTACAGATACCTCAAGACAAATGCTGGGCATAGAAGCCACAGGGCATAAATTTGCAAAGAAGTAAGAAGCTAACCTTTTCAAACAATATTGTTCTCTCTCACTTACCAACTTTACATTTCCCTGTATGGCCCGGGGGAATGCTGGTTAGCCAGAGACGGGTAAGATTCCTGAAGGGAGGAACAGCCTAAGACAGGCACAGTCGCAGGGGGGCCATCAGGTGAGAAATTGGGGATCAACAGAGGTGAGGTTTAGAACCTCAGCACCACCCCTGTTTTGAGAGAAATCTTCGGCATCTGTGGATGTTTTGTTGCCCTTGTCTAGCTTGGATTAATACTTAGTCTACAGGCACACACCTGATCATCTACATTTGCCCTTTTACAGCACTAAATTATGTTTTCTACATTTATCTTGCATCTACCTACCACTTCAGCATTTTATTTAAAAAAATACGGGAGAAATGTGGGATTCACATATAAATCAAGTATAAAAATCAAATGGATAATCATATCTGACTTGATTGTTTATAGTTCATGATGCGTGATCAAAACTGAAAGTTTCTGTGATATGACTGCCTTGCACTGTTCACCATGTAAGAACTTGTTCGTTGTGCTTCAGAAGATTGAAGACTATTGAGAATTAGGCTTGGGGTTGATTAATGATTGTGCATTGAGTCCCCTATACAGAATTTTATTGTTGTTAACAACCATTTGATCAATAAATATGAGAGACGCCCTCTCAAAAAAAAAAAGAAACCTCCTGTTGCCTTTTATAGCCACGCCTACCTCCCTCCCTCCCAAGCCCCTAATCCTCACCCCTTGGCAACTACTAATTTGGTCTTTGTTTCTAATTTTGTCATTTCAAGGTTGTTCTATAAATAGAATCATGCAGTGTGTGTGTAGTACTTTGGGACTGGTTTTTCTTTTTTTTTATTTACGGTGTCATTGATATACAATCTTATGAAACTTTCTCATGAGCAACACTGTGGTATCAACGTTCATTCATATTATCAAGTTGCCCCACACCCCACTGCAATAACTGTCCATCAGCATAGTAAGATGTTGTAGAGTCGTTACTTGTCTTCTTCCTGCTGTACTGCTTCCCTGTGACCTACTTTTATTATGTGTGCAAATTATAATGCTACTTAATCCCCTTTTCCTACCCTGCTTGCCAACCCATCCCAAATCCTTTCCTTTGGTAACTGCTAATCACTTCTTAGAGTCTGTGAGTCTGCTGCTGTTTTGTTCCTTCAGTTTTGCTTTGATGTTATACTCCACAAATGAGTGAAATTATTTAGTACTTGTCTTTCTCCAACTGGCTTGTTTCACTTAGCAGAATACTCTCTAGCTCCATCCATGTTGTTGCAAATGGTAGGATTTGTTTTTCTCTTACGGCTGTATAGTATTCCATGGTGTATATGTACCACATCTACTGATGGACACTTAGGCTGCTTCCATATAAAAAGTGCTGTGATAAACAAAGGGGACCATATATCTTTTTGAATCAGGGATGTTGTTTCCTTTGGGTAAATTCCTAGGAGCGGAAGTCCTGGGTCAAATGGTATTCCTATTTTTAGTTTTTTAAGGAAGCTTCTATTGCTTTCCACAATGATTGAACTAATTTACATTCTCACCAACAGTGTTAGGAGGGTTCCCCTTTCTCCACATCCTTGCCAGCATTTGTTGTTTCTTGTCTTTTGGATGATGGCCATAGTAACTGGTGTGAGGTGATATCTCATTGTGGTTTTCACTGGCATTTCTCTGATGATTAGTGATGTGGAGCATCTTTTCATCTGCCTGTTGGCTATCTGAATTTCTTCTTTGGGGAAGTGTCTGTTCAGATCTTTTGCCCATTTTTTGATCAGGTTATTTCTTTTTTGGGTGTTGAGGGAAGGCAACTCTTTATATATTTTAGATGTCAACCCCTTATCATATATGTCATTTATGAAAATATTCTCCCATACTCGAGGATCCATTTTTGTCATGCTGATGGTGTCCTTTGCTGTGCAAAAGATTTTTAGTTTGATGTAGTCCCACTTGTTCATCTTTCTTTTATTTCCCTTGCACGGTGAGATATGTTCATGAAGAAGTTGCTCATCTTTATATTCAAGAGAGTTTTGCCTATGTTTTCTTCTGGGAGCTTTATGGTTTCATGACTTACATTCGGGTCTTTGATCCATTTCAAGTTTACTTTTGTGTATGGAGTAAAACAGTAATCCAGTTTCATTCTCTTGCAGGCAATTGTCCAGTTTAACCAACACCAGTTGTTGAGGAGGCTGTCATTTCCCCATTGTATGACCATGGCTCCTTTATATATATATTAATTGGCCATATATGTGTGGCTTTATATCTGGGCTCTCTATTCTGTTCCATGTGTCTGTTCTTGTGCCAGTACCAAATTGTCTTGGTTATTGTGTCTTTGTAGTAGAGCTTGAAGTTGAAGAGACTAATCCCTGCAGCTTTATACTTCTTTCACAGAATTGTTAAGGCTATTTGGGGTCTTTTGAAGTTCCATGTGTATTTGAGAAATATTTGTTCAAGTTCATTGAAGAATGCTGTCAGTATTTTGGTAGGGATTGGATTGAATCTGTAGATTGCTTTACACAGGATGGCCATTTTGACAATATTAATTCTTCCTACCCAAGAGCAATGATGAATTTCCATTCATTAGTGTCCTCTTTAATTTCTCTGAAGAGTGTCTTGTAATTTTCAGGGTATAGTTCTTTTACATGCTTGATTGGGTTTATTTTTATGTATTTTATTCTTATTTTATTCTTTTTGATGCAACTGTGAATTGTTTTCCTGATTTCTCTTTCTGCTAGTTCTTCATTAGTGTATAGGAATGCAACAGATTTCTGTGCATTAAATTTGTATCCTGAAAATTTTCTGAATTCAGATATTGGTTCTGGTAGTTTTGGAGTGGATTCTTTAGGGTTTTTATATACAATATCATGTCATTTGCAAACATTGACAGTTTAACTTCTTTCTTACCAATCTGGATGCTTTTTATTTCTTTGTGTTGTCTGATTTCCATGGCTAGGAACTCCAGTACTATGTTGAATAAGAGGTAAGAGTGGGCATCCCTATCTTGTTTCCAATCTTCAAGGAAAAGCTTTTCATTGTTAAGTATGATGTTTGCTGTGGGTTTGTCATATATGGCCTTTATTATGTTGAGATTTCTGCCCTTTATACCCATTTTGTTGAGTGTTTTTATCATGAGTGTGTATTGAATTTTGTCGAAAGCTTTTTCATTATCTATGGAGATGATCATGTGATTTCTGTCCTTCTTTTTATTGATGTGGTGGATGATGATGGATTTTTGAATGTTGTACCATCCTTACATCCCTGGGATGAATCCCATTTGATTATGATGGATGATCCTCTTGATGTATTTTTGAATTCAGTTTGCTAATATTTTGTTGAGTATTTTTGCATCTATGTTCATTAGGTATATTGGTCTGTAGTTTATTTGTGGTGTCTTTACCTGTTTCTGGTAAGAGTGATGCCTGCTGCGTAGAATGAGTTTGGAAGTATTCCCTTCTCTTCTACTCTTTGGAAATCCTCAGGAGAATTGGTATTATGCCTTCTTTAAATGTCTGATGAAATTCAGTGGTGAAGCCATCGGGTCCAGGGTTTTATTCTTGTGTAGGTTTTTGATTATTGATTCAATTTCACTGCTGGTAATTGGTCTCTTCAGATTTTCTGTTTCTTCCTGGGTCAGTCACAGAATATTGGTAATAGAAAGTTGTCCATTTCTTCTAGGTTATATAGTTTGTTAGCAAAGAATTTTTCATAGTATTCTCTAATAATTCTTTGTTTTTCAGTGGTGTCTGTAGTGATTTTTTCCTTTCTTATTTCTGATACTGTTTCTGTGTGTAGAATCTCTTTTTTTCTTGATAAGTCTGACTAGGGGTTTATCTATTCTGTATTTTCTCAAAGAACAGGCTCTTGGTTTCATTAATTTTTTCTACTGTTTTGTTTATTTCAATATTATTTATTTACTCTAATCTTTGTTATGTGCCTCCTTCTACTGTCTATGGGCCTAATTTGTTCTCTTTTTCCAGTTTCAATAATTGTTAATTTAAACTGTTCATTTGGGATTGTTCTTCCTGCTTTAAATAGGCAGGGATTGCTATATATTTCCTCTCAACAAAATGGGTATAGAGGGAAAGTACCTCAACATAATAAAGGCCATTTCCTCTGCCTTCACTGTATCCCACAGAATTTGGTGTGCTGCACTGTTGTTTTCATTTGTCTCCATATATTGCTTGATTTCTGTTTTAATTTGGTTATTGACCCCTTGATTATTTAGGAGCATGTTGTTAACCCACCATGTGTTTGTGAATCTTCTTGTTTTCTTTGTACAATTTATTTCTTGTTTCATACCTTTGTGATATGAGAAGTTGGTTGGAAGAATTTCAGTCTTTTTTAATTTACTGAGGCTCTTTTTGTGGCCTAGTATGTGGTCTATTCGGGAAAATGTTCCACATGCACTGGAGAAGAAATTGGAACGTGCTGCTTTGGGGTGGAGTATTCTATAGTTGTTTGTTAGGTCTATCTGTTCTAATGTGCTGTTCAGTGACTCTGTGTCCTTACTTATTTTCTGTCTGGTTGATCTGTCCTTTGGAGTGAGTGGTATGTTGAATTCTCCTAAAATGAATGCATTGCATTCTATTTCCCCCTTTAAATCTGTTAGTATTTGTTTTGCATAAGTAGGTGCTCCTTTATTGCGTGAATAGATATTCATAAAGGTTATATCCTCTTGTTGGACCAACTCCTTTATCATTATATAATGTCCTTTGTTTCTTGTTACTTTCTTTGTTTTGAAGTATATTTTGTCTCATACGTGTATTACCTACTTTGTACACCTACTTTTTTCTCCCTATTTTTGCATGAAGTATCTTTTCCCATCCCTTCAGTTTTAGTCTGTGCATGCCTTTGGATTTGACGTGAGTCTCTTGTAGGCAGCAAATAGACGGGTCTTGCTTCTTTATCCATTCTGTAATATGTCTTTTGATTGGTGCATTCATTACATTTACATTTAGGGTGATAATTGATAGATATGTACTTATTGCCATTGCAGTATTTAGATTTATGGTTACCAAATGTTCAAGGGTAGCTTCTTTACCAGTCTACCTTAAGTCACTTATTACACTATTATAAACATAGTCTGAATATTCTTTTTCCTCTCCCTTCTTTTTCTTCCTCCTCCACTCTTTATATTGTAGGTGGCATATTCTGTACTCCTTGTGTGTCCCTTGACAGACTTTGTGGGTAACTCATTTAATTTTTTATCTGGTTAGTATTTAATTGGCCTACTTCCTTTGCTGTGGTTTTATTTTCTCTGGTGACAGCTATTTAGCCTTAGGTACACTTCCATCTAGAGCAGCCCCTTTAGAATACACTGTAGCGAAGGTTTGTGGGAGGCAAAATCCTCAACTTTTGCTTATTGGGGAATTGTTTAATCCCTCCATCAAATTTAAATGATATTCCTGCAGGGTAGAGTACTCTTACTTTAATGCCCTTCTGCTTTATTGGATTGAATATATCATGCCCTTCCCTTCTGACCTGTAAGGTTTCTGCTGAGAAATCTGATGATAGCCTGATGGATTTTCCTTTGTACATGTTCTTTTTCTCTTTCTGGTTGCTTTTACTACTCTGTCCTTGTCCTTGATCTTTGCCATTTTAATTATTATATGTCTTGGTGTTGTCCTCCTTGGGTCCCTTGTGTTGGGAGATCTGTGGACTTCCATGGTGGTAGACCTTTCTTGACCAATAACTTCCTCCTTGACACAGAGACAGCTGCACAAGTAAATCAGGTCACCTCCCTTGCCTAATTCCAGGAAACCCTCCAGAACCTAGAAGCAGCTCGAGAAGGGAAGGAAGTCCTCATTTTGAGCCAGGAGACCTCGTCTTAGTTAAGATAGTGCCCTGTAGTGGTTCTTCTGTCACCGCCATCTGGGAAGGACTGCTTACAATAATTGTCCTCACACCCACTGCAGCAAAGGTGACAGGGCACAAGTCTCCAATCCATCACTCCTGACTGAGGGCCTCGGTGTCTGACAAACCAAGCTGTCTGATCAAGGGACGACCCCCTGCCGCATTATTCTTGTGAGTTTGTAGGAGATCTGAAGATCCTTTTTAACCGGCAGATGCCTAAGGTAAGCACCTCATGACTCCAGAGTCCTGGGAACTTTTCAGCATCACTGTGGGAGTGGAACTTCTTGTTCTCCTATTTTTCAATGTTATTGTGACCCTCTCTCAGTGGTCAGCAGTATCTGTGCCCCTGCTGGGTTTAACGTACAAGCAATAGCCTAAAACCACACTTATTACTATTATTGACACCCTCCTTACTGACTCCTCTCATGGCAGCAGTGTATCCTCTGACTCTAGTAGTTAATGAAATTGCTAATCTAACTAATAACTGGATCTGCCACCACTGAGATCATTTGGTGGAAGATACAGATCTCCTTGGTATTCTGATATCACTAGAAATAATTGCTAATACCATAATAGAATATAGAGGTTTTTATTATACAAACTGCACCACCACCAAAAAAAAAAGGACTAGGTAGAGGTCCGTGGTCCCTTGATTCACAGTGGGTTACTCCATTACTAGCTAAGGAAGTAGGCAAGGTCCAGCACCTTGCTGCCAAAGCCAGTCTGTACTTCTCTGATTCATGGGATGTGGGTCTTCTATTTCTATAACACCACCTTTATGTATAATCATACCTTCCCTGAGTGGAAGCCACAATTCTGGGGGTATTCCACTGAAGAAGGAGATGACTTTGATGTCTATAGCCTTCTTACACCATCACCCGAGATCCATGTTTGCAAGGCAAATCTCTAGCTTCTGGTTATGGTGGAGCAATAATAAAGTTAATGCCACCAATCATTATGATAATGAGGTTTGGGCCATAGCCAACAATTCACTGGGGAAAGAGACTCTTGGCACTGGAACTAAAACAAAGACAGTCCTCAACATCTCCTCCAACAGCCCCGAGCCTTACCCTCCTTTTTCTGTCATTCAGCTCATTTTTGGAAGCCTTCACGGTCAGATGCCTCATACTCATAATGAATTCCTCACCGACTTCTCTCCCTTGTGTGCTCATAATTATTCCACAGGCTTACAACCCTCTAGTTTTGACCCTTGAGGACCATGGGTATCCACTATTTTGGCTAACTATAGTAGTCTCCCAACCTCACACAAATGCTCTTAGCAACAAGATTGATCCCCTGGAGTCTCACTGGCTGGGACTGGACTATTTTTCTTTGTGGAACAAATTTGTGCTTGGCCCTGGTGAAAGAATGGAGAGGGTGCACAGCAATTGCAACTATACCTGATGTATTGATTCTTAACATACCTCCTTCCTAACCTCCAGGCAGCTGCCTGACCCAGGTCCCTTCCTAGATGTGTCACTATGGCACCAGCCTAGGAGCCAGGTGCCCCTGACCCCTGATTTCAGTGGTCCATCCACAGATAGTGTAATATTAGAGATGAATGGCCTGGATACTTAATATTAAATGGCCTGTTTTGGTTTATAGGGATTCCTGAGCAAAAAGGATGATTAGAAACATCTCCCTAGTGATGTGAGGCACCTGGAAAGTGAGAGTAGGAGCCATAGAAACCCAGGAAAAAGCCTCAGACTCCTTGGCTCAGGCGGTTCTTTAATTAGCAGAGCCTTGGATATGCTCACTGCTGAGGCCAGGGGCACCTGTGCTGTGCCCAGTGAGACCTTCTGTTTTTATGTTATCACCTCAGGACTAGTAGAAGAGAATTCAGAGAGGATCCAGCAGCATATCCATCTCTTTAATGAGCTCACAGAAAGAGAAATGCAAGACTCCTGGCTGGGCCAGATTGTCAAATCCATCGTGGGTGGGTGCAGCCCTGGTTGGCCCCTTTCATTCCCCTCCCTAGAGTGATATTATTTGCTCTCATATTTGGACCATGTCTACTTAGTATTCTAATTAAATCCATCACCTCTTATTTAGAGTCCATCAAGCTCTGGATGGTGATGCAAGTGGAACCCCCCATGACAGCCAACCCACATTTACCAGGGGTCACTAGATAGGCGACTCAGAGACTGAACCCAGACTGCTGTTCCCCAGGAGTCATCCATTGTCAGAAGGAAGCAGCCCAAGTACTCTTTACCCTTCTCCCTAGTGACAGTGAGGGTCACCTCTTCTGAGGTGGGGTTGAGGCAGGTGGGACTCAGGTAGATAAAGCTTAAGGCCCTGGTAATGTGAAGTCACAGTCAAGGCTTCACAGTAAACAAGAAGCTTCATCCTGGATATCAGGGAAAATAAGCCAAAGAAAAAATGTTTTTTTCTCTTCCCTTTCATCCCAGCTTGGCCATAGCAAAAGGTCCCAGCAATAACTCCCAGCCACCTGCATGCTTTCTGTGCTGATAAACCCCAGATAATTCAGCTCTAGTGGCATCCCCTCTTGGAGCCCTTCTGGGCAGTGGGAGTTTTACTCTCTCCTTTTCACTTCATTAAAAACTTTGCTGGTTGCTCTGTACTCTTGTCTGCTGACTTCATTCTTCATAGGCTCCAAGACACGATCCTGGGAAAGCAGCATCTTCACTGGTAACAACTTCACCTAACACATGTCATTTAAAAATCATTTCTATGCAGGAAAAGCTAACGACTAGATCTACCTCTACTACTGTAGGGAGGCTTGCATTTGATAGGACCGATTTATATCTGCTTTGTTTTGTTAATTGTAGATTCATGTGTAATAACCATTTCTGATTTCAGATTTCATTGTGTCTCAGGTAATGGTTTAGTAAAAGTAATATACCTTGGAGTATATTTGGGCTTGAATATATTTTCCTTAAGGAAATTTCCATTTTTAATATATTATAGGAGATGTAATTCATTTAGAAATCAAGCATGGTTATCTTATGTTTTCCTGTTGATCCTGCAAGATATAGTTTCCTATTAGTTAACCACGTTGGAATGAATACCTCAAGATCACATACTTTTTATTATGATAGAATTTTTAATTTACCAAATAAATACTGAAAAATTACATTTGCTTATTTTATTCTGAGAATGTGGCACATACCACCTTACTGTGGATTCACAGTAACTCATGGAAGTAGAATCTGTTTTGACCAGAGGTTTAAGGTGCATATTAAGAAAATTGCCAAATTGCACAAGTTTGCTGTGGAGACAAATCAAACTCAGGCGAGCACATTCCTGGATTCACTCTCTTTATTTCAGTAACATATTTTGTGATCATTTTTATCCAGCCTTGTTCAAATATAATTGACACATGTACCTTTAAGGTATAAAAGGGGATGATTTGATGTGTGTACATGTTACAAAATTATTGCCACATCCACCACTTCATATAACAACCACATTTTTATTGCAATGAGAAGATTTAAGATCTGCTCTTCAAGCAAGTTTCAAGCATACAATGCATAATTAACTGTATTTACATGCTGTATATTAGCTCTCCAGGATTTAGTGAGCTTAAACCTATAGGATGGTACCTTTGACCACCTTCACTTACCTTCCACCCCTATTTCCAATCCTGGGAAATAAGAATATACATCCAGTTTCTATAAAACATTTGATTTTTATTTACATTCCACACAAAAGTGAGCTAATATATTATTTTTTTCTGTGAGATTCATTTCACAAAAATATTTATACATGTCACAAATGACAAGATTTTTTGGCTATATATATTCTTTCCTTTTTACTTTTATTTGAATTATTGTTGACATACAATCATATATTGGTTTCAAATATATACACAGTTCCACATATAATTATATCCTCATCCCATGACTGGAGTTATTACCTATCAACTTATAAAGATGTTGCAGAATTATTGACAATATTCTCCATGCTATACTATCACCCCTGTGTGCATATGTGTATATATGTACACACATATACACATGTGTGTACATAGGTATATATATATGTATATAATATATATATATAACAACTTAGTTTATTCACATCTCGATGGACACTTGTTATTTTCATGTCTTGCTGTTATCAATAGTACTGCAATGAGCACAGAGGGCAAATACCTCTTTGACAAAGTGATTCCATTTTCATCAGTTACCTAACCACTTAACCTGTCAAATGGGTCAGTGTTTAGCTGTTCTAGCAGGCTTTTGAAGAAGGGTCACAAATATACTAGGCAATGTCAACCAGAGAGATCTGTGTTATAATTTTGTTTATAAATATTTTTTCTATCGTGTGCATAGAAAAGACACTGGTCACTACCACAGGGGAGGGCGGTGAAGGGATTGCTGAACTATGGGAAGGAAGAAAAGTGGTGAGATTGTTTGACATCCTGATCTGGCTGATGGTGAGATGACTATAAATGTGTATATATATATATATATATATATATATATATATATATATATATGCATACATGTCAGAATTCCTTTAAATCTACCCAGGATTTTGCATTTTATTGTATGTACTGCACCACATAAAAAACAATAAATAAATAAATAAATAAACATCTGTCCAGAGAAGTTGATCAGAGCTAACCTCAACTTAAAGGAAGGTAAATTACTCATTTTACATAAAACAATGTGTGCATAGAACATTAGTATTTTCACATCATACTTCGTATAACATGGAATAAATGTGGTGATTTAGGAAAAATTATCGGCAGGTGTTATTCTCCACATAATGGTAGCTTCATTCATTTCGTAAGCAGTGCAGAAGGACGGGAGAGCTGAACAATGACGCAAGGCCTGGCCCAAGGCAGCGGGGCCGTCTGAGCATCTCCAGCCCTCAGGCTCAACCAGGGGTTCACTCTTGTGGTTTGTGCAAGGGTGTCTATCAACAACTACATAATAGACGAGTAAGGGACTTCCTTTAGGATGCTGCAGACCTGGCCTCACTGCAATGTCATACAAAACATAGATTGCTAAAAATGTGGCTTTAATTACTGAGGTTAGTTGTGAGAGTATCTATGTTGTTGTAGGTACTACTAGGAACAGGGAAAATTTGTGAACTACACATCAGAGAATGTACCCGGTTCTTAACAGTATTTATTTTACATGATTTTAAATGGACAAAGATGGATCATCAACTACAAAACAAAACAATAGGCAGGTGCATTTTCTGTGGCACTTTCTGTGAACACTTGTGGATTTGCAATGAATCCTTCTGCTCCCCTAATAAACGTGATGATGGAGCCTTCTTGGAAAAAATTCAGAACGGTACTAGATGTCCTTTGCTCAAGAGTTCATGCACATTTAGAGGACCCTGATTTTTATAGACTCCTGCTTCATTAAAGCTAAAGCCAAATAACACACCTTCATCCTTATCCCACTGCATTGGGACTAATTTGAAAATGAGATACACCAATGTTCCTAGAATATTGTTCCAGAAATATTATCCCAAATTTTTCACACTGCAAGGTTCAATCAAAGTTCATCAATCAAACATCAACTATGAATCATCATCCTATGATGATTTTGCAACAACATAAATTGTAAAACAATTCTCTGCCTCTCTGGTGTCCAATATGAAGCATGCACCTCTGTTAGAATTAAAGAAATGTATTAGTTCCCCAGCACTCTTAAAATCTTTTCTGTACTTCTTTAATCAGAACCCTGTGCACAGCTGCCTTCATATCCTTATTTCTCAGGCTGTATATGATGGGGTTCATGATTGGAGGCAACACAGTATAAGAAACAGACAAAAGGAGGTCCAGGATGGTCTGAGAGGGGGAGGGCGGCTTCATGTAGGCCAAGGCAGCTGTGAAAGTGAACAGTGCCACAACCACCAGATGAGGGATGCATGTGGACAGGGTTTTGGACATTCCCTCCTTGGAGCAGATCTTCAGGACAGCAGAGAAAATGTTGATATAGGAATATTAAATTGAGGTGAAACACATTATTGTCATAATTATACCTATTAATGACACTGAAGCTTTATCTATGTTCATTTTGAGGTGTGTGATCACCATAATCTGAGGGATATCACAGAAGAAAAGGTGGATTTTATTGGAACTGAAATTTGTTGAAAATGTCGCTGAAACATGCATGGCTCCATAAACCAACGCACTGACATATGAAGCCACCACCATCTGCCCACAGGCCCCCTCGTTCATGATGATTTCATAGTATAATGGACAGCAGATGGCCATATAGTGGTCATAGGACATCACTGTGACGATGGAAATTTCAGCAGCACCAAAACGTGCAAAAAACAGCACCTGGAAAACACACCCAAGGAAGGATATTGTGTTCCTGTTCATCAGGGAGTTGAGAGCAAATTTAGGGACAGTGAAAGAAATGTAGCAGAGATCTATGAGGGACAGGTTCTTCAGGAAGAAGTACATGGGTGTGTGAAGCAGAGGATCCCAAGTAATAAGCATGATGATGAGTCCATTTCCTAACACGGCTGCCAGGTAGACCATGAAGAAAAGGATACCCTGTAGGGTTTGCATCCTTGCGTCTTCAGACAATCCCAGAAGAAACTCAGTGACTCCTGTGTAGTTGATCATCACATCCATGGTGTGTTCCCACATGTCACTGATGTAAATGAAACACACATAAGCCAACAGGCAATGGTGTCTCCATGTCCATCTGCATAAAAAAAAACAACAAACAAAAACCTATAAAACCTCCTTTGGAGTGAATTACCGGTCGCAAAGGCTAATTCATCCTAAAATGTATATTAACAATTTTGTGCAATGCAATTTGGCTGTTTTTAAAATGACAGCAAATTGCATGTTTTTATGAAGGAAATGTGTGTCTCGCAAAATTATTGCAATATAAAGGATGAATCCCTGGGAATCTGCTGTAATCAAGGAGCGCCTCTCCATTACATTGCACTGTACTATTTATTTTTAAAGCTGAAAACTCAAAACTTGCTTTATGTTCCTCAGTGCTTTGCCAGAACTATCTGTGTTCTCTGAATTTATTCACATATTAATAGAAGGTTGGAGTGTTCATAGTTAATGTTTCAAATATTATTATATTCACAAGTGAAACTACATATATGAGGATTTTCCATAGAGGGCTACTCAGTTTCATACTGTAATGGTAAATGAGACAAAAATATATACCCCCCAACTGGAGGTTAAGAATAAACTACATATATTCTTTCATAGGTCTTTAGCTCCATGTTATATCACTATAATATAGGAAACATAATGTGATAAAGATTTGTGGAAGGACAAAATGGACAGATATTATGTGCACATAGTAAGAAGTCAGTAACAGTGCAAAATTTGTTACACTTTCATACAATGAAAATGCTGGCTTATGGACAGGTTTATCCCACACAGTGGGTTTGTGATCTATTGTGTCACACAGTTATTTTAAGTCACACAGAAGTCCTGGCATTGTGGATATTGCCTCTGCCAGTTACCTGCCAAATAAATGAAACCTTGCACACACTTCTCCACCTTAAGGATCCTCAACTGCAAAAAAAAAAATAAAGGAGTAAATAGAGGCAGGTTCTCATGGGAGCTTTGGAGCATTAAGTCAGATCAAATGTAAGGAGACTGGATTATTTCATTTATTCCTTAGAGGATTTTATTCTAAGAGAACTTAAATGCAATGGCTCCATGAAATTAAACAATAGCAGGACTAGGATTTGCCCAACTCCTGGGCAAACTCTTTGCTGGATTTTGATTATGCAGAATGAAATGGACAAAAAATATGTAACCTTTAAAAGTACTTCCAGGGAGCGAAGATGGCAGCATGAGTAAAGCAGCAGAAATCTCTTCCCAAAACCACATATATTTATGAAAATATAACAAAGACAACTCTTCCCAGAATAGAGACCAGAGGACACAGGACAACTTCCAGACCACATGCACACCTGCAAGAACCCAGCGCCTCATGAAGGGGGTAAGATACAAGCACCAGTCCAGTATTACTGGAGCTACCCTCCCCCCAACTCCCAGCAGGAGTAGCGGAGTCAGAGCTGGGAGGGAGAGGGACACCAGGAGTGCTGAACACCTAGAACCAGCCATATGAACCAGAGCGCAGACACAGTGCATGCATGGGGCCCTGGATACTAGGGAAACACAGCAGCAAGACCGGTGAGTGGGTCCCTGAGGCCGGTGTACAAGGACAAAGAAAAAACCAAACGGTTTTTTTTAAAATTATATATTTAATTTAATTTTTTTTTTTTTTTTTGGCGAGTGCATTTTGGAAGTCTTAAAGGGACAGGGACCCCAAAACTGGTTGGAAGCATCCCAGGACACTTAGTCCAGAGGCAGGGAATCTGGGGATCTCTGGGCACTCTAACCCCCTGGGCAGCAGGGAGCACGCATGCCCTTCATGGAGATAAAATAGCCTCCTGGCTGCTCCCACTCCAATGTGACCCCACCATTTTGGAGCAGCAGCCTGAGACAGGCCACACACACCACAACAGCGAAGATAAACTCGATAGCAGCCAGGCAGGAATCAGAAGCCCTGTCTGTGAGCAGCTGCCCAGCACAATCCACTAGAGGTCGCTCTTCTCCCAGGAGAGGAAGGCCACAAACCATCAAGAAGGGAAGTTCTTCCAGTTGTCACTAATCCCAGCTCTGCAAACTATCTCTATCACCATGAAAAGGCAAAATTACAGGCAAAGATCACAGAGTCAACAGCAGAGAAGGAGACAAACCTAATGAGTCTTCCAGAAAAAGAATTCAAAATAAAAATCATAAACATGCTGATGGAGATGCAGAGAAATAAGCAAGAGCTATGGGATGAAGTCTGGAGGGAGATCAAAGATGCCAGGAAGGAGATTACAGAAGTGAAACAAACTCTGGAAGGATTTATAAGCAGAATGAATAAGATGCAAGAGGCCATTGATGGAATAGAAACCAGAGAACAGGAATGCATAGAAGCTGAAATGGAGAGAGATAAAAGGATCTCCAGAAATGAAACAATATTAAGAGAACTGTGAGACCAATCCAAAAGGAACAATATCCATATCATAGGGGTACCAGAAGAAGAAGAGAGAGAAAAAGGGATAGAGAGTGTCTTTGCTTCCCCAAACTGGGGAATAATCGAACACACCATGGAAATACAGAGAACCCCCAAAAGAAAGGACTGAAGGAGGACAACACCAAGACACGTAATAATTGAAATATTAAAGATCAAGGACAAGGAGAGAGGTTTAAAGGAAGCTGGAGAGAAAAAGTTCACCTATAAAGGAAAACACATCAGGCTATCATCAGACTTCTCAACAGAAAACTTACAGGCCAGAAGAGAATGGCATGGTATATTTAATACAATGAAACAGAAGAACCTTTAACCAAGGATACTGTATCCAGCATGATTATCATTTAAATATGATGGAAGGATTAAACAATTCCCAGACAAGCAAAAGTTGAGGGAATTTGCCTCCCACAAACCACATCTAACAGAGCATATTACAGGGTCTGCTCTAGATTGGAGCACTCCTAAAAAGAGCACAGAACAAAACACCCAACATATGAAGAATGGAGTAGGAGTAATAAGAAGGGAGAGAGGAGAATAATCTCCAGACAGTGTATATAACAGCTCAATAAGCGAGCTAAGTTAGGTAGTAAGATACT
This sequence comes from Manis javanica, assembly GCF_040802235.1. Lineage (NCBI taxonomy): Eukaryota > Metazoa > Chordata > Mammalia > Pholidota > Manidae > Manis > Manis javanica. The sequence goes on along the minus strand of NC_133169.1, from coordinate 63,888,554 downwards.
AAGGAGGCTAACCTTGAACCTTTGGTAACCAGGAATTTAAAGCCTGCAATGGCAATAAGTACATACCTTTCAATAATCACCCTAGATGTAAATGGACTGAATGCACCAATCAACAGACACAGAGTAATAGAATGGATTAAAAAGAAAGACCCATCCACATGCTGCTTACAAGAGACTCACCTCAAACACAAAGACATGCACAGACTAAAAGTCAAGGGATGGAAAAACATATTTCAGGCAAACAACAGAGAGAAGAAAGCAGGGGTTGCAGTACTAATATCAGAGAAAATAGGCTCCTAAACAAAGAAAGTAACAAGAGATATAAAAGGACATTACACATTCATAAGGGCCTCAGTCCAACAAGAGGATATAACCATTCTAAATATATATACACCCAACACAGGAGCACCAGCATATGTGAATCAAATACTAACAGATCTCAAGGGGGAAATAGAGTGCAATGCATTCATTTTAGGAGACGTCAACACACTACTCACCCCAAAGGATAGATCCACCGGGCAGAAAATAAGTAAGGACACGGAGGCACTGAACAACACAGTAGAACGGATGGACCTAAGAAACATCTATAGGACTCTGCATCAGAAACCATCAGGATATACCTTCTTCTCAAGTGCACATGGAACATTCTCCAGAATAGACCACACACTAGCTCACAAAAAGAGCCTCAGTAAATTCCAAAATATTGAAATTCTACCAACCAACTTCTCACACCACAAAGCTATAAAAATAGAAATAAATTCTAGAAAGAAAAAGAAAGGCTCACAAACACATGGAGTCTTAGGAACATGCTCCTAAATAATCAATGGATCAACGAACAAATTAAAAATAGAGATCAGGGAATTTAAGGAAACAAATGATAACAACAACACAAAGACCCAACTTCTGTGGGATGCAGCAAAAGCAGTTTTAAGAGGAAAGTATATAGTGGTCCAGGCACACTTGAAGAAGGAAGAAGAATCCCAAATGAATAGTCTAACATCACAATTATCGAAACTGGAAAAAGAAGAACAAATGAGGCCTAAAGTCAGCAGAAGGAAGGACATAATAAAGATCAGAGAAGAAATAAACAAAATTGAGATGAATAAAATAATAGCAAAAATCAATGAAACCAAGAGCTGATTCCTTGAGAAAATAAACAAAATAGGTAAGCCTCTATCCAAACTTATTAAGAGAAAAAGAGAATCAAGACAAATCAACAGATTCAGAAAGGAGAACCTAAAATCATGACCGACTCCACAGAAATAAAAAGAATTCTTAAAGACTACTATGAAAACCTATATGCCAAGAAGCTGGAAAACCTAGAAGAAATGGAAAAGTTCCAAGAAAAAATACAACCTTCCAAAACTGACCAAAGAAGAAACACAAAAGTTAAAGAAACCAAATACGAACAAAAAAATTGAAAAGGTAATCAAAAAACTACGCAAGAACAAAAACCCAGGGCAGGACAGATTTACCTGGGAATTTTATCAGACACACAGAGAAGACATAATACCCATTCTCCTTAAAGTTTTCCAAAAAATAGAACAGGAGGGAATACTCACAAACTCATTCTATGAAGCCAACATCAACCTAATACGAACCAGGCAAAGACACCACCAAAAAAGAAAATTACAGACCAATATCCCTGATGAATGTAGATGCAAAAATACTCAATAAAATATTAGCAAACAGAATTCAACAGTATATCAAAAGCATCATACACCATGACCAAGTCGGATTCATCCCAGGGATACAAGGATGGTACAACATTTGAAAATCCATCAACATCATCCACCACATCAACAAAAAGAAAGACAAGAACCACATGATCACCTCCATAGATGCTGAAAACGCATTTGACAAAATTCAACATCCATTCATGATAAAAACTCCCAGCAAAAAGGGTACAGAGGGCAAGTACCTCAACATAATAAAGGCCATATATGATAAACCCACAGCCAGCATTATACTGAACAGCGAGAAGCTGAAAGCATTTCCTCTGAGATCAGGAACCAGACAGGGATGCCCACTCTCCCCACTGTTATTTAACATAGTACTGGAGGTCCTAGCCACGGCAATCAGAGAAAACAAAGAAATACAAGGAATCCAGATTGGTAAAGAAGAAGTTAAACTGTAACTATTTGCAGATGATATGATATTGTACGTAAAAAACCCTAAAGATTCTGCTCCAAAACTACTAGAACTAATATCGGAATACAGCAAAGTTGCAGGATACAAAATTAACACACAGAAATCTGTGGCTTTCCTATACACTAACAATGAACCAATAGAAAGAGAAAACAGGAAAACAACTCCATTCACAATTACATCAAAAAGAATAAAACACCTAGGAATAAACCTAACCAAAGAAGTGAAAGACCTGTACCCTGAAAACTACAAGTCACTCTTAAGAGAAATTAAAGGGGACACTAACAAATGGAAACTCATCCCATGCTTGTGGCTAGGAAGAATTAATATCATCAAAATGGCCATCCTTCCCAAAGCAATATACAGATATGATGCAATCGCTGTCAAATTACCAGCAACATTCTTCAATGAACTGGAACAAATAATTCAAAAATTCATTTGGAAACAACAAAGACCCTGAATAGCTAAGGCAATACTGAGAAAGAAAAATAAAGTAGGGGGGATCTCACTCCCCAACTTCAAGCTCTACTACAAAGCCATAGTAATCAAGACAATTTGGTACTGGCACAAGAATAGAGCCACAGACCAGTGTAAATGATTAGAGACTTCAGACATTAACCCAAACATATATGGTTAAATAATATTTGATAAGGGAGCCATAGACATACAATGGGGAAATTACAGTCTCTTCAACAGATGGTGCTGGCAAAACTGGATAGGTACATGTAAGAGAATGAAACTGGATCACTGTCTAACCCCATACACAAAAGTAAATTTGAAATGGATCAAAGACTTGAATGTAAGTCATGAAACCATAAAACTCTTAGAAAAAAACACAGGCAAACATCTCTTAGACATAAACATGAGTGACCTCTTCTTGAATATATCTCCCCGGGCAAGGGAAACAAATGCAAAAATGAACAAATGGGACTATATCAAGCTGAAAAGCTTCTGTACAGCAAAGGACACCATCAGTAGAACAAAAAGGTATCCAACAGTATGGGAGAATATATTCGAAAATGACAGATCCAATAAAGGCTTGACATCCAAAATATATAAGGAGCTCACACACCTCAACAAACAAAAAACAAATAATCCAATTAAAAAAATGGGCAGAGGAACTGAACAGACAGTTCCCCAAGAAAGAAATACAGATGGCAAACAGACACATGAAAAGATGCTCCACATCACTAATTATCAGATAAATGCAAATTATAACTACAATGAGGTATTACCTCACAACAATAAGGATGGCTACCATCCAAAAGACAAACAACAACAAATGTAGGCGAGGTTGTGGAGAAAGGGTAAACCTCCTACACTGCTTAAGGGAATGTAAATTTGTCCAACCATTGTGGAAAGGAGTATGGAGGTTCCTAAAAATGCTTAAAATAGACTTACTGTTTGACCCAGGAATTCCAATCCTAGGAATTTACCCTAAGAATGCAGCACTCAAGTTTGAAAAAGACAGATGCACCCCTATGTTTATCACAGCACTCTTTACAAAAGCCAAGAATTTGAAGCAAGCTAAGTGTCCATAAGCAGATGAATGGATAAAAAAGATATGGTACATATACACAATGGAATATTGTTCAGCCATAAGAAGAAAACAAATCCTACCATTTGAAACAACATGGATGGAGCTAGAGGGTATTATGTTCAGTGAAATAAGCCAAGTGGAGAAAGAGAAATACCAAATGATTTCACTCATCTGTGGAGTATAAAAGAACAAAGGAAAAACTGAAGGACAAAGCAGCAGCAGAATCACTAAATCCAAGAATGGACTAACAGGTACCAAAGGGAAAGGGACTGGGGAGGATGGGTGGTTAGAGAGGGATAAGGGGGGGGGGAAGAAGAAAGGGGGTGTTATGATTAGCATGCATAAAGGGGGGAGTGGAATAAAGGGGAGGGCTGTACAACACAGAGAAACCAAATAGTGATTCTACAACATTTTGCTGTGCTGAAGGACAGCGACTGTAAAAGTGTTTGTGGGGGGGACCTGGTATAGGGGAGAGCCTAGTAAACATAATATTCTTCAGGTAATTTTAGATTAATGATAACAAAAAAATGGAGGATTACACCCTGATAGGATAAAACTAACTGCAAATCACTGATTAATGCATGCTTTAAATATCCTTAATTTTGATCAGTTAAAGGGTGTCAGATGATCAGTTATGGATGGACATATTTCTGATAATATTCCTTTCTCTTAAAAAAAAGCAGTTCCTATGTGGTGATCTCCAATAAGTTCTTCACAATGGTATAAAGAGCATATCAAAGGGTGGGCAACGGGTTTGTTTGTGTTTACACAGAGGATCAAAGCCTAATTTGGCTACCCAGAAAACGAATTAAGATATGATATGAAGAAGAACTTCCAACATCAACATTCTCTGGAAGAGTCATTCCAAAAGATGATCATCAAAAAAACCTCAACAAGGATCCTGGCACTGTTTCAGTTGTAGCTGCATTCATCCCACCGGTCCCTGGACGTGCCATTGGAATGAAGAAGGAGATATTTAAGCTGACATGTGCAGACAGTAAAACAACAAATTTGACTGGACCTATACTGTTGGAACTCCACCAAGAATTAGGAGAGGTGCAAGTTGCAGTTCTCCAAAATCTTCGACTGTAGACTATCTACTGTTAAAAGAACATATGGGATGTGAACAGGTCCCAGGAATGTGTTGTTTTAATATGTCTGATTTTTCTCAAACTATTCAAATTCAATTAGACAATATCCATCATATCATTGATAAGTTTTCACAAATGATTTGGGTGCCTAACTGGTTTTCTAGGTTTTACTGGATATTGCTGGTAATTGTAGGTCTGCTTTGGTTATGTAGCTGTATTCCTATTACTTTAATGTGTGCACACAATTTAATTAGTAGTTTAAAATCTATACATGCTTATGTTACTCTACAAGAAGATATGTCAAAGAAATAATCTTCCCATGTTTTCTTCCATCTGCTACATCTATAGCTTTTCTTCTTCCTTCATAATTATAACCCTTAAGCAGAATTCATGCCTCATATCGAAATTACTGAGTATGATAACTCTTCCAAGCGGTAAAGATACCTCAGACAAATGCTGGGCATAGAAGCCACAGGGCATAAATCTGAATAGAAATAAAAAGATAACCTTTTCAAACAACAATGCTTGTCTCTCACTTACCAACTTTACATTTCCCTGTATGGCCCTAGAAGATGACTGGTTAGCCAGAGATGGGTAAGATTCCTCAAGGGAGGAACAACCTAAGACAGGCACAGTCACAGGTGGACCATCAGGTGAGAAATTGGGGATCAACAGAAGTGAGGCTTAGATCCTTACCCTCACCTCCCCCGTTTTGAGAGAAATCTGCATCCGTGGATGTTTTGTTGCCCTTGTCTAGCTTGGATTAATACTTAGTCTATAGTCACCGTCCTGATCATCTACATTTGCACTCCTACAGCACTAAATTATGTTTTCTACCTTTATCTTGCATCTACCTACCACTTCAGCATTTTATTAAAAATAATAACAATAACAATAACAATAATAATAAGGGAGAAATGTGGGATTCACATATAAATCAAGTATAAAAATCAAACGAATAATCATATTTGACCTGATTGTTTATAGTTCATAATGCGTGATCAAACCGAAAGTTTCTGTGATCACTGCCCTTGTACTGTTCATGTAAGAACTTACTCACTATGGAAGAATTAGTTCACCATGTAAGAACTTGTTCGTTATGCTTCAGAAGATTGGAGACTGTTGAGAATTAGGTTTGGGGTTGATTAATGATTGTGCATTGAGTCCCCTATACAGAATTTTATTGTTGTTAACAACCATTTGATCAGTCAATATGAGAGATGCCCTCTCAAAAAATAAAAATAAAAACAATAAATAAAACATGAAAAAAAAAGTTCCATACCAGGCAAAACTAATCTTTATTGGGTAGGGGAGTAACTAGGCTGGGCCACAAGGTGGCCGTCTAGGTGCCAGAAACCTAAAAGACTTCATCTTGTGAAAATCGATTGTTTTGATTTGTAAACTTCATAACTTGTATGACTTTATGATTTACAGACCTTGCTGAATGTCTGTTATACTTCAATAAAAAGGTTATTTAAAAAAATTACTTCCAGCATATATTAAATGTTAAGGTAAAGGTCTGGGTACTGTGCAATTTGATGGTGGCAAAAGGTATATCACATACTTTACTGCCATTTCCTTTGATGGTGTGCATATACACATGCACGCTTGTTTAAAATTGCTGAATTGGTACATTGTGATTGTCATGTTTATCAAAATAAAAGTGAAGATTTCATTGTTATTCAAGGATGATTTTTTCATTGTATGTATGTAACACATTTTTTTAAACTTTCGTCATGAAAGGACATTTAGGGTGTGTCAGTATCCTGCTTATTGTGAATAATGCAGCTGACCTTTGAGTGAAGGAAAGACTTTTATAATAGAAATGTTTCCCTAACGGTACTTTCCCCAACCCACTGCACTGTATTTTATGTTCATCCACTTTTAAGATACTAAATATTTTATTTATTTTCTATGACCTGAACTATAACAAAATATTTATTCATTGTTGTATTTTCAAAAACCAGACAGAAGCACCCAAAAAATAGCTTGGTCATAGATACTTGTTGAATTAAAACACATGAATGAATAGATTTAAGTACATCAACAGTGCTATATTTTTCTCTAGAAATCATATGGTTTAAATTTCTTTATTATCAATATCTAGCTCTAAGCTTGCTTTCTGGTTTTATAACTTTCGAAGATGTGTCATCATAGATGTTATTTCTTACCATAATTTATACAAAATGTATCAAATTACTGCATAATTTCATATCACATAACACATAATTTACTAGCTTTTGAATAGATTTTCTTTAGAGTTCACAATTAACTGTTTTCATTATCTGGGGTTTAGTATTATGTTGAGATAAATTGGAACCTTCAAATGTACAAAATTCTAATTGACACTCTATGATGACAATGAACACTTGGCAGTGATCAGAACTGAATAAAATGTGAGAAATATTTTTCCATTTCTATAGACAATGGCACATCAAACTATGGGGAGTTTACTTATACAGTGGTTATGTGTCAGTCTGTGATGTGATGATTTTTTTATGAGAAGGTTCCTCTGGTTTTCCACAGCTTTGTCACATTCATGTGTGGATTTGAAGCTGTTGTTCTTTATACTGGCTTCACATTCTGACAAAATAATAAGAAAAAACATTATATCTGGTACCAAACTTGAAACAGAAAGGACAACTATCAATCACAAGAGGATGGAGACTTTCAGCAGATCTGAGCAGTGAGTGCCCTCCTGGAATAAGATATGAACTCAGTGTGCTAACACGTCACGCCTTTTCAAAGCCTGGACCAGCCAGTAGGGGGGTGATTAGAGACCAGAGTCCAGGATTGATCTTGAAACTAAACGAGTTCAGCATGTTGATTAATCCCGTGGAAAACAAACAGTATAACGTTAATTTTTGTGCAATAATTGAAGTGGTACTGGGAGCAAGTGGTTGACTTGAAAAGAGGAGAAAGTAATGAAAACTCATTTGAAGTGACATCAATTCAAAGACTCTCACAGATACAATCCATCCTTAGAGCAGAGAACAATGCAGAACTGCCCCATAGAAACTTCACTGAACACATGGCTTCTGATAAGGTATTTTATGCAATACAAGGTAACAGTTGTATCTACCTCTGCTACAGTAGAGTTATTTGTATTTATAGGGGCACAACTTATGCCTTCTTAGAGTGATTAAATTAAGTTTTATATCTAATATCCTTTTCTGATTTCAATGTGGTTGGGTAATATTTTAATAAAAATAATATATCTTGGAAATTACATATAGTTGAACTTAAATATGTTTTCTGTAAGGAAATTTCTATTTTTAATATATTTAAGAGATAGTGCAGTTAGATATCTAGGATGGATTTCATATGTTGTACCACTGAACTTTTAATAAACAATGTACTATTTTTTTTTAACCACACTGGAAATAGCAACACATGATTTTCATATAATTTTTATTATGACAGACATTTTAATTTATCATATAAATAGTGGAAGATTGTGTTTGCTTATTTGATTCCAGGAATGTGACACAAGCAACCTTATTGTGGAATCACAGTACCTTGTACAGGTATAATATGTTTTGAACAGAAAGGTTAACAAGTTAAGAAAATTGCCCGTTTGCATAAGTTCACTCTGGAGCCAATCAAACTCAGGCCCTCCTGAATTCACTCACGTTGATTCAAGAACAGAATTTGTGATCATATTTATCCAGCAATACTCAAATATAATGGGCACATACACACTTAAGGTATAAAATGGGATGATTTGATGAGTGTGCGTGTTACAAAATGATTACCACATGTGAGCTACCACATCCAGCACTGCACCTCATAACCACATTTTTATTGTAATGAGAAGGTTTGAAATCTACTCTTTTAGCAAATTGCAAGAATACAATGCATATGTATTAACTGTTGGCATGCACTATATTAGATCTCCAGGATTTATTGAATTTATACCTGGAATTCAGTACTTTGATCTCCTTCATCTAGGCTCACATTCCCATTTCCAGTCTTAGCATATACACAGTGCATGCCTAGCTGCTATGAATCATTTGATTATTATTTATATTCCACATGCAAGTGAACAAATATACTATTTATTTTTGTGTGAATTATTTCACAAACCAGAATATTTACCATGATTACCCATGATGTCACACATGGCAGTATTTCCTTCTTTATGGCTGTATCATATTCCATTGTGTGTGCTATATATTACAATTTCTTACAACATAAATATGTTGATGGAAACTTCAGCTGTCAGCATGATTTGCTGTTGTAAATAGGGCTGCAATGAGCATGGAGGGCAGATAGCTCTTTGACACAGTAACTTCGTTTCCTTCAGATATGTACCCGCCTCGGCTGTCAAACAGGTCTGTGCAGAGATGTTCACAGTGGGATTCTGCAGGAGAGTCACCAATGCTTTTCTCAAAGCCAACCAGAGAGGTCTGCAGTATCATCTTTATTATGAATTTCAATCCATCACTTGGACAGAGAAGACACTGGTGGTTGCCACAGGGGAGTGTGGTGAGGGAACTGGTGAGCTAAGGGAAGGTATAAAGATTCTGCTATCACTTCACATCTTGACCTGGGGGATGGTAACCTGAGTTTATATTTGCATGTCTGAATTCATTTAACTCTACTCTAGAATTTGTGCATTTTATTGTATGTACTTCACAAAATGTAAAAACCAATCAATAAATAAGTAGTCTGTCCAGAGAATGCCCATTTTTTTCAGAGCTAATGTCAACTTAAAGAAAGATAAATTAATCATTTTACATGAAACAATATGCACATAGAATGTTTGGATATTTTCATATGCTACTTTGTATAACCAGGAATAAATGTAGTGATTAGTAATAATGAGTTGCAGGTGTTATTCTCAATGTAACAGTATCTTTATTCACTTAGTAACTAGTACAGATGGACTGGAGAGCTGAACCATGATCCATGGCCTGGCCCAGGCAGTGGGCC